>NC_043972.1:7967332-8307332 GCF_902148855.1 Sphaeramia orbicularis
TGTTGTAGAAGATGATGTTTCCATGGTAACTACAGAGCCTCTGAACATCCAAATGGGTCATATCTGATGAAAATGAAAAGATGAATAACTGCATTTTACACCAGTTATTTACATGTATTGTTAAGATTAGTGGATCAGATGTTATTAAATATTTTAGATCAGTTGATGATTTTGGCTGGTGGTGGATGTTTGGGTCTTTATGGGTGAAAGAACCACTGAAGAACCATATTTAATATGAACACATCCAACAACCACGGAGTTCTACTCTCACAACACAGACGCATTAAAAAAAAAAAATTGATGTAAGTACACAGAACAGTATCCGCAAGTGGAAAAGCACCTGTTCTACCTGCACAAATACAGCCCCAGGATGTGATGATCCTGGACCTGGTCTTCCACAGACCACTCCTCAAAACCAGACACTGACGTTGACTTAAGAGGCGGAGACCGAGACAAAAGGCCTAATTCACCGACAGGAACTAACACAC
This sequence comes from Sphaeramia orbicularis, assembly GCF_902148855.1. Lineage (NCBI taxonomy): Eukaryota > Metazoa > Chordata > Actinopteri > Kurtiformes > Apogonidae > Sphaeramia > Sphaeramia orbicularis. Next base: position 7,967,821 of record NC_043972.1, read on the forward strand.
TTGTCCTTAAATGCACCATATGAGCCACATTCACTATTTTTTTTTTTTTTTAAGTCAGAATCTTCTTTCACTGCCTCCAAATGACCCTGACCTGTCATAGGAATCATGTCATCAATTTATTTTAACCCCTTATGTGCCAAAGTTGTGATATTGCAGCCAGCAACATAACTGAATGAAACAGACCATAGTTCCAGATAGAATTACCAAATCTTGTTACCACCTCCCACCAATAAATGGCAGACCTGTTCCCCTTCCATCCTAACATGATTTCAGGGCATGTTTGTTTTCAAAGTGAAGAAGAAAATCCAGTTTGGAAGGCGTGGTCCAGGGCTGGTTTAGTAAGTAAGTAAGTAAGTAGTTTATTTAGTTTTAGTTTGGATTGACAAGGGCAGATTTGACTACTCTGCTGTTTGGATAAAAATATACTAAAACTTAATGCATTTTACTTTCTACTAATGTTTAAGTTCATTTATTTTAAGGATAAGATGACAAAAAAAAACACAAAGGAAAATTTAATGTAAATAAGTTCAAAGTTCAACTATACTAAAAGTTACGCAATCCAATTCTCAATATTTTTCTCCTTTACAGTATGACCTTATCTCTAACCACTTCCAAGATACAACTTTTTGAAATCTTGATATCAAAATTGGAAAAAAAAAAATAAAAATCCAGCACCTAAAGTGTTAATTCTAACCCCCCCCCCAAAAAAAATTCACTAAACCATTATAAATGTCATTATTTTGAAGCCTCTAAAGTTCACTTTCCTAGACTAAGCTGCTGTAGGAGTTTTCTAAATACGAGCATCTGCTGAATCTGACGTTGCTAATATGAGCTCATTGCACTAAAAACAGTACAAACAAACACATAAATGTTCTTGGATGAGGCCCACGGTCTCTGCTCTTTTGATCGGATCCGATTCAGCGTCAGGATGGTTTTCTGTGCACATGCCTGGTATTTATGTGTAGGTGTTGAGAATGAACCAAAGCCATAAATAACAATTCCACACATGACCCATAGAGTTACAATAAAGGATGGAAGCTTTTTACGGAAAAAGAGTCACCGATTTGTAAATGAAAGGTTCAGGTGGAGCTTCACCTGTTCTAATGCTGTCCACTGATGATGGTTTTAGAGTTTTTGCTTTTTGTATATTGTGAAAATTTGTGTACTGATGTTTTGTTCTGAAACTGTTTAATATTTCTCATCTTATTTTTCAGTGAACTCTGGTTTGGTTCAACTACTGGCTACGTAAGCGAGGGCTTGGACGCTCCTGAGAAAGTTTTTTTTTTGTAGAGGTTGTTAGTGAAATTCTACTTTAACCTGTGGTTTTCTTCACCTCCCAGTCTGAGGTCAGGCTGCAGGTCATGGTGCGCTGTTGTCTGTACACTTCGCCTCGTCCTCCATCTGGATCTGCAGACAACACGTCTACAGCCCAAGGTTCATAGACATGTTTGGTCTAAACTTCTGTTTCTGCCCCCTTTAGTCACGTCAGCTGCTGCTTAATGTCGGACACGTAACAAGGATTACATCTACTTTGTACATGAGGGAAGAGCATTCGGAACTAGATTCTTCAATCTCCTGTGTTAAGCACAGCTCGGTCCAAGTTAGAGCTGCACAATGTATCGTTTGAGCATCGTCATCACAATGTACGTGCGTGCAATAGTCACATCGCAGGTCCTGCAATGTAGGAGGCAAATGAACTCACTGTGTTCTCATCTAATTTTAAGGGTACCTGACACACATTGTGCACAGCGATCCACCAATTAAAATCATTCTTAATCAGTTTGGAGTGAGTCGCCGGTAACAACATTGAAAAACTAGAAAAGCACTCAGATCGCAGACCCCCTCCCCTGCCCGATCACCACCAAAATGTAAACATTTCTTCCTTGTGCCAGTATCAACATTTCCTGAAAATTTCATCAAAATCCTTCCATAACTTTTTGAGTTATCTTGCTAACAGTCAGACAAACAAACAAACCCCCCGTGCCCGCCTTTCCCCGATCACCACCATAATTTAATCATTTGTTCCTTGTGCCATTATCAACATTTCCTGAAAATTTCATCCAAATCAGTCTATAACTTTTTGAGTTATCTTGCTAACAAACAAACAAAAACAAACTAACAGACAGACAAACAGACAAACTCAGATGAAAACATAATCTCCACCATTCCTTGGCGGAGGTAATGAGCAATGCACTAGAGAAAATCACCGTAAACGAAGACTCGGTACCAAAAAGGAAAACAATGTCAGTTATCCTGAACTATTTCGGCTACAAGAAGGACGATACTGAAACATGTGTTCTGTGTCGACAGTGTCTTGTACCTGTTGCCACAACGAGAGGTAACATGACTAATTAGTTTGACCATTTACATCGGCATCACACAGCTATTTTATCCTCCCAAGTATTTTTTCATATTGCAATATAAAAATTAAAAAAAATTTGCAATGTCAGTTTTTTCCAATATCGTGCAGCCCATGATATCAAGGTAATATCATGACTCATGAAAATATACACACCAGTTTTTTGGGGTTTTTTTTTTTTTTGTTTTTTAGGCCTTTTTATTATTTATTCAGAGGAAATAGCCAATAGTATTTGTCAACAGATAAAATAAATTGTGCAAAAAAAAACAGCTCTACCATCTTTCTAGTTGCATTTCTTGATTATAAGTCGCATTTCTTGATTATAATTTGAAATGCGTATAATTTGTTTGTTTTTTAGGCCTTTTTATTATTTACTCTGGGGAAATAGCCAATAGTATTTGTCAACAGATAAAATAAATTGTGCAAAAAAAAACAGCTCTACCATCTTTCTAGTCGCATTTCTTGATTATAATATGCAACATTTAGAATAAAAAAGACAAGCCAACCACTTACAATCTTGTCTTGAGGTCTAGGACTGGGACTAAATATCAAAACAGGAATATGTCTTATCACTGCCCTCTGCAACACATTATCAATAAACTGGTGCCAAATATTGATACTTTTATCATTATTATTTTTATACGCCCCTTTTTATTGGCATGTTATCTGTACATATTATAAACTTTCCGACATGCCGTTATTACCCCCCTGTCCAACCTGAATCGATGCGTCAAATACCACGCACTGAGGGTTAGATTTATGGTTATGTGAACTGGAGATCTTGGCGTAAATTGATATGCAATCAAATGGCGTTGAATCACACGAGGTCGAAAATGCGTAGGTATAGCACGCTAAATGCTGTAAGAACTGGCGTGACATACAACACCATTTATTGAGATCAGTCTGCTATGATACATAAAGATATATTCTAATGCTTCATTAAAACTGCAGGTAAAAGTGGCCTAAATCTGACATTTTTGCCCATATTTTTGCCCATATGCAACTCATATGTGCAATGATTCAATGACTGAATGAATGGCTGTGAGTGTTTGTTTTTATTTTTATATTTATTTATTTACTATTGTGACGTTTGTGTCTGTGTTGTTGTAGTTGTTTTTATTATGCACTGACTGGTGGACACTTTTTAATTTCATTGTACATGTTTCATGTTACAATGACAATAAAGACTATTCTATTCTATTCTATTCTAATATCTGATATTTTATAACAGTCTGAAAAGCACAAATTAGACCCAGGATACTTCATATGTGATCCTAAATAGCGTACATATCGGATTTTTTTGCAATGTGACTTCAGTCTGAACGGTCATGACGCATTTCATCCAACTTTTATGTCACTGAAATGCGATATATGTCAGAATCAAGTACTGGAAGAGGCAGGATACACAATTATTATTATTATTGTTGTTGTTGTTGTTGTTGTTGTTGTTGTTATTATTATTATTTGAACACCCACACTTTTTGCATTTAAGCAAAAAATTGTATGTAAATTGAGCTTTAGTGTTCGTCTGTATTCATCATCTTTCTACACATGTGGTCTGAAATATTCCATATCAGACGTGAGCCAAATAGAGTGCCTTTCCTCCTTTCCCCCCACCATCCAAGTCAGGTATATGTATGTTAATTCTCCTGTCAGTGTCCTTGACAAATGTATGATCAAAGATCTGGAGTTGGTCCTCGATCATCTTCAATGACATCTCACTGCTCCCAGTGGGCTAATGCTAACCGCTAATACTCAGTGCTGTGTGTATTATGGGTAAAATGCAGAGACTGAGCGTCCTAAAAGGGATTAATAAAGTTTGTGCATCTAAACCTTTAATTTTGCTTTTGTAAACACAGTTGAATTGTGTGTTGTCAGCATTTTTACTTCCTCCTTGAGCTCAATAAACTGCACTCAAAACTCAAGTTTTGCACTTTGGTGTCCTTCATCCAAATATGGATTAGATCCATCATTACAGTTCCAGAGATCTGTTATCATCTTTAACCCTTAAAGATATAGAATTATTTTTGTGGCAACTTCCAAATGGATTTTTCTCTACATTTCACTTTATTCAGTCATTTATCATTGTTATTATTATGCATTTTTCAGTAAAAATCAGGTATTTTTCTATATTTTACTGATCATATAGATGTTGATAAAAGCACAGAGTGAATTCTAAGGAAGCAAAAGCTGGAATAAAAAGTCAGTTTTTGAGGAAATATATCATTTACCAAACCCTGACCATGAAAAGATGAAAAACTGCATTCTATCTAAATTATTTGCATGGAATGATGGGATTAATGGATCAGCAGGTATTAATCTGTAGATGCATTTTGGTTCCATGTTGGAAATGTAATGTTTTCACTAGATCATATCATATCATATATCATATTTCATATCCTCTGGAGACCCAGCAATGCATTTTTGTCCACTATAGGGGACAAGAATTTCACAGCATTACTTAAAAAAAAACTAAACAAAAAAACTAAGCACATTCCATTGAAAAAAAAACATATCTGAAAAAATTGTTGCATTCTATTGTTTCTAATGATAAAAAAATTAATGCAAAAAAATATATATATAATAATAATAATAAAAACTTTTACTTTCCTGAGTCTAAGGAGGATATCATATCATATAAGGAATTATATTATGGAGGAACAAACATTATCAGCTAAGTGTAAAACATTCATTGTAATAAACATCTCAATAGAAAATGAGCTTTAGCTTAAATATCCGGTTTGTCACATTTGGACGCCACACACAGAGGAAACAGTCGGACCAGACCAGATGTTAATACTTCAGTGTTTGTCTGGATTCCTCTGTGTAGCTCAGATTCTCAGTTCTACCGGAGAGCTGTGTGTGCATTAATGAGGCTTCGAAGATGGAGGAGATACAGGAGCTGCACCACTTTAAAGCCTTTCACAGATAAATCTGGGAGATACTGATTCTGTCGTGGCCATCTACACTATATAGACAAAAGTATGTGGACGCCTTGAACTCAGGTGTTTCTTTTCTAACAGGAGTCTGGGATAGAAAACAATAACAGCAAATGTCAGAATATAGTTTTATATTGGGATAAATATCATTGTATTGGTTAGTTTGGTTTAAATTTGTGTCTTTTTAGATGTAAATGTAACAAAGGTGTGATACTGACGTACACTACATGGACAAAGGTATTGGGACATGTTGAATTTAGGCGTTTCTTTTCTATGACAATAGAAAAGAAACTATATATTGACAAATGTCATCACTTTATATTAGGATGAATATCATTGCATTGGCTAGTTTGGTTTAAATTGTTATCCTTGCTTCCCAAATGCATCAGAGATGGTTTTTCTGTAATTTCTGTCAACACTGATTTTTTTTTTTTTATCTCCATGACTATGATTTTAATCTCACTTAGGACATTTAAGAGCTGTAGCCATGACGTGTCCCAATATTTTTGTCCATATACTTAATAAACATCAACATTTCCTTAAATTGGAATAATATTCATTTTCTACCACAACTAACATCTATTTTCTTCACAACTCACTTAAGAAGAAAAATCTCCTATTAAACTTAAAAAAAAAAAAATTTGATGTTTATAAACTGTATGGACAAAAATATTGGGACACATCATGGCTACAGATGTCAGATGTCCTGTTCATGCTAAATTTGAAATATAAATATCAATATTTCCTTAAAGTTTAATGGGAGATTTTTCTTCCTCAGTGAGATGTGAAGAAAGTAGATGGTTAGTTGCGGCAGAAAATTGTTATTTACAGTCAGAGCATGAAAAATATTTTAGAAATTTAGAGGTAGAACGTTTAAAATCATAGTCATGGATTAAATAAATAAATAAATAAATAAATGTTGAGAGAAATTAAGTAAAAACATCTGAGGCATTTTGGAAGCAACGATAACCATTTAAATAAAACCAATGCAATGATATTTATCCCAACATAAAACTATATTCTGATATTTGTCATTATTGTTTTGTATCCCATATGTCCACATACTTTCGTCCATATAGTGTACATCAACATCACAACTTTGTTACATCTGCATCTAAAACAAAAAGTAAAAAGAGGTTGAAATACTGTAAACATAGAAAAGGAACATCTTTATTAGACACCAACTAATTGAATTTGCTTCTCTTTAGAATAACATGTATATAATCATTTGTGCTAAGTGAGTGGAGTTTAGTTTGATCAACGTGACTCTGGATGCGGTAATCAATTGGTAACAGCGAGCGCTCCCTGATGAGGCCAGGGTGAAGGTTTAATGAAAGCCAGCAGGACCATGCATAATTCCATCATGAAAGTCATCACTCAAAGTGTGTGCGAGCATGTGTGCGTCTGCCTCCGCCATCCGTTACCGTGCCGACGGGACTGACGCCGTTTCTTCATCAGATAAGGCTAAATATCAATTTGATGATGAGGTGTTATGACATCTGCCGTTTTTCCTGCATCAAAACACCAGTCTGTGTTTATTTATTAAAGCTGTTAAGACGACGTCAGTGTCGACAACATGTTTGGATTTAAGGCGGAAATATGAAATTTAGCTTTGTGAAAACATTCTTCGATTTGGACAATAAAACCATAACTGTATTTATCATAGAATGCACTTTTCTTTATCTTTGGGGTTAATTGTATTTACACTTACTGTATATCTCAATTTTTTTTTTTTTTTTTTTTTTTTAATTTCGCTCAAATTCATGACGTTAAACCAACATTTTATTTTTACAATAGTTTTGACTATTTTGTGCCTAGATTTATGAAATGTCCTGATGTTTATTAAGTGTTTGAGTTATGTTCTGACCTAAAGGATGAGTTTAAAACCACAATTAACCATCTTTTATGTCATTTGCATCTTGTCAACTCAAATCTCTGACTGTATTTGTTGTGTATTTGTTGTTGTTGTTTTTTTTTTTATTTATTTATGATGTGACTCAGTTTTCTGCTTCATAATATAGCACAGTATTTCAATACAACAGTGGAAAAAATGAAGAAACTAAAAATTAAAATCACAAAATTTGGGACTTCAGGGTGTTTTTGTCTCAGCATGTTTCTCAAAGTTATTTTCAGTACGTCATTTTTATCTTGCTTCATATTTTATATCATTTTCTTATTATTAATAGGGATTTTTTCCTCTACATTTGTCCCTCTCATCCACATGTATGAGAGATTTTTAAAAAACCCAAAGTGTATATTTTCTAAACTGTGGTTTGTGTGTATGTTTGTGAATGGAAAACATAGAGATTGTTATTCAAATGTGTCACACACCATTTTGTTCATGTCTATTAAGTCTTTGTGTCATGAAGCTGCACCTGAAACATCACATCCAGGTGTATAAGTCAGTGCCTGACCTGCAGTAGATCCAGACAAATCCATATAATGTAAAGAATACACTTCCACAGCCACAACCAACACTTAGTTTAAAGCAAGTTTACAACTGAACTTCACCTTCACGACAGATTAAAGTTTTGCTTTTGCTGCGTCCAGTATCATCCATGGTGTCCACAGGTTGGACAACAACTGTGGTTTAAGACTTTGGACCAGTGACGTATTTAGTAAAATGAAGGTTGTGTGGACAGGAGCTGTTTTTGTAGTGACTTTGAAGGGAAATTTTCTGTACATTTAACATTTCCTAAGTGATTTATTATTATTATTATTATTATTATTATTATTATTATTATTATTATTATTATTATTATTATTATTATTATATCATCATCATCATCATTATTATTATTAATAATAATAATAATAATAATAAAAAAATTGCATTCATAAAGCACTTTTCATTCAGCGGAATCTCAGAGTGCTACAGAGAGAAGACAGTCCAATAAAAAAATAAAATACTGTATCATAAATAAAAGACCTTTATCACCATCTAATATGAAACATCCCACCCCTCTGTATTTTGCATTTCTTTAAGCATAAACAATGTATTTTCTTGTATTCTATTCCCTGATTAAGTAGATGTTCATTAAAGCTCAGAGGAAATTCAAAGGTGATTATATCAAAACAGAAAACTGAAGAAAAAGTGACTTTTTCAGCTAAATTTATCATTAACTGAAGATAAAAATAAGTGTCTTCAATCATCACTGATCCAACTCCATGGGTTTTATTGGTGAATCAATGTTGTAGAAGATGGCAGTGTTTCCATGGTAACTACGGAGCCTCTGAACATCCAAATAGGTCATATCTGAAGACTATGAAAAGATGACAAACTAGCAGAATGTTTTTAAAGTAGACTTCTGTTTTTAGTTTGTTACTTTTACTTTTTGGTATTTCTGATATGTTCATTGTATGTTTCAAATGTTTTGCTTTGTCTCGGTTATATTGTAAATGAGGTTGCATCCTCAAAATATCTCCGAGTTTAAATAAAGATTATGATGATCCATCCATCCATCCAGATAGATCTTGGATTTTATTTGTTTTTAAAGCCCTCACTGGTCTTTTACAAATTTATATTAATTTTTTAGTATCTTTTAATAATTGTTTTATCATTAGTACAATTTAAATCCTTAATCACTTCCTATTTTACCTCCAGCTGCTCCTGTTCTTAAGTTGATGTCTTTGTTTTTAGTTCATCTTTATCAGTTTTACTTTTTGGTACGTCTGATATGACATTGTACGTTTCAAATCCATAATTCCATCTTATTTTACCTCCAGCTGCTCCTGTTTTTAAATAGACTTCTCTTTTTTTAATTCATCTTTGTTACTTTTACTTTTTGGTATCTCTGATATGTCTATTGTATGTTTCAAATGTTTTGTCTCAGTTATATTGTAAACAAGGCTGTGTCCTCAAAATATCTCCAAGTTTAAATAAAGATTATGATGATGATGATGATCCATCCATCCATGAATCTGGCATTATAGACATTGGATTTTATTTGTTTTTATGTTCATTGCATGTTTCAAATGTTTTGTTTTGTCTCAGTTATATTGTAAATGAGGTTGCGTCCTCAATATATCTGAGTTTAAAAAAAGGTTTTGATGATCCATCCATGCATCCATCCTTCCATCCATCCGGTATGATAGACACTGGATTTTATTTGTTTTTGTTCATTGTATGTTTCACATGTTTTCTTTTGTCTCAGTTATATTGTAAATGAGGTGGCGTCCTCAAAATATCTCTGAGTTTAAATAAAGATTATGATGATGATCCATCCATCCATCCATCATGATAGACATTGGATTTTATTTGTTTTTATGTTCATTTTATGTTTCAAATGTTTTGTTTTGTCTCAGTTATATTGTAAATGAGGTTGCGTCCTCAATATATCTCCGAGTTTAAATAAAGGTTTTGATGATCCATCCATCCATCCATCCATCCATCCAGTGTGATAGACATTGGATTTTATTTGTTTTTATGTTCATTTTATGTTTCAAATGTTTTGTTTTGTCTCAGTTATATTGTAAATGAGGTTGCGTGCTCAATATATCTCCGAGTTTAAATAAAGGTTTTGATGATCCATCCATCCATCCATCCATCCATCCAGTGTGATAGACATTGGATTTTATTTGTTTTTATGTTCATCGTATGTTTCAAATGTTTTGTTTTGTCTCAGTTATATTGTAAATGAGGTTGCGTCCTCAATATATCTCTGAGTTTAAATAAAGGTTTTGATGATCCATCCATCCATCCATCCATCCATCCATCCATCCATGCTGACCTGCTCTGGACTGTTACCTTTCATTAGAACGTATAATAAAGGATTAAGGAGCCTAGACATTATACAGGCTGCCGTTGTTACCCTGGGGGCAGCTCATTCTGCACCTTATGGGGCTGGAACGTATTGCATTATGCAATGGAGTAATAGGCTTAGCCGCATGCTGCTCAGTGGGGGGAGTTTTGGGAAGACTCTGATGACTCACTTCATTAAGTCTCATCCACTCACTCTTTTCCTTAAAGCTAGTTGCTGAGGAGAGAACTTTCCACACCCCCACATCAGCACTGACCTCAAATGGCATCTACTGTGGTTGAGAAGGTAAACAGCCATCACATCCTGGCAACACTTCACCTCAGAACACACTACTGTACTGTTCATCTCCTCTCCTTATCCATCTGGTGTTACTATTTTTATCTATATTTTGTCAGTGTTTTTTTGTTTTTTTTTACAGTATGTATTTATTTATTTGACAGGGACAATGCATTCAAACATTTACAAGTTTGCGGCTGATATGATGCATATAGTGCTAATTCTCAGCTCCAGTCCCCAGTTGGCCTCTTCCACAACATTGCAGTACAATATACAGGGTGGGGAAGCAAAATTTACAATATTTTGAGGCAGGGATTGAAAGACAGTGTATGACCAATTAGTTTATTGAAAGTCATGAGAATTTATTTGCCACAAGAAAATTTACATCATAGAAAATGTTTTTATTCTATGTGTCCTCCTTCTTTCTCAATAACTGCCTTCACACGCTTCCTGAAACTTGCGCAAGTGTTCCTCAAATATTCGGGTGACAACTTCTCCCATTCTTCTTTAATAGTATCTTCCAGACTTTCTCGTAATAGTTTTGCTCATAGTCATTCTCTTCTTTCCATTATAAACAGTCTTTATGGACACCCCAACTATTTTTGAAATCTCCTTTGGTGTGACGAGTGCATTCAGCAAATCACACACTCTTTGACGTTTGCTTTCCTGATTACTCATGTGGGCAAAAGTTTCTGAAAAGGTATGGATAATAGTGTTAGGTATGATTATGACATCAATATATGTTTGGTTTCAAAACAATTGATGTAACGCCTGCTGAGAAAAAACAACTAAATGTTCATTGTAAATTTTGCTTCCCCACCCTGTATAAAAAAAAAAAAACATCATTAAAAGCAATCATACCATGCATGAAAATATAATATATATAAAATATACATCATTTAAAGCGGTTATTCCATACAATTCGATAATCCAGTGTTGCATTTATATATGAGGCATTCATTCACTTCCTCACTCTCCCCCACAATATTTACAGATGAGAACAGTTGTGTTTTGTCTTTAACCAGGTTTTGGTTCTGGTGGTGAACATGTTAAACTCAGCACCAACTACAACCTGATGTGAACAAGTAAGAGTGGATTTTTCTAACTGACATAACTGATTTAATGAGGCATTCGCAGTTTCACTGTACCCATGTTTTTGTACTGTTTTAACTCCGCTCTTTAACTTTATTTTAATAGTAAAGGCCCAAACAGGGACAGGAATTGCAAATTAGCCTTGAAGAGAAACTCCAATGTAGTGATGTGATGTTCATGAACGAATCGAATCTTTTGAACGGCTCTTTGAAAAGGACGATGGGAACCAAGTCTTTGTAAAGAGCCATTCATTTTTATTTATTTTTTTTTAAAGAGGGAGTGTCCGATTGCCTGTCAATTTAGCGTCACTGGGGAGGCATTGAGCAGGAGGAGAATGTTCGAGCAAAAAAAAAGTCTCATGGCAAGAAGTTAGCAAAAAACAACAGTTTGAAGCGTGAGGTGAGCATACTGGAGGAGGCGGAGCTGGAAGACTGGTCGAAACCTGAGAAAAGTTTGAGTGAGTGAGTGACCACCTGTGAGTAATGAGCCAAAGAAAAAGGAGGAGTATTTGGATGCACTTTTCAGAAAGAAAAGATGGGCATGCAACTTGCAATATTTACAAAAAAATATATATCTCTCTGTTCTGAGAATTGCAGACTAGTCCACATAATGTACTGTGATGTTTTTGGTCAAATTCCAGCATTTGCCTAATGTCACCTCTCATGTCATGGATTTAGCCCACACATTTGAACTAACTATTCTTTTTTAAGGTAAGATAATATTTACTGCAGCGCCAATTAAACACCTTTAAAATGTAATGTCAATCATCTCATGTAGCCTATTTAAAATAGTCATTAAAACATTTGTGTTTCAAAATAATGCAAAAAACATAAAAGAGCCAGTCTTTTGAACAACTCTTTTCAGTGAACGGCTCCTGATTGAACGGTTCCCTTCAAAGAGCCAAAAGTCCCATCACTACTCCAATGCATGACATGTTTTGTATTTTATATGGAATAACATCTATTGTGTTTTTCCCTGTGAAACAAAGTGTCTCAATAAGTGTTGCATCTTAGTGATTATTAGTATTTTTAGCCAACTTTGTTGCTCTAAATACTATTTGGATGCACTTTTCAAAAAAAAAAAAGATGGGCATGCAACTTGCAATATTTGCAAAAAATATATATCTTGGTGTTCTGAGAATTGCAGACTAGTCCACATAATGTACCGTGATGTTTTTGGTCAAATTCCAGCATTTGCCTAATGTCACGGATTTAGCCCACACATTTGAACTAACCACAGGGTGTCCCATAAGTCTCCATACATAGGAAAAGTAAACGTTTCTTGACATAAACCATTTTTATTTATATAATATGCTCTATATGACTGCCATTTTGTCGGGAACACATTTCAATGCGTGTCTGCTGAAGAACTATAAAGAAGAAATATAAAGAAATACATGTTAGAACCATATATGTATGGAATGTATTATGTCTCCTAGGGCTGTGCAATTAATCGAAATTCAATTACGATTTCGATTATTACACGCAACGATTACAAAAATTATGTAATTGAGAAAAAACGATTATTAATTTTGAGTTGTTTTAATTCACGCGCATGCAAGCTCCCATGAGCTGCTCTGCCCCGCCCCCCTCTAAGCTACTGCTGCCAGCTAACCGGCAGGTCCACCCCAAGAGGACAGTTGTACCTAGCGGTCTGGAAACATGGCAGGAGAATCACAGCAGAAGTGCTTGATAAACAAAAAAGGCAAGTCCAATTCAATTGTATGGAATCACTTTGGGTTTGATGAAGAAGACGAAGAGCAAAAACACATCACGTGCAAAAAGTGTTTCGTAGTTGTGTCCGCACCGACCGCTGACACAACAAACCTTTGTAACCATCTGAAGTTTAACCACCGCAACCTTTATCATAATCTTATGAAAAACTAAAACGCATAAAAACAACTTTGTCCGCAATGCAATCTTCAGTCTCCGAATCTCTTTACACTGTAACTCCCGTATTAACCTAACCCTAACCCGTATAACCCTAAAGTGCGTATTCTACAGGGTGTCCCATAAGTCTCCATACATAGGAAAAATAAACGTTTCTTGACATAAACCATTTTTATTTATATAATATGCACTATATGACTGCCATTTTGTCGGGAACACATTTCAATGCGTGTCCTCCACTGCTGAAGAACTATAAAGAAGAAATATAAAGAAATACATGTTAGAACCATATGTATTATGTCTCCTATGTATGGAGACTTATGGGACACCCTGTAGATGGCTGATGTATACAGAAGGCCTGAACTGAAACCTCACAGCACGCCACTGAATTTACTATGTTTCATACTACATTGAACATACTTGAATTTATAATTTGCACTTTACGTGAGTTTTTTTTTTTTTTTTATTGCTACAGTTCTATGGGAAGTCTATAGCAGTTTAATTCCAGTGCACTATTTGTTTACAAAAGGAAACATACTTGAATTTACAGTACACTTATTTGCATTCAAAGATTTTTTTGTTTCGTACAAAAGTGAAAATACTTTGTTTTAGTGGTTAAAAGCTTTATTTGTGTTTAAAGAGTATATTTTACATTGTTTTGCAACAAAAAATTAAACAACTTTAAGGTTAACAAATAATCGTTTTTAATAATCGTGATTTCAATTATTGCTAAAATAATTGTGATTATTTTTTTTTTCTATAATCGAGCAGCCCTAATGTCTCCTATGTATGGAGACTTATGGGACACCCTGTATTCTTTTTTAAGGTAAGATAATATTTACTGCCACGCCAATTAAACACCTTTAAAATGTAATATTAATCATCTCATGTAGCCTATTTAAAATAGTCATTAAAACATTTGTGTTTCAAAATAAGGCAAAAAAACATAAAAGAGCCAGTCTTTTGAACGACTCTTTTCAGTGAACGGCTCCTGATTGAACGGTTCCCTTCAAAGAGCCAAAAGTCCCATCACTACTCCAATGCATGACATGTTTTGTATTTTATATGGAATAACATCTATTGTGTTTGTCCCTGTGAAACAAAGTGTCTCAATAAGTGTTGCATCTTAGTGATTATTAGTATTTTTAGCCAACTTTGTTGCTCTAAATACTATTTGGATGCACTTTTCAGAAAAAAAAAGATGGGCATGCAACTTGCAATATTTGCAAAAAATATATATCTTTGTGTTCTGAGAATTGCAGACTAGTCCACATAATGTACCGTGATGTTTTTGGTCAAATTCCATCATTTGCCTAATGTCACCTCTCATGTCATGGATTTAGCCCACACATTTGAACTAATTATTCTTTTTTACAGTAAGATAATATTTACTGCCGCGCCAATTAAACACCTTTAAAATGTAATGTCAATCATCTCATGTAGCCTATTTAAAATAGTCATTAAAACATTTGTGTTTCAAAATAATGCAAAAAAACATAAAAGAGCCAGTCTTTTGAACGGCTCTTTGCAGTGAACGGCTCCCTTCAAAGAGCCAAAAGTCCCATCACTACTCCAATACATGACATGTTTTGTATTTTATATGGAATAACATCTATTGTGTTTGTCCCTGTGAAACAAAGTGTCTCAATAAGTGTTGCATCTTAGTGATTATTAGTATTTTTAGCCGACTTTGTTGCTCTAAATACTATTTTTGCTCACCTGCAGGGACTTCCAGCCTACTTTTGCTGGGATATGTAATTGTATTCTACACGTAGGAAACGCTGACGCACAACTTACGCACCAGCTACATTAAATATTCTATAAATATTATAAGACAGACTATAACCCTCTACTTTTATATCAGTACAGCAGCAGCCTTTACACCAAAATAATCCCCAGTGGTGCTTTAAGGAAGCTTTACTGCGCCTCTTTTCCCCTTTATTCCACCTGCTCCGCACGGACGCGGCGGCATCCCATGAGCCGGAGTTCCAAAATAAGGCGCACTCCTGAATGGAAACACAACACTTGACGAACATTAAAGCTTAATAAGGAAACCACTTCTCCGCCGGTGTCACAGTATGAGCCGGGGAATCGTTTCGGAAACGACAAAACACGTCGGTGGAAGGTACTTACTTTCACAGGGACATCATGCGATGAGCCGACGGTGACGAACGCAAAACGCACCAGGACGCACGATTAGTAGTGGAAGTGTTTGTTCATCAGCCGTGAAGCGAATGTACACACAGGCAGACATGCGGAGTCATTTGACCTTCTCCCAATAGAAACTACCATCCGTGAGACGTAGGATAGGGGAGGAGCGGACGATACCAAGCACAAGCCCCGGCCAGGCGAGGGAGGGAGGAGGGGGATGAGGAGGAGGATGGAGGATGGTTGGGGGGGCCTGTCATCCCTCATCCTGGGATGTGCTGCAGGGATGGGAATGACAAAGTAGTTGCAGTACAGGAAGAAAGACTGAGTGAAATACTGAAGACTAGAGACTGAGTTGATTTTTCTTTTTTCAGTTTGTTTGTTTGTTTGTTTGTTTGTTTGTTAACACTTTAACCCAGGGATGTCAAACTCATTTTAGTTCAGGGGCCACATTCAGCTAAATTTGATCTGCAGTGGGCTGAACCACTAAAATAATAACATAATAACTTATAAATAATGACAACTCCAAATTTTGGTCTTTGTTTTATTGTAAAAAAACAAAAACAAAAAAAAAACATTAAATTATGGAAATACTTACTGTACACTGTACCGGCCATGTGTGCTTAGACTTGCATGGCTTAATCTTTGAGACAAGCATATGCTACTGCAGGATCAACCAGGTAGCCCCATAGCCCCATAAACTATCCCAAAAAAAAAAAAAAAAAAAAAAACCTGAAAAAACTGAAATTTAAATTAAAAAACGTAAGAAAATTTAGTGCAAATTTAACAATATTATTCCTCCACTTCTCATTTGTCCATGTGCATTATGGATCAGATCTACAAAGATACTAAACACTGAGGAACAGGCAGAAAAGAGTTGAAATTGTGCTTAATTTTCTTTAGACATTTCAGGTTGTTCATATTTGTTCAGGTTATTCACATTTAATTGTTTCAGGATAGTTTGGAAATGTCAATATCTTCACAATTCAATGTTATTTTTTGCACTAAAACAAAGAAAAAGAAATTTAAATTGTTAATTCTAGATTTTTTTTTGGCTTAATTCAAGACTTTTTTTTATTTAATTGAAGATTTTTTTTGGGTTTAATTGAAGATTATTTTTACTTAATCGAAGTTTTTTTTTTTTTTTGCTTAATTGAAGATTTTTTTTTTACTTAAGATTTTTTTTTTTTTTTGCTTAATTCAAGATTTTTTCCCTAATTCAAGCTCTTTTTTTTTTTTTTTTTTTTTTTTTTGCTTAATTCAATTCAAGACCGTGGAAGTTTTGCACTTTGCAAAAACATCCCAGGGGCCAAAATGAATAAGGCATATTAGAATAATTGGTAATTTTATTCTCAAAATCAAACTGCAACTCACATAAAAATGTTACTTAGAAAGTCCAGCAACCACTGTTACTTTATTGAAATTATAAAAATGTTCCTGTGTTCTTTGACAACTTGGAGCTGAAGTACTGTTTGTGATCTTCATTTTTTGTTCGGCTACAGTTAATGTCTTGAATAAGCTTCACCCCTCTTTCAGCAACATCACTGACAACTTTTCTGGAATGTGACACTGTTATTCGAGCCCTTTGTTTAAGATTCTGTTTTCCATCTCTGTGGTGGAAGAAGAAGACCGCAAGTGTTTCATGAAGTGTTGGCAGCTTCCTTTGCTGTGCAAAAGTCGCATTCATAGGTCCAACCAGCCAAATGTGAGATTTGGATCTGGTTTTCGGTTGGTTGTTTGCTTGTGCTTGACTACTGCTGCAGGCAATATGTATTTATCTGTTAACAGTCAAAAATAAGCATTTGTAAAAATTCCAGTAAATTAACCTGGTATATGCCTTCTTTAATACATATATTGCTAGATGAAGCTCTAAAACCTTGGTTTTGATAGTAGTGCTGCTTCTCTTAGCAGGTCAGTATTATTATTATTAATAATAATAATAATAATAATAATAATAATAATAATAATAATAATAATAATAATAATAAAACTATTAGTTGAATTCACACCAAACTGGGTTTATAGACTGCTAGTAACCCAGAATAGATGTGATGACATTTTGGGAAAAGTAGGTCAAAGTTCACATTTTTATGAATTTTTATTTATTTATTTTATTTTTTTATTTATTTTTTTTTTCATTTACTTTTAACCTCCTAAGACCCAGCTATGGGTTTTCTGTCCACATTTGTGGACAAGAGTTTCACAACTTTATTAAAAAAGAAAAAAGAAAAGAAAACTGTCCACCACAAAGGATATTCCACAAAAATTTTTAAAAACTTCATCTGAAAAAACTGTTGCATCATGATGTTTCCAATATAGGCACTTATTTAATAAAAAACAAAAAAAGCTTGTGCTTTGCTTACATTTCCTGGGTCTTAGGAAGATAATGAGCCAAAAGGTCAAGTGTCTATAGAAGCATAAATTTTGTTTCAGTTTACTCTTGGCACATACTGTATATAGAGGCAATTGTAGCAGGAGTAGAGCGGGTTGTCCAAAAACCAAAAGGTTGGCGGTTTGAATCCTGCTCTGTCCTAGTCACGTGCTGTTGTGTCTTTGGGCAAAACATTTCACCCTCCTTGCCTCCAGTGCTGCTACCCACACTGGTGTATGAATGTGTATGAATGTTTGGTGGTGGTCGGAGGGGCTGTAGGTGTGGATTGGCAGCCACACTTCTGTCAGTCTGCCCCAGGACAGCTGTGGATACAGATGTAGTTTACCACCACCACAGTGTGAATGTGTGAGTGAATGAATAATGGACTGACTGCACATGCTTTGAGTATGCGTTCATAGAGAAGCGCTATATAAATCTAATCCATTATTATTATTATTATTATTATTATTATTATTATTATTATTATTATTATTATTATTATCATTGTTGTTGTTGTTGTTGTTGTTGTTGTTGTTGTTATACATCACCCTTACATAAAGCTAAGGCAGATGTACCTTTTTCACATTTTGGGTATATTTTTTTCCTTTTTTTTTCACCATTTACCTAACATTGTGATACTTTGCCAATATAAAGGATAGGGAAATTAGTCAAATTAAAGCATCCATAAATTCATCATTTCTAATCAACTCATTCTGACGTCATGATGACATCAGTAGGATCAATGCCAAAATAAGGTACAATAATTGTGTGTGTGTGTGTGTGTGTGTGTGTGTGTGTGTGCCGGTTTGTCGTGCCTGGCACCACCTGCTTTTTATTATGAATTTAATTCTGCTTCCTCACTAATGATCCCATTCACTGTTCGGAGCTTCCATCATCCCTGCTGTTTTATCCTCACTTCTGCAGCTTCAGGCCAATTTAATCTCCTTTGCTTCTATAAATATCTAATTGGAGATTAACACTTAAGTTGACGCAAAAAAAAAAAAAAGAAAAAGAAATTCAAATGAAGGGATTTTTCTTTTAGTAAAATTAAACTTACAAAGGTCAAGTAAAATGTTTCCAGAATAAAAGTAATAATACTTTCCCAAATGTGGGTCACAAATAATAAAAAAATAAAACAAAAGTGCAAGTTTGAAATATGAAAAAGTAAAAACAATCATTTTTCAGATTCCTTCTCATGTAAAATGTAAAAATCTATTGTATAACTAAGCACTGTGTATATGTATATATACACTATTTCCATAAATAATTTTGTTTTCAGACACATTCTTCTTTTTTTTCCATTTAACCCATAAAGACCCAAACATTCACTGTTGACCAAAAGCATCTCCTGATCTGAAATGTCTAATAACTGTTGATCCATTCATCCTATCAATACATGTAATTTGGTTTAAAATGCAGTTTGTCATCTTTTCACAGTATCACAGTGTAAAATTACAGGATGGTTGTGTTTTCACTTGGTCCTGACTGTAAACGATACAAATTACAATTTCACATTGTTAGTATTAGAAGGTGTGAAAGAGGACATGAAGGCGGACACGGGGGAGCGAACCTGACATCCATCCACTCAATAAATCCAATCCAATCCAGCTTTATTTGTAAAGCACTTTAAAACAACCACAGTGGACCAAAGTGCTGTACAGAAAAATAAATAAAAAACAAAATATCAGAGTAAAATAGAGGAATTGATTAAAAGTGTAAGTAAGACATTATTAACCCACAAAATTAAAGTAGTAACTTCATGCAATATAATTTGACTGCGTAGACGTCTATTTTAACTCACCGAGTAATGTAGTCATGTCAAAACCAGCATTTTAGTGAGAATAATGTTTGTTTATTTGTGGGAGTAACTGCACTTCACATTATTTTATTTATTTTGGTTGTGTTTCATATGGAATATACAGTATGTGGGACTCAAAATGCACTGTTCTTGCAAATGTTAGCTTGCGAAAAACTGGTTAAGTTAAGCTAGTGCTAGCATTAGCCCCATTCAGAAATGCAAGAATAGTTCAGACTCCGTTAGCACTGTTAGCATCGTTAGCATGGCTACAGTCAAACTGGAGCATTCAAAACTAAAAAAAAAAAAAAAAGATAAAATACAATTAATGGTTGTGTCTAATATGAAACAACAATACATTGCTGTCATTTATATATAGCAAAAACCTGTAAGAAGTGTCCAGTAATATCCTGTAATTATTTTTGTAGGAATAAGCAAACAATTTAACAGCATTTTTTCGGCAAATGTAAATTCTACAGGAAATTTGTTACAGTAAAGTAATATTATATGTATTGTATCCATGCTTTATTTGCAACATTTTCCATTACAAGTATTAACCTTTGTGTGGTGTTCAGATTTTTGTTATTCTGCCATTGTTCGTGGGTCTGGTGGACGCGCTGCATTTGTGGGTTTTTAATTCAACATAAGGGAGACTGGGGACAATCGTAATATGGGTCAGTTGTAACACTTGCAATTGCTCCAATCAGGAACAAGTTAGGACTCACCTGATTCACTCTGCACATGCTCAGTTTAGTCCTTAGTTCACATGGGAAGTTGTAGTGCCGTGAGGCAGACACGTCAAAATTTGTGAGGGGAAATATTATTTGTGGTAAGAAAGTAATTATTTTTGCTCAAATTCCTTGTATGATTACTGGGCTTGCTTTGTAGTTAGATTCATTAAAGGTATGTCATGTTGATTATGTGTCTGTTTAGCTATCTTTCATTCAGTTTATTTGTGGTAATGTTTAAGCTTCTAGCTGTAAGGCTAGCTAGCTCATCACTAATGCACTCAGGGACAGTTGTAACAAACTTGCTTGGGGTAGACTGTAACACTTTCTAAAATGTTACAACTTATGCCAAGCTAAAATTCAATTGTTTTTCCAGGCTTTCATGACCATGGGAACCCTGCCACTGTTGTTTTTTTTTTGTTTGTTTGTTTTAATGTGCCTCGGTCCTGGAAGAGAAAGACTGACAGGGGGGTGCCCCTCGACATTTTGAAGAGGGCATCCACTGATGTAAAGGTCCAAGGAAAGTCAGTCAGATCTGTAGCAAAATTGTATGGCATATGCCATGTCACTATATAGATTCTGCAAATGGAGGAAAAAGTTTTAAGATCAGGGATCAAGTGAACTTCCACGAGTAGGCTACAACTCTGCAACAAAGGTGTTCACTGATGAACAAGAAAAGATTTTGACAGAGTATCTGAAAGGTGCAGCTAATGCATACATGGACTGTGTCCCAGAGAGATAAGCACTGTCGTGGAAATTTACCGTTCAACTGTTAACTCACACAAAGAAAAAGGGAGAAAGTTAGAGTTAAAATAATAAATGCATTTATTGAGAAATCAATCACAGACAAAGCTCTGTAAATGAAGTCTGCCTAAACAAGAGAAAACTAAAGATTATATAGAACCAAATCCAACCCCCTCAAACTATGCTGTCATTCCTTACGTACATCGTACCACCCCATACTACTCCTTCTCTGCTCCGTGAAGAGGTCATGAGGACCTCTTCACTCTAACCTTGCTTGAATACAGGCGCCATCCTCTATCTACACATTCAGACATTTAGGTGTTTGGGTTTCAACTCAAGGTAAGAACTTCGTCCCCAAGTCGGGGTTGCTACAGAGTGGTAAACATCACACATAACAATGACTCAGCATGTACTTAACAGTATAACATATTAAAAGAGTATAAAATATAAAAAGTAAATTTTTCCACCACATTTCCTCCCTTTTGATTATTTATCCAAATCAATCATGTAAAAACATAAAATTTACGAACGAGTATCAATAATAGATTATAAATGATCATCAAACCATAAGGATTACAGGATTACACATTGCTTTCTTCGTCATCCTCAAAATCATCTAAGTCATCAAAATCACAATCGTTATTATCATCATCAATCACTTCATGCAGTACCATACTAAAAGTACCAATCACATTGCTGATCATTGACCGTATTATTGGAATGATGCAACAGGATAATACAAGGAGTAATACAAACACACCAAAAATCATAGCAACAATTTTCATCAACATTGTCTTCCATCCCCCAGACATCAGCCAGCCCCAAAAATCCCAACCTGTTGTAGTGTATGCAGTGTTTTCCTCATGTAGGACCCGTCTAAGGTGATCAAGCTGATTGTGGACATCTGACATGTTAGCAGTAACATCAGGTACATAGGTACAGCACTGATCGCCAATAAGATGACAGACACCTCCCTTTTCGGCCAATAGGAGATCCAAAGCTGCCCTATTCTGTAACGTGACAGTGCGGAGAGCCTTCATCTCACTGGTAAGAGCATCAAATCCTCTTTCAACTGACGCCGTGAGATTTTCTAGCTCCACTGAAAGCTCCTCTATGTACCAAGATAAACAAGCAGGGCCGTACATGGGAATAATACTGATTGCAAACTTATGGCCACCTGAAATCCGGTCCCGTTTTACACGGGTGTGAGGCGGTGACATAACTGGACTGATGGTCAATTTGGAGATAGCTGGAACCAAATAAGAGAGGTGACATGTGCCTGCCCATTTTGCTGGGAGATACAGATAAGAGTGTTGACCACACGTCCACACCATATCTGTTGGACAGACATACCCATAATCAGAAGGAGTTAAAGCTAGTACGTCATTATATGTAGTCGTAACATTAGTCTTAGAATCATAACGTATCAGTGGGGACTTACCTAATAATGCAGTGAGATTATAAACGACGATAAATGGAGAAGGAGAGAGTGTCCCTGTTGTTGGAAAAGTGTATTTATCAGTCCTGTTTTCACAATTTGCTAACCCACATGCTACCTTGAGAGTAATGTTACACCCAGATGTGTGCCCCAAATTATAACGTGTGTGTTCTGTGACTGGGGAATGGAAACACAACTGTGGAATGAAAAAAGGATTAGACATGTCTCTCAGCCGAAAAACAACATTTTTCTGTACCATAGTAGTATTAGTATCTCTAGAGAAATTTCTGGGGTTTCTGAAGGTCATGTTGGGTTTCCACCTCAGCCAGGGATACTCTTCGACAGACGGCCAATCACCCACTGTCCACTTTATCATTGTCAACAGTGTGTGATTGATCGAGAGAGGATAAGGAGCGAACAGAGTATCTTCATGTGAGCTGTGTGGCATCAAACTGCACACATAGCAAGACTGATCAGTGACACGTCGTGTCAGATCACGTGTCACTCGCCACCATGTGTTATCGCTATAGTCGTGGTGATCAATGAGGTGGAGGTCACGGCCGTGACGTCTCCGAAGCTCTTCTGACCCTGGCTGTCCTCCGACAGACCAGGGCGCAACAGGAATGTGATGTGTTGGTGAAGGATCAGATACCTGATAGAATGTGTCCATGTACCACATGTACAGGCACAGGAGGGTGATGCAGGTGACAGCTGACCCTTTGATCACCTCCATCGTCATCGAATCAGTGTATGTGTGGGGCAGGGGATCTTCAGTCACTCGCCAGCGACCAGGCAAAGGATAAGTGTATATGAGACGTCACTGGGGTCGTTACCACCGCTAGGTTTCAACCAGTGGGTCTTGTGTGTGTGGGTGCGTGATGCAGCTGTGTCCAGCTCCGGTGTCCAGTCGTCCAGTCTACGCTGTCGATCGATGCTCCGGCCCGTCCTTGGCCGCAGCAGTTGGCGGTTCTCCCTGAAACCGCTTACAGTGGGTTGCGTGGATCCACGTGGCACGTTCAGCAACCTTGACCGCTGTGTGCGTCGTCAGGAGCACCTGGAAAGGCCCTCGCCACCTGCGCTGCTTCCAGTGCTTTCGCCTGAAGTCCCGGACCAGGATCCAATCCCCTGGCTGCAGCGGATGGAGCGGCCCCTCTGCAGGAACCGGTAATGCTGATTTCACCAATACCTGTACTTGAGATAATTCAGAGGAGAGTTTCCTACAATAAGACAACATGTCATGCTCCAACAATGATGTCATCCCGGTGCTTAATTGGGGGGCCTGGAGACCTGTATATGGGGGTCTCCCAAACATAATCTCAAACGGACTCAGCCCACTTCGAGTCCTACGTCTCATTCTCATTTGCATGAGAACCAGAGGTAGGGCCTTGACCCAGTTAAGGCCTGTTTCCTCACAGCATTTAGCTAGTTTTGATTTTAGGGTGCTATTTTCCCTTTCAACAGCCCCCCCTGATTGTGGATGGTATGCACAGTGTGTTTTGAGATCAAAACCTAGCATTTTCCCTAACTCAGTTAGTGCTGTGTTCACAAAGTGAGTACCGTTGTCTGATGAGATCCTTTTTGGGATCCCCCAACGAGGCAAAATTTCAGTTAACAAAGCCTTAGCCACTGTGGAGCTGTCTGCATGTTTTGCAGGAAAACATTCAACCCATTTGGACCACATGTCTACCATCACCAGACAATACTTTTTACCCTCAGCTGGAGACAGCTCCACAAAATCCATCATAAGGTGGTCAAAGGGGAGGTGTGGTTGCTCATGACCTGCTGAGCGACATGGGAAAGACTTTGTAGTGTTATGAGCAGCACAGATAAGACATTTCTTGCAAAATTTCTCTGCAACTACTGTAAACCCCTTCGTGAACCAATACTGTGCTATAGCATCTAACATTCCTCCCTTAGACACATGATCTACGCCATGTGTCAACTTAGCAAACCAGGGGAAGAAATGTTTGGGTAGACAAGGTCGCCCATCAGCAGCACGCCACACAGAAGAAGAATCCAGTGCACAACCACACGAGGCCCAAACACGCCTTTCATCAGGAGTGGCAAAGGACTGTGTGTCAGACACTGACGCGGGAGGGGCCCCCTCTGACTGCTGAGACAAGAAGGAGGAGGCGGCCTCCAAGGACGCAGCAGCCCTGGCAGCTGCATCTGCTCGGGAGTTCCCCTGCGTGACGTCAGTGTCTTCCTTCTGATGCGCCTGACATTTCACAACTGCAATAGCAGAAGGGAGAAGAACAGCATCCAACAGATGTGCCACAAGAGATGCAGTCAGAATCGGCTTACCATCGGACTTCAAAAATCTACGGTGCTTCCACAGGGCCCCAAAGTCATGCACCACACCAAAGGCATACCTGGAATCAGTAAAGATAGTGACAGAATGGCCCTCAGCCAACTTACAGGCCTCCGTCAAAGCGACGAGCTCAGCCGCCTGTGCTGAATAGTGTGAGGGCAAGGGGCCTGAGGAGACCGTGTCAACGGACGTGCACACCGCAAAACCAACCCTGTTCGTGCCAGACGCGTCCCTAAAAGAAGAACCATCTGTGAAAAAAACAAAGTCAGGGTTTGACAAGGGCACATCAGAGATGTCCGGGCGAGGGGAACATGTCTGCTCCAACGCGGCCTCACAACAATGAGGTTCTCCATCCTCAGCAGTCGGAAGTAGTGTGGCGGGGTTAAGCGTCGTACAGCGCTTCACAGTGACATTTGGCATGTCCAGCAGAACGGTGGTATATCTGCGCCACCGGGCTGCGGACAGATGTGAGGTCTTCTGCTCTAAAAGAATGACAGAGACAGAATGTGGAACCAACACAGTCAAAGGGTTATACCCAACAATGTCACGTGATGCAGCCACAGCCTTTTCACATGCAGCGACGGCACGGAGGCAAGAAGGAAGACCCGCAGCCACAGAGTCAAGTTTAGTGGAGAAATACGCCACCGGGCGTAATCTGTCACCGTGAGCCTGCAACAAAACAGAAGACATAAACCCACGTTTCTCATCCACAGTCTGTGTGAATGGTTTGGCCGGGTCAGGGAGGGCCAAAGCAGGGGCAGAACCCAAGGCCATTTTGAGAGACGTGAACGCCTGTTCAGCCTCAGATGTCCACACAACTCTATCATGTGCATTCAGGCCCTTACCATGAATACATGATGTCAGAGGGTGCTCGAGCTCAGAATAATCAGGAATGAACGCCCTGCAATAACCAGTCATACCTAAAAATGACATCATCTGCTTTTTCGTGACCGGCCTAGCAATGTTCTGAATGGCTCGAATCCGTTTAGGATTGATGAGCCTTTGGTTCTGAGAGATCAGGTGCCCCAGAAACACAACCTGCTGTTTACAAAACTGGAGCTTTTTGGCGCTGACCTTATGACCCTCCTCCCCCAGGTGAAGCAACAACGACCTTGTGGCCTCGACACAAGCCTGTGAAGAAGGACAACAAAGGAGAAGGTCATCAACATACTGCAAAAGAGCAATACCTGGTGGGAGGTCAAGGTGGGACAGCGACTCAGCCAAAATGGAATTGTAAATGGTTGGGGCCTCACAATACCCCTGAGGCATGCGTGTCCATGTGTACATTTTGTTTTTGAACTGAAACGCAAACCAATATTGGCTATCTGCATGCACAGGCACAGATGTGAACGCGTTCGACAGGTCAATAACAGAAAAGTGAGACGCAGATGGCGGAATTTGTGACAAAATTGTGTGTGGATTTGGAACCGTGGGCACGCGTGGAACCACGGCTTTGTTTACTGCCTGCAGGTCTTGAATAAACCGCCATGTGTCTGGGTCAGGGGGGGTCCGTGCCTTTTTCAAAGGAAAAATCGGGGTCCTGACCGGTGAATCAGGACATGGGACTATAATTCCCGCATTCAAATAAGCTTC
Organism: Sphaeramia orbicularis; assembly: GCF_902148855.1. Classification (NCBI taxonomy): domain Eukaryota; kingdom Metazoa; phylum Chordata; class Actinopteri; order Kurtiformes; family Apogonidae; genus Sphaeramia; species Sphaeramia orbicularis. The sequence goes on from NC_043972.1 coordinate 7,994,264, forward strand.
GAACACGGGAGTTATGCCATCGATTGCTTCCTGCTTCAGAGGATACTGTTTCTGACATGGCCTGTAGTCAGATCGCGGGGTGACGATGACCGGTGGGCAATTTCGGACGAGACCCACATCATGAGGACCCGCAGCCCAGACACCAGACGGGATATCAGCCAGTTCGGGTGGCACAGAGGCGGGAGGGGGATCTGTGGGAGATGTAGACACACATATGAGCGTTTCATCATCTACTAACTGTACAGTTTTCTGACAGTGAAACACTGATGTCATGCTCTGCCTGAATCCCCCCAGCCGGGGGGAGAACATGACGGTGGGGTCAGCAGTGGCACGCCAATCAGACACCCACAAGGCCTTTTTCATCCATGAGCCCACGTGTTTCCAATCCATACCACGTGGCTTGGAAAGTGCAATGTGCGGTGTGTCATCAAGCCTGTAGAAAAGACGTTGGTTATCAGTCAGAGACACAGACAAAGCACAACACTCTGAATCCCAAAACATATACCCAGCTGTGAGCTTATCAGAAGTTGTGTGGAAAAACTTTTCCTCGTATGTGGAATCAGGGCCACCAGGACTAAAATGAGAGGCGCAATATAAGTCGTCAGGGGGTGAAACATGGGCGCCAGGCTGAATTCTGTTGGCGCACAGTTCGACCCATTTTTGCGTAATTTGGGGAGAACAGACCCTCCACTGGTATGCATAGTCTGGAGCCCCAGCCGCATACCTAAGCATTGTGTGTGCATACACAGAATGCGAGTGGAGGCCTGTGCCCGCGACAGTGTTTCCCTGAGTTATCATTAACCCCTCTGGACCCGATTCAAGTTTTACCCCCAATTTACACATCAAATCCCGGCCGCACAAATTAATGGGACAGATGGGTGAGAGTAAAAACGAATGTTGGAATGAACATTCCTGTGAAACACATGTCAACGGAACAGTAAAGCACTCTCTGTCCTGTTTACCCCCAGCCGACACAGAAACAATAGTTTTTCCACTCAACTGTGGTGTAGGTGTTAAATCTGCATGCCTGATAACAGAATATGTAGCCCCACTATCTACTAAAAATGACAAATTGACACCATTAACAGTAAACTCAAGCACTGGGAGTTTCTTAAAGGAGTCAGTAGTTAGCTGAGCGTATGTGTGTGTGTGTGTGTCTGCTATCATTGCATGTGTGTGTGTGTCACCTCCTCCTCCCTGAGGCAGAGCTGCAGACCCAGCAGTGGGCGTGGAATCCGAGTCTGGAGGTCCGCCCCTCAAGGCCGCGAGTCAATCCCCGCCCCTGTTCCCTCTTCGTGGCTGTCTCCTCCTCTTCCTCTGTGGGCAGTCCCGCTTCCAATGTCCTTGCCGGCCACAGAGGTGACACGCCCCCTCACGTGACGGTGGACCACCCCTTCCTCCGGCAACAGGCGGCGCACGGCTGGTTTCCGGTCCCTTCCCCCCTCCACGCCGCTCTCCATTGTTACGCGGCATGGCAAGCAGAGTCAAAGCAGAGGAAAGAGATTTAGCTTGTTTGTCATCTCTGTCTTTCTGTCTCTGCCTGACGACATCCTGGGCATGATGTGCGTGTCGCACCAGCTCTTCCAGACGACAAACTTGCGCCATGCCCACGTAGTGGGAGCGAATGACAGTCCCAATGTCTTTCAGAAAGCCGTCCATCATGGTCTGGCAAAGCAGTTTCTCCCATGGGCCTGCGCTGTCTCCCAAGGGGGAAGGGCGGGCCAAGCCGGAGTTTTTGGTGAACTCCTCTTCGGCCCTGCACACAAAGTCTTCCACTGCCTCATCAGGCCGCTGTTTCAGGGCTCTCAAGGCCGTCAGTGAGCCCCGGGAGGGAAAAACCTCTGTCAGTGCGGTACACAGCTTTTCTACCGCCTCCCTATAGACAGCGTTCTCGGCATGTGCCCACTCAGTCTGTTGAACCCTCAGGTCGTCCCTGGGGATCTTGTCCCGGATCTTTGCCAAGTCACTAGGGCCCATCTTACCCCCTAGAAGACGCCTAAGCTCGACCCCGGTGGGCCTGTGTTCTTGGCAGAATGTCCGCAGCTCAGTGGCGAACTTCGCACCGTCATCTACTGGATTAGGCAGAAAAGCAGCGTTCTCCTTTAGGTCAGCAAATGTCCATGGTCTGAACACCAAGATGGGCCCGTCCGGCCCGCTGACTTCCACCATGGGCATCTGTGAGGTCGAAGGCCCCGCCGGGCCTCCCTCATGGTGGTATGCTCTTCCGCTTCTTGTCTTAGACGTCAGACTTTCATCAGCAGCCCCACCCATCAGGGCGGGGTCAGTCGAGTCGGGCATGCGCAGTGGAGAAGATGGGAGGACCCCGGCCCTGGGGGCTCGTGGTGTCGGTACCGGATGGGAGGTATCGACCGAGAAAACCTGGAGGGGATGTGGGTTGATGGGGCGGCGCGGCGGGCAGACGTCCAGATCCGGGTCCACCTTTGCAGCCTGCACAGAGACACAAGGGGGAGGGGAAAGCAGTGTATTGTAAAGCGGCGGCGGAGCCGAGGCATTGTCTGTTCTACCTATCACGGCCCCGCCTTCATCTCCCGCTCCTGCCAATTGTTTACCATTCTTTCTCCTATCTCTACACTCAGCCTCCTCCAACCACATTCCAACACATTTGCTACACGACTCCCATTGTTTATAATCCCTAACCTTGATTCGCTTATCTTTTTTCTTAGCCTCCCACTGTTTCTCTAATTTTTCCTTCATCTCATTCAACTTCTGTATGCTTAAAGTCCCCGTTTTAGGAAAAATGCCCATGCTTACCCAATAATCAGCACAGTCAAGCACAATTTCCCCATATTTTTTACTCATCATTTTTGGAATTGGGGCCTCCCTGTCCACACCCCCGCCACTTTTCACCAGCTGGTTTCCCATGTTTACACTTAGAACGTCTCCTAAGCGGTTTTTGTTCCTCGGCGAACAAAATACTAAAAAACCCTTTTGATTTTTCTTTTCAGTTGTCAGCGAAAAAATCACCTAAAACGCTTACAAGTTTGTTATAAACTTTACCCTACTGTATTTACATACAGTAGCAACCTTATACGATTTTTCTTTTTGGTTGAAGGCAGGCGAAAAAATCTCCCAAAAACACCTGTACTCTATTGCATTTGCCTACAATAGCAACCTTATACGATTTTCTTTTTGGTTGAAGGCGAAAAAATCTCACAAAAACGCCTGTACCCTATTGTATTTGCATACAATAGCAACCTTATACGATTTTCTTTTTGGTTGAAGGCGAAAAAATCTCACAAAAACGCCTGTACCCTATTGTATTTGCTTGCATACAATAGCAACCCGACTCAGGTCTATATATATTTTTCCCTCTTCTATTTTTTTTTTTTTTTTTTTTTTTTTTTTTTTTTAATATATATAAACCCGAATCGCACACCACTATTATTTCAGTGACGTGCCCAGTGACATGAGTTTGGACCACAGGGAGTACCCCACCACCCCCAACTGTAACTTTCTCACCGTGTGTTGTGTCGTTGAACTCAGTCTAGATTCCAGTGGTGAGACGGGCGGGGCTCGGAGCCGGTCCCCCGTCCGCGGTGTCGTTTTACCACGGGGCTACAGCCGCTTTTTGGCCCGTAGGATGATCAGTCCACCAATCTCCGTTCCCCGTCCGAACACACTCACGGAATCCTGCCGACAACGCCAATTTGTCGTGGAAATTTACCGTTCAACTGTTAACTCACACAAAGAAAAAGGGAGAAAGTTAGAGTTAAAATAATAAATGCATTTATTGAGAAATCAATCACAGACAAAGCTCTGTAAATGAAGTCTGCCTAAACAAGAGAAAACTAAAGATTATATAGAACCAAATCCAACCCCCTCAAACTATGCTGTCATTCCTTACGTACATCGTACCACCCCATACTACTCCTTCTCTGCTCCGTGAAGAGGTCATGAGGACCTCTTCACTCTAACCTTGCTTGAATACAGGCGCCATCCTCTATCTACACATTCAGACATTTAGGTGTTTGGGTTTCAACTCAAGGTAAGAACTTCGTCCCCAAGTCGGGGTTGCTACAGAGTGGTAAACATCACACATAACAATGACTCAGCATGTACTTAACAGTATAACATATTAAAAGAGTATAAAATATAAAAAGTAAATTTTTCCACCACAGCACATATGATTTGGTAAAGGATACGTCAGGCTGAATTTATGAAGTTATAGTGTTGGCAATATATAAAATACAAACTGAATAGGGAAATATTTAACATTTTTTATATGATTAACATTATAGGTGAGTAGAGATGGGAATCGAGAACCGGTTCTTTTTGAGAACCGGTTCCCAGTAGCTCGATTCCTTGGAATCGTTTGTCTGCCTGCTTAACGATTCTGCTTATTGATTCTGCCTTCGTTGTGCATGCGCGATGACATCACATGTACGCTGCATTGTTTTGGTCAGAACGTAGCCAACATGGCGTTGAGGCAGTAACGGTCAAAAAAAAGACGACACCAGGTCCACTTACTTGGACCACTTGCAAAGCGTCCATGTCTTCAAAAGGGTGGAATCCCTCCAATATCCTCAAACATTTGTCCACAGCATGTGATTCATTTACAGGAATGTCACGTATTTGATACGCTACTTAGCAGAGTCTTGTGAATGTCGTGGCAGAGTGAACGCTGGACCGGTTCTGGTGCGGGCAACAAACGTCATAACTCCTCCAGTACAAGCTTCCAAAGGGAAGAAGGGAAAGGAAATGAGGTGCATAACAACGGAAGACAAGCCGAGCTGAGTCGAACCAGTTCCACATAGTAGAAATGTGGCAATAGAGGAATTAGTAAAGCGTCTTTAGCTTTAACTTTCACTGCAACCCCCCCCCCCCCCAGACCGGCCCGGCGTCATCTGTTATCATTTGTGCATACTGTATATGTTATATTTTCTGTGCAGAGATGGAAATATAAAGACAGTTAGTGCAAACACACCCGTTTGTACTCTTTTATTCCCTCACTCAATGAGAATCGATAAGGAATTGGATCGATAAGCAATATTGATAATGGAATCGGAATTGTTAAATTCTTAATGATTCCCATCCCTATAGGTGAGAGAAGTTGCATATCAGTTTTCCAGCTTTATGAAATGAAACCCAACTCTTTCCATTAGTCAGTGAATATCGTAAGTCATTGTCATGGCCCTGATTTTATAATGTTACATTTTACCCCAAGTTATGTTACAACTGACACAGACTATGGGGTCAGTTGTAACATTTCACACCTTGTGTTTGAGATTAAGTCATGCATTTTCTATTTGGGTTGCCCAGACATTTTCTAGGTCATTTATTAGCAGACACTTGAAGCTAGTTTTGTAATGGCGTTAGTACAAACACAGAATCCAAATGCAGAACTCGGACACAAAAAATAAGATTCAAAAGATTTATTATTTACACACAGGTGTAAAAATAATATTAGTGACAGAATCTTGAGGATAATGGTTGGGGATTTCCTCCTCTGATTCGTCCTACGGATCGAGGGCGACAGCCCGTCTCCCCGAGCGGCCTTAGGGGTATTTTTCCCGACTAGGGAAAAGCAAAGGGAGGTCAGGGACGGAAACAGGTCATACACAGGCAGGCTATCAAACAGGCGACAGGACATAAGGACAAGGCTAAACTCATGTACCAGTAGTCAGGGCGAGAAAGTCAGAACCAGGAGATCAGATGAGGCAGACAAAACCGACAGGGAGCAGGCAGAGGGCAAAAAAACAAGGATTCCAAAAACGGGTCACAACAGGCAGACAAACGAACAGACGAGGTCAAAACGCTGGTAAGAACTGCGAGAGTTACAAACTGGCGTCTGACAGGGGGAAGAGACAGGATTTAAATACACAAAAGGGAGGGAAGACAACTAGACACAGGTGGCACAAATTAGGGCGGAGACAGGTAATCAGGGGAAAGGTGAGCATGATCAAGGAAAAGGAAGTAAAGATGACAGACAAGACACATGAGGGGAAACTTAACAAAATAAAACAGGAAGTGGCAAACAAAACATAAAAGACAGACAAAACCAGACTAACGTCTGGCTGCAGGTATAACAAGTTTATATGGCAGTTTGAAGACACTGGGTTAAAAGAGCTCAAAGTTAGAGACAAAAATGTCAAAAATGTTACAACTGTCCCCGGTCTCCCCTAATCAAACAATTTAATGTTAAAATACTCAACAGATGTTTACTTTATCCCAATTACAAGCAACATAAAAGGCATATATGTTTAATATTGGCCTTTTGCCTTTGTTAGATCACATTTATTAATTAAAGTGCTACTTGCTATTAATTTGTTATTTATTTATTTTTTTTTTTGTGATAAAATTTAATATAATCAAGAGATGAGAGGAAAAAAATCAGTAAAAAAAAAACAAAAAAAAAAAACTACTTACCATTTTTCTTTTAATAAAAAATGAAAATGGGTCCCATAGACCCAAACACCATACAAGGGTTAAGAACTATTAAATGACATAATCAAGGTTCAGGTTAAGGTTTATTTATGTGCATTAGGTGTGTTTCATTAGATTCCAGTAAAATAATTTCCCTTCACAAACACCTACCAAAAAAGCATCGCTGCTACTCTGTTAAATGTTGAAGGAGAACCCAGTGATTCCCTCTAAATGGCATCTGGCACATTTCTCCAGTGTAAACATTACATGCCTCACACCGTGGCAGCTCATCACCGGAAAATACTATTATGTCTGAAATGTTCTGAGATAAGTAAATGTATAAAAAATGTTGCTCAACAGAAACTAAAGCTGAATAGAAGATCATGGCCTTGAATGTATAACATAAAAGTAAACCCTTGGCAGAGATGAATTGAAAACACCTGGGGCCAGCGCTTTACATTAAATGTGTAGCCATGGGTGAACAACATCTTACATAAACCACTTACAGCTTTAAAGCCAACTGCTCTTTTTCAGGATGAAGAGGTTGAAGTCAGTTGAACGGAGGAAGAACAATATAGACGTCAAACTAGTTGAGTGTTTGGAGCCCAGGTTAAAGGAAAACATCCACGAACTGCACGAAGCAGATGCTTAACTTCAGACGTCAGAGGGAAAAGTCCCACATCTGTTCTCACGCATTTATACTGTGATGCATTATATCAGGGGTGTTAACCCTTTCATGCACAGTGGTCACTACAGTGGGCAGTTATTCTACAGCTGTTCTCTTGTATATTCATGGATTTTGTTATTTTAGTTTCATATTACACATATTTCTGGTAAGTATCAGTCATATTATGGCATAGTGTATAGATATGATTAGACGAGGAAGGTTATTATTGTTATTAATTATATAAGGAGAAGGGGTGGGAGTTTATAAGTTGTACTTCTTGTCACTCCTTTTTGAATATGTAATATATGTCTTATGTTTAAGTGTTTTGTTTATTTATTTTCTTCTGTTTGACATTCATGTTTGAAATAAATACATCAATCAATCAATCATTCGATCAATCAATCAATCAATCAATCAGTCAATCAATATCAGCCAACATAATACACAAAACACTGCAATTGATAACATTACTGTAACTTGGCTTTTCTTGATAAACCAAATCTAACATGTTTGAGTGTAAATCAATTCCTTGTTATCGTTATTAGACTGTAATTAACAACAAAAGTTTTTTTTTTTTTTTTTGCATATTATCTCCATGAAGTGACTAGTATTGGAGTTCACTACAAACAAAAAGTTACGGATATTTCTTTTTGTTTTTTGTCTTTTTTTTTTTGTCATTTTTGCCATTTGTAAATAAAACTATATCTGGTCATTAAAAAATGTGTTTCAATTCAATTCACATTCATTCAAGCGTTGTGCAAAAATCTCAACTGAAAATAAAAAAAAAAAAAGCTCCAAAAATTGTAAATGAACTTTTTGTTTGTAGTGTATGTTAAAATGTGAGAAAACATCAAATTAGCAGCATTTAATGTTTTTATTTCATAGTTTTCACACAGTATATCAGTAAATACATGTTTCGTTGCTTTAAAAATTAAACGTACATTTTTGCAACTTCATGAAAAATAGCTTCATAAAAAAAAAAAAAAAAAATCATCTCATTGTTTTCTAAATGCCTAAAGAGGAATAAAGAAAAAAAATCTTGATTAATGTTCTCATAATTCATGCATGAAAGGGTTAAACTCATTTTCTTTCAGGGGCCACATTCAGCCCAATTTGATCTCCAATGGGCTGGACCAGTAAAATAATAACAGAATAGCCTATAAATAATGACAACTCCAAATTTTTTAGTGCAAAAAATAACATTAAATGATGAAACTGTTTCTTTCCAAAGCAAAAAAGATGTGAAAACCCTGAAAAAAAAAAAAGAAATTTCAGAAGAAAAATAAGTACAATTTTATCAATATTATGCCTCAACTTATGATTTATACATGTGCATTACAGATCAGATCTACCAAGACACAAAACAGGCAGAATATTCAATCAATCAATCAATCAATCAATCAATCAATCAATCAACCACTTTATTTCTATAACACTTTTCATACATATTGGTAAAATTGCACTTATTTTTCTTTAGACATTCCAGGTTGTTCATATTGGTTCATGTTATTGACATTTTATTGTTAAAGGATATCAGAATTTAATGTTCTTTGCAATAAATTAAAGAGAAAAAATTGGTGTTGCCATTATTTATAGGCGTAACGCCCTGTTATTTTTCTTACATTAAACCAAGAAGAAAATTTGGGGTCATTATTTCTAGGTTATTATACTATTATTTTTGAGTTTGATGTCTTTGACTGTTATTATCTTCAGGGTAATTTTTTTTGCATTTTGCACTGTGTAAATTCATCTTGCAGGCCAGATTGGAACCTTTGGTGGGCCGGTTTTGGGCCCCGGGCCACATGTTTGACACCTGTGCATTATATGGACAAAAGTATGTGGACACGTTGAATTCAGGTGTTTCTTTTCTAACAGGAGTCTGGGATACAAAACAGTAATAACACATGTCAGAATGTAGTTTTAAATTGAGATAAATATCATTGCATTGGTTAGTTTGGTTTAAATTGTTATCTTTGTTTACAATATGCCTCAGAGATGGTGTTATTGAATTTCTCTCAACATTGATTTTTTTTTTAATCTATGATGATGATTCTAAATGTTCTACCTCTAAATTGCTAAAATATTTTTGTGCTCCAATTGTAAATAATAATTTTCTACCACAACTAACCCTCTCCACTGGAAAAAATCAAAATCTTACCAAGTGTATTTTTGTCATTTCTAGTCCAAATATCTCATCCTACCTAAAATTAGACATAATCACCTAAAGAGGAACTTTTCAATGAGACATAAGAACTTTTTTTAGACAACAGATCTTGAAAATCTTATTTCAAGAAATCTTACCAAAAAATTTTTCACTTGTTCCATAGCCAGTTTTTTTTTTTTTTTTGTTGAATTAAAGCAAAAAAAAAAAAACATCTTGAATTAAGCAAAAAGAAAAAGTGGATGTTTGGGTCTTTATGGGCTAAACAAAACTAATGCAATGCAATGATATTTATCATAATATAAAACTATATTCTAACATTTTTCATTATTGTTAGACCCCTGTTAACAGTGGTGTAGTCGTCCCTGGAGAAGTGGGTATACTCTAAATTTTTTGAAATCACTCGTTTGGTAGCTTGTATGGATCCATGTCCAGTCCAATTGTCTTTAATTTCATGTTATACTCCACATTTTTCCCGGTCTCGCTGTAGTTACTGCTATACTCCGCCATGTTGAACCGGTGTTATGACCCTGGGTCATAATTTGTCTATTTGTATGTTTATGTATATATGTTTTCTGTTTAGTTTGTGTGTGTGTGTGTGTGCGTTCTCCCCCTGTACTGTAGGTGTGCTGTGCCCCTTTTGTGTCTGTTTGTATGCAGGTGCTGATTGGTGGATTGTGATTGACCGGCCCCTTTAAAAATGGCCCTGGAGCTTCCATCCATGCTCTCTCTTGCCTCCTTCCAGCTTTCAACCCTGTGTTTGTGTGTGACCATCAGTCTTCGTGTGCTCGTGTGACACTTCGATTGTGCATAGTTGTAAATAGTTGGTTTTTTTTGTAAATTGATCCTTTTTCTGGTAGGGGAGGTTGGCTCTTTTGTTTTCCCGTTTTCTCCTGTTTTTTTTACCTCCGCCAAGGAGGTTATGTTTTTGCCAGGGTTTGTTTGTTTGTTTGTTTGTCTGTCCGTTAGTGTGCAACATAACTCAAAAAGTTATGGACAGATTTTGATGAAATTTTCAGGGTTTGTTGGAAATGGGATAAGGAAGAAATGATCAACTTTTGGGGGTGATCCGGAAGAAGTCCTGGATTCTGGATCACTTTGAAATTTTCGTTAACATTGTGGTAAATGGGGCCAAAATTTTCGTTTCCCAATATCCCGCTTAATTATTGACCAAAACTCATGAAATTTAACTCAGGAATTGACAATGGGGTCCTCTATCACATTTCAAAGGCTGATTCGGATCTGATCCAGAAGGCGGATTTTATCTCAATTTATATAAAAAATGGGGGTGCCCTTACTTTTTGGCCTACTGTGCCTTTAATATTAAAGGTAGAAATTTCTGACAAGCGCCATCGTGTAGCTCAGTCAATTCCGCATCGGGAGTATGCCACAGGATTTCATGTAGCTTTAATACTTAAGGAGCTAGATCCAGAAGAAAACCGCCATTACGAGAAATGTGATTTTCGTGAATAACTACTGTACTAATAAGGATATAATTATGAATCCAGTTGCTAATGGTATGTTTTCATGGTCAAGGAATCTGAAAATATAGGTAAAATAAATATGGGACTAATATTTATGGTGGAAATCACAATATGGGGGAATTGTGCAAATCTCATGCAATTTGACTCAGGGATTTACAATGGGGTGTTCTATCAAATGGCAAAGACTGATCCGGATCTTTCAAAAAGTTATGGACAGATTTGGATGAAAATTTCAGGAAATATTGATACTGGCACAAGGAACAAATGATTAAATTTTGGTGGTGATCGGGGGGGGGGGGGGGCACTGATCTGCCTTGGCAGAGGTCTGCGCTCTCAGAGTGCTTTTCTAGTTTGGTTAGGTAGTTAGGTAAGTTTGCTGTATTTTATTTCATGCATTTATCTTGAATAGGTAAGTTACTTTAAATTTTACAGAAGATATTTTGTTTGTTGTTTTAGCCGCTCCCTCCCCTAACCCTTCCTTAGTTGTTTAGGAAAAAATAATTGTAATAAACATTGTAAACTTTAGTTTTGACTGACGTGTGTGCTTGGGAGCTGGGAGGGGACAAATTGAGCACATTATGTTCGCTCTGGTGAACCCCTAGGCTGGGGCGTAACACCGGTTTGTTTTTGCCACTCAGTCTGACTTAGAGGGGCGTGGCCCAGGGGGGAAGTGACGTATGTGCATTCCCTCTATACCGCTGTATACCCTGGACAACACCACTGCCTGTTAGAAAACAAACACCTGAATTCAACCTGTCCCAATACTTTTGTCCATATAGTGTATGTGCACGACCTGTCCATATTTCAATGGCGCTCCCCAGCTGCATTCAGAACACCAGGACTTCGTGCCCACTGAGTTGGAAACTGCATTTCTCAAGTATAAATGAAGACTTGTTACTGTATTGATTGATGGTGCACTTCAGCAGAGAGGGGCTAAAATCGATGAGCGCCGCATGGAGTCTGAAGACCGAGGGCTGAAGACCGATGCCTGTGATGCCTCCCCTCCTGAACCCCCCAGAGCTTACTCATAAATAAATGAAGGAGACAGTGCATTTCCTGAGAAATAGCTTGTTTTCATCAAAGCCAGGGCCATGTGTACCTTCTCTGTAAGGAACAAGATAATACAACCCAAAATACATACACACCCAATCCTGCTGTTCACGGAGCAAAACATTCATTAACGAGAAATTAGTTAAAGAAGCAAAGAGCCAATAACAGTTTATGTGTGCGGTGTGTGTTTTCCCAGAACCCATCAGAAAACTATAAACAGTTTTGCACAAATTAATTTGGTTTGAGACTGACTGAGAGGCTTTCGGTGTGAATTTGTCATCTGAGTAAACCTGGGTGAAATTTCTCCAAAGTTATTGCGCATGATGTTAAATAAAGCACAACGGAAGAACATTTTACTTCACCCTTGTCAGCGGAGGCCTTCACTGTTCATTTAACTTAATACTTACTGTTTACGTCAGTCGCTGTCTGATAAACTGCTTCTGCTCAGGTTGTGTGTTGTAACTAAAACAGACAGAAATCATTAAATTCAGACAGCAAGGGATAACAAAAACTTTTTTTTTTTTTTTTTTTACTTTTGTCTTCATTGGTCCAAATCCGGATTGTCCAAGATTAAACTGGGCATTGACTCTACATGTAATCGTTGCAGACAGGCTCCTGCTACATTGATGCATATGTTTTGGTCATATCCCAAATTGTGTCATTTTTGGCAATCCATTTTTTTTGGGTTTTTTTTTTGGATGAAGGTCTTTTTTATTTTCAATTTTCAAATGCAAAACAAAAAATATACAACTTAGACAGGAAACAATTGTATCCAGTTCCTATCCACCTGCCCTCCCACCCATCCTGCCCACCCCAAGTACTGGACCTTCATTAAATGTATGCACAGCCAGACATAATATATTTATGTACAATCCTCTTCAAACAAAGTGCATGTACAGACACATATATACACAAATATATATGTACATATATACACACTTGGATATCTCTAATTTCACATATATTTAAAGAAATAAGGGTAAAGAAGATTAAAAATTAACCAATTTTAAATAAATAAATAAATAAATAAATAAATAAAGCAAAAAGGTACACAGATATTGGAGTTACACAGATACACTACAAACAAAAAGTTAAGGATATTTTTAATTTTTTTGACTACTTTTTTCAGTTGGGATACTTGCACAGCGCTTTTAACTTTTTTGTGTGTGAACTGAATTGAAACACATTTTTTTAATGACCAGACAGTTTTTTTTTTTTTTTTTTTTTTTTTACAAATGGCAAAAATGACCAAAAAATGACCAAAAAAAAAAAGGCAGGTGGATAGGAACTAGTTTCAATTGTTTCATGTCCAAGTTGTATGTTTCTTGTTGTGCTTTTGAAAACTGAAAACAAAAAAAGACCTTGGAAAAAAAAACAAAACAAAACCAATTTTTACTGAATTGTTTAAGCTACAAAAACCTAGACATCCAAACACATCAACTGATCTAAAATGTTTAATAATTTCTGATCTGCTAATCCTGTCAATAGATGTAAATAATTCAGGTAAATTGCAGTTTCTCAGCACCATCAGATGTGTCTTTTCTGGACATTCAGAGGTTATGTAGCGAACGTGGAAACACTGTCAACTTCTGAAACTGATTCACCAGTAAAATCCATGTTCTTTGGTGATTATAGATGCTTGTTTTATGTTTAGTTCATGGACATTTTTGCTGAAATAAATCACTTTTTCAGTTTTCTTTGTTTGGATATAACCTTTGAATTTTTTTTTTTATGAACATCTACATGAATACAGTGAATTAAATATAGGAAAATACCGGATTTTCAATGAAAATGCAGAGAATAACATTAAAATAAATGGTGGTAAATCACTTGGGGAAGGTTACATGTAGAGAAATTTTACCAAAAAAATAGTTCCAGGTCTTTAAGGATTATTACAATGGCAATTGCTTTTTTTTTTTTTTTTTATCTTACCTTGAATATATCCTTTACTGCCAGTGTGTCTATCTATCTATCTATCTATCTATCTATCTATCTATCTATCTATCTATCTATCTATCTATCTATCTATTCTTTTTTGTTGTACTTATTTCTAATCCGTAGTATAGTCAGCTTTTTGTATATTTTAGTCGTATTTTAGTAGTATATGTATATTTAATATTTTATCTTGTAGTTTTTGTACAGTGCCTATATTTTTCAGCATTTTGTGTGATATTTTTCTACGGTCTTTTTGTACTTTAAATATTTGCTGCTAAACAGATTTCGTTGTTCCTGCAACAGTTACAGTAAAGATCTATTGCATTGTATTGTATTGTATTCTATTCTATTCTATTTGTGTAGCTTATGATCACACAAAATTGTCATCAGTGCAAAGCTTGATAAGTACATCCGTATAAATTACCTGCAGTTTGAGAATCCATCTAATTGCTGTTAAAATATTCATCTTGCTCAACCACCACCATGTGAGTGTTTCCCCGGAGCCGTGTCACTAATATGAACATCCACAGCTAATGTTCAAAGCTCCATTATATCCTTTAGATGCGGCAGTAAAACATCATACGACCATTCACGCAGGGGGATTTAATAAACCAAGCCAACACGTTGTGAGATATGAGTGGCCTAGCAGCATTTGGCGATGGCCTTTGGTGATACCGACAACCCAGTACGGAAATGTCACCCGTTTAACTCGCTCTATGTGACAAAACAGATAAAACAAACAGGAAATGGCTTTTCATTCAACGGCTGCTATCTCAATTACAATTTGATTTCTTTGACATGAAGCAGTGTCGCCGATGTATGTACTGTATATTCGCACCTGGTTCAATGTGACTGTGACTACAGGTGGAAATTAGCACTAATGCTAGAACCTGGCACACTACATGTGTCCTTTTTAAGGTTAGTGTATATTGTGCATTGTCCCTGTCTAAATAAATAAATAAAATGAAAAATTTTTACTGTAATATGGTTTTCTTAACCCTTAAAGAGGCCATATATCATATTTTTTTTACAATCAAATTATTAAAAATCATCTGAAAATTATGATTAGAGTGTTTATAATGAAGAGAATTTGTGAAGGGATATGAAGGGAATTTATTTACGATGTCAAGCAGGGGGATTTCTGTGACCACTAGAGGGAGTCGTAAGTCATTCTGCCGGCCAAGGCTGAGTTGAGGGTGAGAACCAGAAAGAAACAACTGTCAGAGTCAAAGAAAAGAAATGATAAAAATAGTCAAAAGTCAGTAGTTTGAATGTGAATGGCAGCGTTTCTTCTACAGTGAAGTGAGTTTGATTATGAGGCTTATGAAGGTATAAAGTTATTATGGGATGTTATTACACTGGTCTACAAGCAAAATGCATCCAGACTGAAAGGAGTTAAACTTTACCAAATTTGAGCCACGAATAAAGAAAAAGTCAAAGTCAAAAGTGCTGGTTGGTTGTAATTTATTTCTTTCTTTTTTTTTGTAATTTAATTTTTTCATTTGGAAAAATACAACGGAGTAAAACAAACAAACAAAAAACTAAGCATATTTGTAAATCATGTCTAAAAAGTCAACAACGGTAAAACATGAAATTTAATATAAACACATCCCATATAAGTTCTCTGTTTAGAAAACAAAAACAAAAAAACAAGTCTTCTTAAAATAAGTCTTTTCTTTTAATTTTTATATTTTGTTAAATAACATACATTAGAACAAGAAGATGTCTCATTTTTGCTCTTACTTTCACTATTTTTGTTTCAAAATCCTCACAAGTTTCAACTCCATTACATTCTGGTTGTAATTTCTAAGGGACAGTTTTTGGCCAAAGTGTGAAATTCTGAGAAATAATTTTATTTAGAAGGAATATTTATGTCAGAGCTACCAGATCTACTTCAAAACAGTGTCTGCAAATGACAATACTTTCACTTTTCAGGTTCTCTCTGGTGGAACATTTATAAATCCATTGTATAAATGTACATAAACCAACATGTGTTATAACACACCATCATATATAAACATGACCTAACCAGTACTTTTGTAATTTATTTTCTGATATATCTTATTAAAGTATTTAAGATTTAGCACATTTAATGTCTGAAGACAGTATATGTTCTAAGAAATTGTAGAACGTGTTATATTTCCTAAGTTTTTGTTGATCCACAGTTCAGACTAAACTGTGACAGTTCTGACCTTGTTTGTTAGATTCCAAACAGATCTTTAGTTCAGCTACTGACAACACAAACTGAGCAGAACACAGAGGTGATGTGTGGTTTTACTGTGGCTGTTTTCTGTCTAAAAACAGAGCTAAGCTAACAGAGCTATAATGTAAACTATCAGCTGATGCAGCACGTGATGATTATAAGACAGATTGCTATTTTGAGCAACTGTTAAAATAAGCATCTATGAGTTTTAGTTTGAAGAAGAAAAGTTGATGATACCATAATACAGATGTATGGAAACAATGATCTTTGTACATTATTCAGTCTGTGAATACATTGCATTGATACATTGGTTTTGGTCCTAAGTGTGTTCTGGTACCAGACTGATCACTGCTGGTGAGGTTTGGTGTATTAAACCTGCATCGAACCACTTTAAAGACTAGTTAACAATTTTTGTAGCAACTTTCAAATTAAATTTTCTCTACTTTTAACCTTTTCAAAGTGATTTATCACCATTTACTGTAACGTTATTCACTGCATTTTGCCCTTTTCAGTAATGATCACATACTTTCCTATATTCCTAGCTAAAGTAAACATATCAGCAGAGATAACTTCGAAAAAGTAACTTCTTCGGCAAAATACATCATTAACTGAACCTAAAACATGTGTCTCCATCCACTGTCATAAAAAAAAAAAAAAAAAAAACTCCATGGGGTTCACTGGTGAATCAATGTTGCAGAAGTTTAGCTGTGAAAGCTGTGAAACTTTCCTATAGAGAACAAAAAGCAAGACTGGGTCTCAGGAGGATACAAAACTACATACACTATATCTGTGGTGACTTCTAAATGCTATTTTCTATAATGTTTTTTTACTCATTTATCACTAATATTCTCTGCATTTTGCCAGTTTCAGTGAAAATCAGGTATTTTCCTACATTTAATTTACTGATCATGTAGATGTTCATAAACCAAGCACTGAACCTAGGGGGATAGAGCCTTTTCTATTGCTGCTCCAATCCTCTGGAACTCCCTCCCACCTACCATCTGACACTGCTCCGACCTCAACACCTTCAAATTCCTTTTAAAAAGTCACTCATTTAAGATTGCGTTTAATTGTTTTATATTCATATACCTGCCTTTTGCACCTGCTTTTATCTGTTTTTAAAGTGTTTGGTTTCTGTTTTTATCTGCTTTATGTAAAGTGTCTTTGAGTTCCATGAAAAGCGCTATACAAATAAATTGTATTATTATTATTATTGTTATTATTATATAAGTTTAGGCTAAATTCCAAATTTAATATATGGAAAAAACTGAGTTTTTCATCAAAATATATCATTAGCTGAGCCTAAAAACAACCACAAACACTGTTTCCATGTTCACAGTGAAGCCTCTGAACATCCAAATGGGTCATACATGATGACCATGAAAAGATGACAAACTGTATTTTACCTTAACCCTTTCATGCACGAATTATGAGAACCTTAATCAAAATTTTTTTCCTGAGTGTTTTTATTCCTCTTTAGGCATGAAAAAAAACAATGCGATTAAAAATTTTCTTCAGAAAAATAAATAATAATAATTTTAAAAATAACACTAATAATTAATTTTAAAAAAAAAATACATACAAAATAATGATGAAAAAAAAAAAAATTCTTATGAACCTATTTTTCATGAAGTTGCAAAAATGTCCACTCAGCTGGACACCACACGTTTAATTTTTGACACACAGAAATATGTATTTACTGATAAATTGTGTGAAAACTACACTGTAAACCCAAATAAGTTAGCAGAACTCAAAAAAAGTAAGGCAATCAGTTGCCACATTTTTTTTGAGTTCATAAACTCAAACATTTGAGTATATCAGAACTTAAATATTTGGAGTTGATATTAGATATACTTTTAAATTACCCTTAAATTGAATTACTGATTAGGCCAACTCAAAAATTGTCAGTAAATGTTACTCAAATAAGTCATTCATCTTTCTCATTGCAACAACTCAAGATAACTTAATAATTTCAAGTATGAAAACTCAGAATGTCATGTTCAATGAACTTAATATTAATTTGTTTTTTTCTTTCAATCTTCTGATTACACAGGACTCAAAAAAATTGACTTACTTAAACTTGAAATCATTCACCTTCACACTTAAAATATTTGTGGCAACTGATTGCCTTAAACATGTTAAGTACTGTTGACTTAAAAGTAGTAGTGAAAAATATTCAAACTCAGGAAACTGTTAATACCACATTACCCTTTGAGTTTAGAAGAATTATTTATTATTTATCCAAACCAAAATGAAGCATAATATTTGAAAGAAACAATTACAAAGGCACAATTTGGGCCATCTGGTTGTAAACTTGCAGTGCAGCAATGTAAACAGTTTTCAAAACCATACAAGGCACAGTGTGTAGCCTTCCTTTGGCTATCTGGTTTAAATCTAAGTTTTAGAAAAGAAATTCAAACTCAAAAACAAAATTCACACTATCCCAGCATTCTATCCTCGGGGGATAATAAAATCTCTATAACACTGTTTGCAACTCGGTAGGTAATTACTTTACTTCAGTAAAACAGCCTGAAACTTTGAGGCCAGATTCTTTTCCCAAACTACACCTTATAAAAATAGAATTTCACAGTGTAAACACTTAGAATATCGGTTCAACAACAATAAAATGTAAATTACATTAACAACTTTGTGCCATTTGGCTGAAAACCACCTGAATACTGTAGAGCAGCAACTTTAACATCAACAGTTGAACAATTGTCACCATGGACTATGATATATTCTTGTTGTGGACTATGCTCTGACAGGGTGAGCCCTCAGAATCCACAACTCCTTTTCAGATCTAGAGTTACACATGTAACATGAGGTCATTTTTGAGAGTCTGTAGCTTTGGTGACAGTTTAGAGTTATCCAGACCAAGCAAGATTTTCTGCGTGAACTCAAACGTGTTGGTCAGTCCCTTCGTATAGGCGAGATGTAGAGCATAAATCAGGCCAAACATTACCAGAAAGGCATCAGCGAGCCTGGGGAGGTCGAGCACCACATCACCCTCTAGGATGATGGAGACTTTTGTTGGGTGGTAGTGAACTGGGCTTGTGGCATCGTCACTCACGGTTGTAAGGAGGACCACAGACGCATCCCCCAGGTCTGGCTCATCCATATCATCCTGAAAAAATGAAAAGATCAATAAACATATTAAAAACCAAAGAAAAATACAATATTTAGTACTTTTGGAAAGAACAGAGGTTGACTGAAAGAGCTGTGAAAAAAAATCTGGAAAAAAATATTTATCTCATACATTTTTAGAGCAGTTGTTTTGAGTGGACAAAATGTCCTCAAGGGTCTCAAAGGATGGATTTTGAAAGAGGGTTAAGGTTTCTAAACATCTTGCCAAATGTTTGCAGTTTGAACACTGGCCCATTTACAGAAATGTTAATGTGTGTTTTTCTTATACATAAGTAAATGAAAAGAAAATATGAATAGGTTAATTTATAGTACAATAGGCTTGATATTTCTTAACTGGGACTTACCACACATGTTCTGAAAAATCCTGACGCTTCATCACGCAGATACACAGGAAGGGCATGGAGAATAGTGATACGCCTTGTGTGGACATCATGTAATTCCTAAAAAGATTAAAATAGTGTAAATACTATGCGGCTGACTTATCTGGTGCATTTGTGAAATACAAACACTTATTTAATACTTTAAATTGCCAACATTACACACAGACTTCACCTGTGAAATGTATAATCACCTGTGTATCATGGACTTTGAAAATGTCAGACAACGCATCTGCAGTTTTGCCCGTTCTGGAAGCTTTCTGCCTAAACAAGGTCATTAAACGAGGTGTGTGACGATCAAGTTCGGCGTAGAAAGTATTGGGAAGGTTCTGGTTAGTAATGCGTTGAAATTCTGCATACACCTGCATTGTGGAAAAGACAGTACAGAAAGCAGAGAGCAAGAGGAAAGAGATTATTTAATCTAGGATGAATACATGGATAACAGTATACACAATGTGATATACAGTACTGTCTGGTAAAGATGAAAACAGATGAATGAGTTGATCAACATTACCTCGGATTGCATATGAAGAGCAGGCCAGAGGTCCATGAGCTCTTTGACTGGTGGGCTGGACGTCACAATAGTTTGTCGTCGCAAGGCAAATGTGGTCTGCATCATCTTGCTAATAAGTGGGAGATTTCTCTCAGTCTTCTTTACTTCCTCCACAATAGCCTGCCTCAAAACATCAAGACTTGAGGGATCCTCTCCTTGAGGAAAGTTGGGCAGAAAGTTGACTTCTGCACGCCTAGGTCTTTTGATGTTGGAGTGTGAGGGTTCATTCTCAGGGTTTCGTTGACTTCTTTTCCCAGCATTTACAGTGACCTCCTGACACCCGGCTCTTCTCATCTTGGTCCTGTAGTTACCCATTTTAAACTTGATGCTGTTTTTCCAGCCATTCCATCCACTGTCAGATCCTGCTTCTTTTAAACAGGGATGTTTTTTTACAAGAGCGTCAGCAACCACTGCTATCTCTTTATCACTAGGGTAAGCCTTGAAACCATATATGGTAGATGCCAGTTTGTCTAAGATATTATGCTTCTGATCCCTTGAAAGCTGAAGAGTTTTTCCATTCTTTTCAAATTCAGCATTCCCATCTCGAAGTGTCAGCTCGACGTCATATGCAAATGTGGGAATTTCAAAAGCACCTGGAGGCCATCTGCTTAGACGTTCTGGGGATGACACGTCTGAAAGGGTATCAGTAGATGCAACAGAACTGGAATCCTCTATAAGTGAAATATGAACACAGGCTTTTTGTGGTAATTCTTGAATGTCAACGAGGCAAGTGAGTTTTCCATCAAAGTCTGGATCTTCATATTTCAAAGTGAAGTCACAGTCCAATCCCAGTTGTTCTTTTAAAATCTCAATCAGTCCATCAACTGAGGCTGGACGGGAGCTGAGTTTCAATTTTCTGACATGGTCTGCCTCGACGACACGAAGGATCATGTTTTGTGGGGCATCAGCAGCCATCGCTTTAATAAATGAAATGAGAAGTAAAAGCACATCAACATGTATTATGGTGCATTTATATGGCTTTTTAAATGTTTATAATCATTTATGACAACCTCTAAAGTGTTCACCACTGACAATGCTTTATGCCTAACATTCCAAAGTGACAGAAAATTGTGAGACCTGGGTTACACAGTACATTATAACTACCATAAAATTAGCCAGCTATATTAATGTGCTTTTAATGCAGTATGTTCTTTAGAATGTGTTACCAAAGAGTGCAATCCCAAAATTGATGTATGATGAATGATCATAATGAGCACATCTTCTAATAAATGTACAATTACTGATTTGTGAAGAATTACTTACCATAGAGTGGTCTTAATTTTGTCTCATTTGTATGAACCTCTTGGGAGTCACAAACAGCAGCCCATCTATCTTGTATGCAGAGAGTGGGCTTGTATCATTGAATTCCGATTGCAGGTGGATAGACAGGCTTCCCTGCGTGGCTGTCAGCTCGTAGGATCTTAGATGCTCTATATACCAGGAGTCATAATCATAACAGAGAAAAGAGATGTCGTGATTCACAAGGTAGATCTGTGTTAGTCTGCAAAATTTAGACAGTCCCCCACTGACTCCGACAGACACAAACATTCCACTGGTATAGTCTATGCCATCAATGGTCACCTTTGATGTACGATAGACAGTGTCACTAGTTGTTTGTCCTCTGATGTGAGCCTGAGCTACTTCTGGTAGAGCTGAAACCAAAACAGACTCAACCCTGGATGTTTGCATTTTTGGCTTGAAAAACGATGGTGAAGCAAGGTGATAGGCCATCATGTGCTGGTGTCTTACTGCCATTGTCTTCAAGACATTTTTGAAGTTTTGCACATCATGCACCACTCTCTTGAAGAAGCGATGCTTAGCCTCGAATCGCATCGTCCAAACATGCACCAGGGGCCCAAAGCACTTCACTAAGGTGGGATAATGCTCTACATAGTGATGTTTCGGACGAAGTCTAAACTCGGGAAAAGTTTCTTGCAGTATCTGTCTGTGGTCACTGATTTTGGAAACAAAGTAGTCAAGTGTTTCATCAGAAAATGATGGGCACAATGCTAATTCCACCACCTCCTTTAAGTCCATCAAAACCTCCCATGCAGCATTACTCTCTGGTATGTTACTGCCTACAAGTAATGGAAGTAGTCTCAAGAGAGTGGCATTTTCATGCCCGTTGCCTCCTATTGTTAGTCGGGTCATGAATGTTTTGGGAACTGGATGAGGTTTATTTACTTTATCACTGTGCGGATATGGGAAAGATGTGATCCTTTGGTTCAAATAGTCTAAAGTGAAGAACTTAAGCCGAATCATTTCTTTAATGCAAACAGCAAGTTCAATTGGAACGATTCCTTCCAAAAGATCATGTAGTAGATCTGGAGGAAGACCTGTGATAGGGTGGAAGTAATCAAGAGACTCACGCAAGACACAACCACCTTTAACACCAAATTGGCTGCTTGAACTCTCATCTTGGAGGACATTTTGTACATGAAGGTCATGACTAGCTTTGGTTCTCTGGACAAATTCATCCTTTTTTACCTCAGTTGCTTGAAACTGTTCACTTGTGGCCATACAGAATCTGCAAACATAATCTGCTCTGAATGACTCCATAAAGCCGCCTAACCCATGTGCAGCCAGATTGTCAGCAGAAACACAGAAGATGGTGCCTTTCACATTCTGACCAACAGAGTCAATGAAAAAACCATCCTGCTCGAGTGTGTGAACATCATGGACCAGGGGAGCAAGTACAGCTGCATATCCATATTTCTGGAGGTCTGTCACTTTAGCTAGCACAGCCAGTTGTATAGTGTGCATTGCTGATCGATACTTGGGCGGCAAATTTGCTAGGACCCAGTATACAGCACAAAGTTTGTAAACTTTACGTGATGTGCCGAGAGGGTTAGCTATTTCCAGATCATCAATATATAACTGGATTGCTAGGTGTAGATCTTCTGTTGAGAGTAATTCATTCTCCTGGAAATGAGAGCCATCACGATATGACGCATAATAACCAGGCTCAGCATTTGGTTCTCTGATCTTGCTCAGAATGTCTGTGTTTTTAAACAGCTCCTTAAGCATTTGAAGAATTGGTACATACATGACGGTATGACCAGGTGATTCGAAATGGTACTCTACTGGCATTACCAATGGATAGTTGTGCTCTATAAATGTCTTTCTTCGCTTGTAAGTGGACAACTCTGCACCTTTGCAGGTTGCACTAAATACAACATTAGAGTCCATGACAGCACTGACAATGTCATTAAGTGTGGAATCTGTAATATTGTGACCATGTCTTTGCAATATATCATTAACGGCATCCTTGATCAAGGGCTGAGATAAAGAGAAAATCTGATTCAAGCTGTCAACTATTTCTTGTGTCGCTGTGTTCGAAACGTGAAGGATAGCCTGCATCTTTAGAAATAAAGAAGCTGCATTAAGTTAGAGCTGATTTTTCAGTTTCGAAGTATCACACTGCTCATCATCCTGCATTTGTGTGCTCTGAACTGGACACTTTTCATTCGAATCAATGGTGACATTAGAGCTGGTAGCATGGAGATTCTGAGTATGCTCATAGACAATGTCACTGGAAAAGTCTGAAGCAAGACTCCCTTGGTGCATTCTACTTTTATGGGAATTAAAAGAAGAGTACGCATTTGTGCTATAGTCACAACCTCTGTATGGGCATACCACTGTCTCATGCTTTTTTAGGTGTGATCTTATGTGACTGAGGAGTACAGACTCTGAAAATGGTTGCTCACATGTGCATAAAGGACACTTGAAAGCCACAAGCTCCTGATTTTCCCTTGCACTGCTGTTTTGTTTTTGAGTATGATATCTTTACAGATGAGTACTCAGTGCACTAAATGTCTGAAATGTGCACATGCAATCATCATGGAGGCATGGGAGTGGGCTAATTTTTGAAAAGTGGCTGTGCTGCAATCTACAGTATTTTAATAGATGTGTTCTAGTGGTAAAAAAAGCTGAGCATAACTTACAGTGCCAAGTCATGTTCATTGCAGCAACCTGAAAACACACACAAAAAATATTATTTTACAGGTCACCTGCTATGAAGTTTAAACCTCTATCAGAACTATCAAAGCACAACAAAATACACCAACACCCTTGCTTAAAACAATATTAGATGTGTTAGCCTGTTAGACTATTCAATCTGCAACATTTTACACATATAGCCTACATTACATACACGCACACACAGCCTGGTAGTTGAACTTGAATTTGCCAACAGGAAAAAAAGGTATCACCTATCTGTGCTAACCACAAAGAAAACAAATTTTATTTAACCAGCTAATTTAACTTTTAGCTAGACACGACACACGGTGCTAGAGTTAGCTTTCTGCTTCAGAGAATAACTTTTAGCTAGAGACAACACATGGTGCTAGAGTTAGCTTTCTGCGTTCACACACTGATGCAGCTTCAACACAGACTACCACACACACACAGCCTGGCAGTTGAACCTGAATTTGCCAACAGGTAAAAAATAAACGTATCACCTATCTGTGCAGTGAACCAAAACCACTCATTTGAACTGCAGAAAATTGGGCTGGTAACATTCATAAATTCTAATCTTTGTAAACGCAAAGAAAAAATCAATTTTATTTAACCAGCTAATTTAACTTTTAGCTAGACACAACACGTGGTGCTACAGTTAGCTTTCTGCTTTCACACAGTGACGCAGCTTTAACACAGATTAAGAGTTTTAATTATGAGCAGGCAATGCATTTTGAAATCACCAGTTTTTACAGCTAGGTAACGTCCGCCATGCAACACAGCTAACGTTAACTGACAAGATAACTTTGAATGTTAGCTTGCTGCTAACCTAACGGTTAACAATTTTACATGGCTGACGTGACTCAATTAGTCCGTTTTAAAAACACGTTGAACCGCCTGAAACAAACATTCAAGCGAATTTTTTGTCGACTACTTACATTTAATCCAATATCGTGGAGCTGAGTGCTAATGTTGCCTCCTCCGGTCGGTTGGTCTGTTAATCCCGCTCTTCTCCTGAGTCCTCCGCCTCGCTGTCTGAACAGGAAGTGCACGCAAATACTACAAAATAAAATCTTCCGAACACTTCCGGTGGAAGGTGCGCGTCTGTAACCTACACAGTACAAATCTATCTGATGCAAGGGATTTATTCTTAATTGATTCTTAGTTTGATTTATTCATGTTTAATAGATAAGGTTTTTTTTATAAGTGAATATGAGTTAATTATTTTAAGTAGGTCACACAAATCTGTAAAAATTTCATATTAATCAAAAATTACAAGTTTAATAAACTGAAAAGACGGACAATGTTACTGACAATCAACATTTATAAGTAGAACTTTTAAGAAAATTTTAAGTTAGCTATACTTTTACCAATTAATTATTTTGAGCATTCAGATGTACAGTGTATTAAGTTGTATGTAAGCTATGTTTTTAAGTTACTCTTACTTAATATAGCCATAGTTCAATTTAATCAAAATATATTAGTTAAAATTACTCAAAAAGGAACAACATGTTAAATGAACTTGACATAATTAAGTTATTAAAACTTTTTTTAAACTTTGAGTATGCATAACTTAATTTATTTAAGTACTTTGAACATTCGGGTTTACAGTGTATGGGGAGGGCTTGTGATTCTGGGGCTTTATGCTCAGGAGAGATCTACATAATGTTACCAATTCATGCCAGAAAAGATATGTAGTGTCTTAAAACTTTAATAAAGATATGTATAAACAACAACAACAACAACAACAACAACAACAACGAAAAGAACAAGAAAATCCATGAATATACAAGAGAACAGCTGTAGAATAGCTGTCCACTGTAGTGACCAGTGTGCATGAAAGGGTTAATTATTTACATGTGTAACCGGTGGCGTCAGACTCTATGCTGTGTTTTTTGAAGGACGAGACACACACGTATAACTTTGGAGGCAATCTCCATTTATTGTTTTTTTTCGGCTCCTGACAAAAGTGACATAAAACACAAAAACCTCTGGTCAGCGAACCCCGTAAAACATGTCCCTGCACAAACCAAATGATGCAAAAATGTGTTTCAGTACATCATAAGCACACCTCATACAGTTTGAACTACGCCAGTTAATTTAAAAATTAAATTAGCAGAGGCTAAACCAAAAATTTCCTCAGACTGTACGGTTGCTTACCTCTCCCATAGAGATCCGAAACAAAAAGGAAGAGGTAAATGTGCGAAACTCTAGTTATAGCAGGCAGTGTCACACTGTAAATTGCTGGTTGGGGAACAGACTCAAATTAACCCTTTCATGCATAGTGGTCACTACAGTGGACAGTTATTCTACAGCTGTTCTCTTGTATATTCTTGGGTTTTGTTGTTTTAGTTCCATACCAGCCAACACAGTGGACACTTATGGATCATCCCATACACTGTAATTCATACCATTAGTGTAACTTTGCTGTTCTAGATAAAATTGATCTGCAGTAACATATTTCAGTGTAAATCAATTGTTATTTGTCAGAATTTTTTTTTTTTTTTGCATATTATCTCCATGAAAAGAGCAATAATAATTAGCATTACAATATGTTAAAATGTGACAAAAAAAAAAAAAAAAGATTTTATTACATTGTTTTAATATAAATTTCTGATATTGGGTTTTAAACATGTTTCTTTACTTCAAAAATTAAATGCATGGACATTTTTGTAACTCCATGAAAAAAAACAAAACAACTTGATCATATTGTTTTTTTCATGCCAATGGAGGAATAAAAACACTCAAGAAAAAAAATCTTAACTAAGGTTGTCACAATTAATGCGTAAAAGGGTTAAAATTTCCACATGCTTACTCAGAGGTTCATAATGTCAGGTATGAACCAAAATAAATGAAAATAAAACGAACAGATTTTGTGTGATTATAACAAACAATACACAACATCATCTACATACCCACATTGCTGCAAAATAATTGACCCTGTTACACATGTATTTGATAGGATGAATGGTTAAAAAGTTATCAGATATTTTGGATCAGTAGATGCATTTTGCTGTTTAGTTCTTTGAGGGTTATTAATAATCCAGTTCCAGGGTTTTAGATCATGCACAGTCTGCAGTTGTTCAGTACAGAGCTGCAGAAACAGAACCAGTGGCATGTAAGAAATGTCAAAATAATAGGTTATTATTTGCACTCGGTCTCCACTCTGCCCTCCATTTTTAGTGGCTGTCCTATCCCATATCTGTTGTTTGGGAAAGGCGCCCTGTAACTAGGGATGAAATGCATTGTGCGAGGCTCTGCTGAATGTCACGCACTGAGGGGATGAAGCAACACCTTAAAAATGGCTGCAGCCTCCGGACATGGCACAAATGGCAAAGATGGTGTCAAGGTGACCTGGCACAGAAGGAGTAGCTTTTCTTCGCCGCGCTATGGGACCATGAAGATGTTACATGTGGCCCGAAGGTAAATGAAATACCTAATTAGAATAGTAAAAAAAATGGTAAAGAACACTCTGTGGATGTGAAGAAATGCAGAAATGTCACAGTAATTCCAACCAAACAGACCCCCCCCCCCCACTGCAAAAGTGGGGGGGGGTGGATTGCTGTCCACTGCAAAAGACATTCCAAAATAAATAAATAAATAAATAAATAAATAAATAAATAAGTAATGCATCTGAAAAAAATGTTGCATCATACTGTTTCCAATCAAGGCGATTATTTAATGTAAAAAAAGCCAAATCTGTTACTTATCTAGTTCTCTGAAGGATATGGGATAAAGGAAGGCAATCATATAAAAACAGTGCAGGTCAAATCTGTCAGTCTCAGACCTCAATCACTGCTGAAATCTTTAGTTTTATTTAGAGCTATGTCAACAACATGTGTAAAGCCAGTTCGCTGCACCAGTAATCCAGAGAACTAACCACCGATACCAACCTTTAATCTGGGTGCCAAGGACATCATTTGTTTAACCTGCCACAGTGGTGAGTGTTGTTACTACGTCTAAATCTGTGATGAAATGAGTTTCCTGATTTCCCAGTGGGGGTCAGACAGCGAAAGGGGCGTGGGGGGGGCTTTGCTCACAGATGTTTTTTCCACTGTTGTTCAGACTGATGCAGTGGATCAGGTAGGAGTCAAGGGCAGAGTGACTGTTGTCTGACTGGCATCCACAAACTGTAGACGGAGGCTACAGTTGTCTGATTAGAATATCCTTCTCTCAGTCCTAATTATGTGGAGCTGGAACAGAAGCGAGAGGCTGAGAAGGCCCTGCATCATTAGGTTTAATCAACCCTGCGTACCCTGAAACAAAAACAACACACACATACTCACACAAACACACACACACACACACACACACACACACACGGTCAGCCTGACGGTGAGTCAATACCTGACATTCATCATTTTGGTCGAGCCAGGCTTTTTAATTACTGCAATGAATTCCCTACATGGCTGTATCCACCAGTCACCTGCTATCTAAACTGGGCTTATTGTTGAGGTTTTGCTTTGTCTAGACACAGTTTAATGGATAAATGGTCCAGACTGTCTAGCTTTATTTTCTCTTTGGTAAATATGAATGTATTAGAGAAATGGGCCTTACTTAGGGCTATTGGACCCTGAGGAGCCATTCATTTCTCATTGCAGTGTCTCGTTGCATCATTGCGATGACCTACGTTTGATGTCAAATTACTAAAAAAGATCGTCCTGTTACCCATTAGTCTTTTTAAAACTGATTTTTCCCTGGTGTCTAAAATGTGCAGGATGATTACAGACGTGGCACACAGCCAAACTGAGAACACATCAACAACAAGTGCTGTGTGAAAGGCTGTGTGGATGATTTGAATATCATCAGTGTCACAGCCCCTGAGTGACGCAAGCCTGCACTCTTTGTATGACTGCATAAAAACAGCCATTTGCATAAATTACATGTCCTGAGAGCAGCTATATTGCCCACCATAAATGCCTTATTAGACATGATGAGGATTTGATTGGCTCTTCTCAGAGGAGCAGAGGACACGCAGTCACAGACTTGGATTCTGATCATCTTCATCTATTTGGTCTTATCAAGACACTAAGTTTTGCATATGTTTAGTGAATGATCTGTAGTTTGTATTAGGGCTGCATTTCATTTGAGAGTCTGAGATATTAAACAGCGTTTTATTGAATGGTGATTAGAACCCAATCCAGTGTTAATCCTGCTGCCTTTACTGGAGGAGTCAATAGACTATGGGGTTGAATCCAGGAGAGGATCACGGCATACAACGACCCCTGCAGGCCGATAGTTGTACTGCAAACCACCCATAATACTTCAGAGAAATACAGTTAAATAAAATAAAATAAAATAAAATAACTGAAAACAAAACGAAAATTACTAAAAAAACAAAAACAAATAAATACTACTACTACCACTACTACTACTACCACTACTACTACTACTACTACTACTACTACTAATAATAATAATATAACAATAGCAGCAACAACAAAAGCCTTAAAAGTGAGTTTTTAAATAATATATTTTATGATGTGCTTAACCCAAGCATGAAACTGAGGTCATAAAATAATTTCCAAAAGAGTTTAACCAATTGGTAAAAATTTGAGAAAATATTAGAAATTACTTGGTGACATTATAGTCACATTTTAACATAATTTCTATACTCTGTACAGTCAAATGTGTTCTGTGTGAATACGTGCCAGTTAAAGACCATGAATGTGTTTTATTTAGTTTTTTTTGGGGTATTATTATTTGCTGCACCGCAACGCATCACGGACGTTTGTCCCTTATCGGCTCCTGTACGGACACCCGGAAGTGGCTGCTGTTCATTCATTGAGAACACTTTGAGAGTTGTTTTTGAATGAATATTTTAAATGAACCCGTCATTACTGTAGTGCAAAATGCGAAGAAGAACCGAAGCCCCAGCAACAAGCAAAGAACAAGGCGATGCTGATAAAAAGGTAACTTGGCGTTAACGATATCCGCTACATGTGATAGTTAGCTCTCTGCTAACTTTATGTAGCATTAGATGACAGGTAGCTGTTCAGCAGCCTTCACATCTGCTGCATGGGTCTCATTACCGTCAATCAGAAACAGAAGTAACGTTATGGCATTTGCATAGAGCAGAATACTGTCACGTTGCCTGTTGTTTTTTGGACAGGAATAAAACTAGCCAATCCCTTTTCCTATTTTTGCTATTTACAGGTATTTAGACTCAAACCTGCTCCTACTTTAACTTGGATATAACGCTTAAGTTCGAAACACGTCCAACAAATAATGAAATAATATAAAATAATATCATTTGACTGTGTCTCACTTCCACCTAAACTTCAAAACACATTTATTGTTTCAAATGTCATATCATTCCTGATTACACACATGGATAATTGTCAGATTAGTAGGCTATCTTTTTTTTTTTTTTTTTTTTACTTACTTATACAGTACATATTATATATTTCATACATCGTTTACTCTTTTTTTGTTATTACTTCTTCCCTTGTGTCTCTAATGTTGGTTGCCTGTTGGGATGGGCCTATGTTTTTTTGTTTTTACTGCTCTCATAACCAAATAATTTCCTGTAAAGCTCAATAAAGTATCTATCTAGTTGTTCATGCTTCTGATGTCACTTTCTTTTCTTAAACCAGGATCAGGATCAGCGACCACAAGGCCAAGCTGAAGCTAAAAGCAGACTCTCTTATGGTTCTGTGCTCATAAACATTGGAAAGTGTCTCCTTTTAATCATCTTCATTCCTCCATTTCTCAACTATGCTTCACTTCAGAGAGAGGGACAGATGCTCATCCCTGAAGGTACTTTAACTCAATTTATGCAAAGCCATAGTTGAATTTTTAGGGCAAATTCATGATTTTTATGTTAAGTTAAAGGGTTAAATAAACAGCCTGTATGACAAGTATGAGCAGATTTTCCTGTGAAATTACTTTCTTTTGCTAAGTGTCATTATTGTTTGTATTCGGTTTCCTCTTAAAATCAAGATGGCCAGATGGTTGATGTTGGTTTGGGTCAGAAGATGCATCTTTACTGCAAAGGACAAGGAAAACCAGTTGGTAATAAAAATATTTCCTGCATTGTAACAGCCTGTATTAGATGGTTTTGTTTGAAATTCTTAAGTATGGTCTATCTCTATGCGCTACCGTACAAATATAAAACTCTAACTGAAATTGACCTTAACCTAACCAGTCCTTTTTTCTGTAGTTATATTAGATGCACCAACTGGAATGTCCTCAGACATTTGGCTCTATGTCCAGGAGAGTGTTGCCACGCTAACAAAGGTAAGATATTGACACATGAATCCTGATATGTACAGACAGGTGACTGAATTAAAAGAAAAATCCACATAAAATGTCTTACTCTGTGAACTTCACTGGGGGGGATAAACACGTGTCCTCCAAATGATATCATCCTTTTTTTTGGTCATGAGGTGACTGTGAAGACCATAGCATATTAATCCACATTATTTTATACTCCTCAAACCATTTAGTGAGCCTTCATGCTCTATAGATGGGGGTGTTGTCATCTTGGGTAGGACCACCCCCATCACTTTGTTCTGTTTTTGTCATCTGTCTGTATTACATACGTTTATAAATTAAATTTTTCTGTTAAAACAATGGGCTTAACACTGGGGTTCCCAAAGTGGGTTACGCATACCCCCAGGGGTATTTGGAAGACACCCAGGGGGTACTTACTGGTAGGTAAATTCAACACTGATATAGATCAGCCACTGGGACATTGTTCAGAGTGCAGAATTCCACAGGACCACAACACTTAATACACTGAACTGACACAGAACTGAAATCACACTGCGTACTGCTGCATCTAACATGTAGCTCCGCCCACCTTCTCCAGCCTCCAGAGGAAAGAACACCATAAAACAACATATAGAGTATTTGGAACAATAATTCCTATTCTATACTATATACTATCACCAATTTGTCATTTCTTCCATCAATTGCCACAGTACTGCAGTAGCAAAATGCACAGAAGAATGCACTGAAATATACACCATACAGTATATCACCACAGTACTGTGGCAACAGGAGGCTAATGAGTTCATGTAACAGTATCCATGATTGGCTCTAGTACAAATGCTAGCATTTGATTGGTGTGTGGCAATAGTCAAACTGATATTTTGTGCCACAGTACTGTGGCAGTAGACATTGCTGTTTAAAATAGATGCATCTGACTGGTTGCATTTGAAGAGGGTGCATAATCAATAATGACTGTTCTGTGATGATGTGGTTTTTGTACAAATCCCATTGAGACCGCTATGTCCGAGACCAAGACAAGACAGAGACCAAATGAGTTGAGACTGTGACAAGACCGAGACCACAAAAAACTGGTCTTGAGAACTACATCACTATCAAAGATTCAAAGATTTTTTATTGTCAAGTCACTAGATGCACAGGACATACAGAGAATTGAGATGCCGTTTCTCGCTCACCTTGTTATTAAAAAAATAGAACAAGAATAAACTAGAAAAGCACTCGGTGAGCGCAGACCTCCGCCAAGGTGGATCTGCCCCCCCCCCCAATCACCACCAAAATTTTATCATTTGTTCCTTGTGCCAGTATCAACATTTCCTGAAAATTTCATGAAAATCCATCCATAACTTTTTGAGTTATCTAGCTAACAAACAAATAAACTAACAAACAAACAAACAAACAAACAAACCCTGTCAAAAACATAACCTCCTTGGCGGAGGTAATAAGAGGTATAAAGAATAAATATAATAGAATATAAAATGTGTACATCAGTCTATTTACAGTGGCAGTGGTAGTGCAATACAGTAACAGTTATGAGGTGAATAATGGTTCAGAACGGTACCAGATATGACAATAGTGCAATGTTTGTAATAATGCGCAGTATAGAGGATGACTTGGCATGTTTATACTGGTTTTTGTCTTTGACCAGATAAATCCACTGTGGTTATCGTACCCTGGAAGCAGCTCCTACTAATGTGGTGGTGTTTGTTGTCAGGGGCCAGTAGGGACATTCGTTGCAGTAGCTCTGCCACATCCTCTTTCCTCAACAAGGGCTCAGCATAGCAGAAAGTTGGGGCTGACAGGCTGCCCCTTGTCGTTTGTCTGAAATGCAGACCAAATGAGGTCACAGACTTGTTTGGGAAGGGCCTAGTTACATCTGACGCACAGAGCTAAATCACAGCAGCAGCAACAAAAACAAACTTACAGTGCACTGCTGGAGAAAGGGCGATTTTCTGCCACTCTGCCATCTTGCATATTATAGTTTGTATCCAGGATTGAGTTATTTTTTAGAGCATGATGTTATTTAAAAACCATGGTGTCTTTTTTTTTTTGTCACATATGCAGGTTTGCACCTATGACAGAATGGGACTGGGCTTCAGCAAACGGATGATGCAGAATGAAACCACAGGAACTGAAAGAGCTTGGGGGATGTCAACGACAGGACGGTGAGCTTCCTCTGAAGTTTTAAATCCCTCTGACACAGAATATCCATGTTTTCACCTCCTTTTGTCACGTACACCGCTGCTTTACACAAAGTCTACATTATAAACATAATGTCACTGCTCGGAGTTGCCCTGAAATGTTTCCAGAACGCAGGAGTGGGCTGTTTTACACCTACAGGGCCATCTGTCTCATTTTCCTGCTGTTGCTGACTTTGCAAAGTGAATTAGTGGAGAATCTTAAATGAGATGCAGCTCACTTTACAGCGCTGGAGCTGTTGCATCTGTATGCAACACAGGTATATATGGATGAGGACCTGAATCTGCTGTGGAGCTTTTACAGGTGACCCGGGCCAGGTTTATAATACATCTTTAATAGCTGTTTTAGTTTCCGTGGTGACCTCTGTGATGTTTGTGCCAGTTTAAGGACACAAGGCTATAGTAGGAAACCAGGATTGGGACTGTGTCATTGACCTGAAGGCCACAGATGTGGTTGATGTTTTTTTTTTTTTAACCTTTATTTAACCAGGAAGTCTCATTGTGATTAGGAATCTCTTTTGCAAGGGAGACCTGGCCAAGGTAGCAGCCATACATAGTCCAAACAACATAAAACACATACATGATACACAATGAACTATAAAACACAATAACAACTATTCAACCCTAATGGCATCAAGAAAAACAGTGACATTCCT
This sequence comes from Sphaeramia orbicularis, assembly GCF_902148855.1. NCBI lineage: Eukaryota > Metazoa > Chordata > Actinopteri > Kurtiformes > Apogonidae > Sphaeramia > Sphaeramia orbicularis. The sequence goes on from NC_043972.1 coordinate 8,028,263, forward strand.
CGTTCACTGCATTCCCCATGATACTTTTAAAATCATTAACAGAAATGAATGTATGTAGTTTTACAGTTTTTTGAAGATTATTCCACGACCATGGTGCATGGTAGGAAAATGGTGTTTTTTCAAAGTCTGTCAGAACTCGGGAAACAGTCAAAAGCAAAAACATGGAGGAACGTGAATGGAAACTACTAGAGCTAACAGAAAGAAGATTACTGAGGTATTTTGGGAGTTTACCCACCAGAGTTTTATAGATAAACATAAACCAGTGTTTTTGTCTATGGATGGTTAATGATGTCCAGCCCACTAAGTCAAAGAGAATGCAGTGGTGAGTGAGAGATTTAAAAAAAAAAAAGAAGCAAACTCAAGACCTACCTTTTTAGTCTGGCTTTAAAAAAAAAAAAAAAAAAAGTTTATTTATTTATTTTGTTTACAAGTTTTTAAAATTTATTTCTCATTTTTATCAGTACAATCTAATCTGCTCAGGTTGAGGAGCAGGAAAATAAACGAAAGAACAGAAAAACACACAAATGAAAAGAACAGCCTGTGTTGGCGAATATTTTAAGGTCCCTTAATAGATACATTTGTCCTTGAATGTCAGACATTTTCACCAGTTTTTCATAAAGAGATCAAGTGTGCCTTTTAATTAAACCTTATCTCCATGTTTATTTTTTATGTTTATTACAATTATGTATTTATCTATTCATTTACTTTATTAATCTGTTTTCTAGCTGGTATAGTCTTCTATTTTGTTATTTATTTTAATTTATCTCATTTTAACTTATTTATTTACTTATTGGTTGATTTAAATTCCTCTCTATTTTGAGTTTTTATCCTGCCCTAGGTGTTTCCTCACTAATGCTTGTGCTTCCTCAGCCCCTGTCATTTTTTTGAAGGTTGTTCTTACTTTAGTCTTTACCACCACAAAGTCTTTCTTTATGTGTGTGTGTGTTTTATTGTTATTATTGTGTGAAGTACTTTGTGTTGCACTCTGTTTGCATGAAAAGTGCTATATAAATAAAGTTTGATTGATTGATATCTATTGCAATTCACTGATTTAGATCATAAATAACTGTCTATTTAGCATTTAGTGCAGTTATTTTTCTTATGTGGGCACCTAATTGAACAAAAATAGTTCTCTCCAGAGCTGTGGCCAATGATAATTTTTACTGATTAATGTGATGGGTATTTTTTAATTGATCTAATCCTTGTACTATATAAACAAATACACAAATATAGTGAAAAATGGCTGTTATTACTTTGTACAGTGACACACTGCAGAGAAGACACATCAAATTCTCTCACTGTAGAAAGTAATATGAAGATGATGACAGAAAATCCTGAATACACTGTTGCGTTTTGTGTGTCTCAAATTCACCTTTGCTTTATTTGTTTCATACTCTGTATGGACAAAAGTATTTGGACACGTTGAATTCCAGTGTTTCTTTTCTAACAGGGGTCTGGGATATACAAAACAGTAATGACAAATGTTATAATATAGTTTTATATTGGGATAAATATCAGTGCATTGCATCAGTTAGTTTTGATTCAAATGTTATCTTTGCTTCCAAAATGCCTCAGAAAGGGTTTTTACTTAATTTCTCTCAACAATAATTTCTTTTTTATCCATGACTATGATTTTGAATGTTCTGCCTCTAAGTTTCTGAAACATTTTTCATGCTCTGACTGTAAATGATATTTTTTCTTTTTTTTTAACCACAACTAACGATGTACTTTCTTCACATCTCACTGAGGAAGAAAAATCTCCCATTAAACTTTAAGGAAATATTGATGTTTATATCTGAAATTTAGCATGAACAAGACATCTTACATCTCTAGCCATTATATGTCCCAATACTTTTGTCCAGATAGTTTATAAACATCAATATTTCCTTAAAGTTTAATGGGAGGTTTTTCTTCTTAAGTGAGAAACGAAGAAAGTAGAAGGTTAGTTATGGTAGAAAATGATTATTATTCCAAGTTAAGGAAACCTTTAAGGAAATGTTAATATTTATAAGCTATATAGACAAAAATATTGGGACACATCATGGCTACAGCTCTAAGATGTCCTAAATGAGACTAAAATCGTAGTCATGGAGAGAAAAAAAAATCAGAAAAATTATAGCATATAAGCAAAGATTAAAATTTAAACAAAACTAACCAATGCATGTATTGATGTTTATAAACTATATGGACAAAAATATTGGGACACATCATGGCTACAACTGTAAGATGTCCTTTTTATGCTGATTTGACATAGAAACATCAATATTTCTTGAATAAAACTAACTGATGCAATGATATTTATCCCTATATAATACTATGTACTGATATTTGTCATTATTCTTTTGTATCCCAGACCCCTGTTAAAAAAGAAACACCTGAATTCAACATGTCCACATACTTTTGTCCATATAATATACATTAAATATCCTCGGAGTAGTGCTCCTCGTCCTCTGCGGTTTCCCAGATAGACCCTTTTGCGCCCCCACCCCCCCACCCCATCACACTGCAGTGGGGTCGGGCTGTAATCTTCCCGTCTTTGACATCGTAACACTTTTGTCGAGCCTTAAATCTGCCTAGAGGATGAGCGGACATGCTTCGCCAACGGTCAGCAGTCTAGTTTACCTTGGCATCTGGCCCAGAAAGCTGGCGGTCGCACATTTCAGATGCAGGCAATCAATTTCCCAGAATTCAATATCTCAAGGAGTTTGATGACTACCTAACCTTAACCCCGCGAGTCTTATGAAATCTCTTCATTTCAGCGTGCCACCTCAGGTTTGATTTATTAGCACAACAAACCCAGGACAACAGATGGCTCTTGGAGAGGAGCTGCTGCATCTCATGTAATGATGATGCTCCCTCTGATGATAGAAGTTTGCTGGTGATTGTTTTTCCTGTGGTGTTTTGCAATGGAAAGCAGCCAGCAGCCCCCCTCCTTTATCTTGTCATTTGTGTTTCAGCCGGGTTGTTTATTCTGGGACATGTGTGCTATTGTACCCAGAAAGAGATTAAATTGAAAAATACTGGTGACCTTAACTTTCATTCACTTTTTGACGTTGTTCATTTTAATTTTAGGATCTCATTTCTTCTTCTGTCCTTACATTATTGTTCTTTCTTAATTATGACTCTTCAGTAGGTTCTTAATAAACCTGTTAATGAGGAGATTAGAGATTAATGAGATTAATGATGGCCTGTCGTATTCATCTTTCATGTCACGAGTCCTGGGCCCTCGTCGCTGAATAAATAAACCTGGCCCAGTTTACTGTGTGTCCTGGTTTTTGCGCGGTGACAGATGAGTGTTGTTGTCTCGCAGGATGGTGGATGATCTGCACCGACTCCTGCAGGCGACGGACGTAGCCAAACCCTTCATCCTGGTCGGGTCTGAGCTGGGCGCGCTCAACGCCAGGTTCTACAGCCACATTCATGACGTGTAAGTAAATCAGAAGAAAAGTGTACGAGTCATTATGAGACTGAATGGTCAGTGAAATGGATGATTTAAAGATTTCAGTACCAAACCTGTAGATTCAGTTACATTTTTAACCCATAAAGACCCAGTGCGACTTTTGTGGCAGTTCCCAAATGATTTTTTCTCTATTTTTAACCTTTAGTAAGTGATTTATCACTGTTTATTATAATATTATCCTCTGTATTTAGCATTTTTTGTGTAAATCATGTATTTTCCTGTATTTCATTCACTGATCATGTAGATATTCATAAAAGCTCAGATTAAAATTGAGGGTTATTATATCAGAAACAGAGAAGACTGAAGAAAAAGTGACCTTTTCAGTAAAATATGTTATTAACCGAACATAAACCAAGCGTCTCCTTCCACTGTCATTTATCAAACTCCATGTTTTTTTTTTTTTTTTACTGATGAATCAGTGTTGTAGACTAGTGGTTCTCAATCTTCCCTGAAATGTCCTCTTTTTTAGCCAAGTACCCCCAACTCTCGCTTCAGCATTTTTGATTGAAAAAAAATTGGCAAAATTTGTTCCTGTGCCAAACTTTGTAAACAAGCAACATATACTTAACTGTAATATATAAAAAATGACACATTTTTTAAAGCAAATTTTGTGTGCAAAATAGAAACTGAAAAGTGCCCTCTTTCATTGATAAGAAAAATAAATAAATTGGTCATTAATTAATTAGTAAACCTTTCATCAACACAAAATAATTCCTTATCTACTCAGATAAACTCATTTTGAATAATCTAAAATAGAAATGTTCTTAAAATGTTACCAAAGCGTAAACAAGATGATTGACAATAAACCTATTATATGAATGTATTTATTGCGTTTTATGTTTCAGCATTAATTCTCTGTTTTTATTTTGTATTCGATACATGATGACTTATTTAATGTATTTTCCCAAAAAAAATGTACGTACCCCCTTGGCTTCTTCCAAATACCCCTGGGGGTATGCGTACCCCAATTTGGGAACCCCTGTTGTAGACGATGACTGTGTTTCCACATTCACTACGGAGCCTCTGAACGTCCAAATGCGTCATATCTGATGACCATGAAAAGATGATAAACTGTATTTTACACCAGTTATTTACATGGACTGCTGGGATTAATGGATCAACAGGTATTAAACAGTTTAGGTCAGTAGATGAGTTTGGTCACTGGTGGATGCTTGGGTCTTTATGGGTTAATGAAGGTCAGAACAATATATCAAATTAATTGGATTAATCAAGGTTTTATTTTTCAGAAAACTGTGAAAAAAGCCTAAATTTCAAAATTCAGATTATTCCTCCAGAGACCTTTCTTGCCCAACAAATTCTTAATCTTGCCTGTTTTCTTCTTTTCATACTGTGTATTAATAAGGAATGTGTTTTACATTCATATGTGGCAGATAGTTTCAGTTCAAATTGCCAGAAAATCAGCTAAAATAGTTTTTAGTCCATAAATGCAGAGAAAACAATTTCTCTGTTGTCAGAAACCTGAGTTCCAGTTCCAGGGTCACAGCTGCCAGCAGGATTTGTGATTCAAATGTGATCACAATGTTTTGAACAGAACAAGAAAACAATATTTGTGTTGTGGAGATTCCAAATATTTGTATGAGAGTAGAGGAGAAGATCTTCTTGTTCTTTTTGTTGTCATTGTTTTTGTTCTTAATCTTCTTGTTCTTACTTTTGTTCTTGTTTTACTTCTTATTATTGCCATCATATTTATTTTATATTAGCCTGGTTCATAACAGACAGTGTGAAGCACAACACTTACATAGTTTTATAGTATTAAAAGCAGAATGAGATGATATTTCCAATCCATTCATATAATGATAATTTATATCCACTTGAGTTTGAGAATAATTTCACATTTTATAGCATTCCTGAAAGGAGTCTTTACATTTACAATATTTGCTACTGAGGGATTTGTATTAGTCTCTGAATTACAGTTTTGTAATCTGTGTAAGATCCAAATGTTTCTCAGAATATTCCTGAATAATCATATGTGATTGATTTTTCCACTGAAGATCTAATTAAAAGCGCCTAAAATGACACTAGTCTGTGAATATTTAAATAATGTTAATTTCAGAGTTGTAATTACAGAATACATGTTGTTTTCCTGCTCTCCTGCAAGTGTATTTTTACTCTATCTATCTATCTATCTATCTGTCTATCTATCTATCTATCTATCTATCTATCTATCTATCTATCTATCTATCTATCTATCTATCTATCTATCTATCTATCTATCTATCTATCTATCTATCTATCTATCTATCTATCTATCTATCTATCTATCTATCTATCTATCTATCTATCTATCTATCTATCTATCTATCTATCTATCTATCTATCTATCTATCTATCTATCTATCTATCTATCTATCTATCTATCTATCTATCTATCTATCTATCTATCTATCTATCTATCTATCTATCTATCTATCTATCTATCTATCTATCTATCTATCTATCTATCTATCTATCTATCTATCTATCTATCTATCTATCTATCTATCTATCTATCTATCTATCTATCTATCTATCTATCTATCTATCTATCTATCTATCTATCTATCTATCTATCTATCTATCTATCTATCTATCTATCTATCTATCTATCTATCTATCTATCTATCTATGTATATATATATATATATATATATGTATATGAGGTGATGGCTTGAAACTCCAATATCACACCTGTAAGAGCTGCGTGAATAAATTATGACTGAGATGTGATGAAACACTTCAACACTACGAAGCATTACAGTCTATAAAAATACAATAAGTAGGAAAAAAAACAGTTGTGAGAGCTGTATTGTCTGTCAGGTCCATATGCTGATCAGTCTGTCAGTGTCCCGTCTGCCCATTTATTGTTCCCAAGGGCTTTCGTTTTTTAAAATCACATCACAAAAGAGTCATTTTTAAAGGCGCTCGGTAAAATTCTGCATCAGCTTTGTACTTTTAGCTGAATGATGAGTAAGTATTACAATATGCGGGGACTATTTTCAGCTTTTGATTAATGCACACGAGGGAATATTCGTCGCAGTAGAACATTGGGGGACTGACTCAACAATGTGTAAATTTTTTTTTTTTTTTTTTTTTTTTTTGAGGCAACATTATTCGCTGTTGTTTAAATGAAACTGGATGAATATTAACAGACGTAGCCTGATGCCCTGGCTCTTTAATAAAATGTGAAAAGTGCTTATTGTACAACATTTTTACAGCATATGGGATGCAGACTCTCTTAAATTTGCTCTTGAAAAAAAATAAAAAAAAATTCCAGTCCCCATTTCCATCATCCCCTATAACTCAGCCATCTCAGAGACAACACGGTGATTAACGTGACAAGTGGTCGTACCAGGGATGAAAGATTTAGTATTTAATCAGACACGATGTTACCGCTGTTAAAGGGAGAAAATTAAGTAGTGGTGGGTGGGTGACACTTTTCCAAATGGAAATATTGCCCCTGGATCTATTGTATGTCTGATCATCTGTCTGAGGACGGACAAATCTATGAAGAGACGGACGGGATGACGCCATCCATCTCACGCTCATTACGCCCCGGCCAGGAGGGTAACGTGGACGGGGGGGAAGTCAATGAGTCTTACTTCATCTGAGAGTGTGTGTGTCCTCTCTTTGTCCCCAGGCAAGTGTCAGACCTGGTGCTGATTGATCCCATCCCAGAGGACGTTTTTGAGGAGGACCAGTGGAGGGAGTACTGGTGAGTTCCAGGAAGGATGAGATTGAGTGGGGGGGGGGGAAGAGAAGAGAAGATGAAGTGATGTTGAAAAAGCAGAAACCAGGGAGGGATGTGAGAATCCGGAATGGAAAAGAAGATTGAGAAAAGAGGAAGGAGCCTAGTGTGGAAAGGAGGACGATAAGGAGCTCTGAAGGGCAGAGAGGAGCAGATAAAAAGTGAGAGCAGAAGAAAAAAAAAAGAAGAGGATTAGGAGCGAGGAGAAGCTAGCATGTTTCACAAGTGACGCTCCAAACTCTTCCCTTATTGGCTTTTATGTGCAGATTTCACCCACAGTTGATTATCTTTCCTGGGTGGGGCTCATTAGCATGATTAATTGGAGGCCAAAGAAGCTCATTAGTTGTTCACACTCTTTTAGCGTGAAGCAGATGAGGGGAGAACGAGGGTTGTGGTGGTGGTCGGGCCTGACTGACAGACAGTGTAATAACACTGCTTTAATCCTTCAGGCGAGATATACTGTATGTCAAGTGGTAGTCATTGTCGCAGCATATATCTCATTATGCATTAATTATCATATAGGAGAAACTGGCTGTTATTAATGATAAGAGTGTGCGCAGGAGGAATGTTGGGAAAACTGTCAATTATGCAACGCTAACAGCAGCTCGCATTGTTTACAGTGCGAAATGTAGAGTGTAGCATGTCATGTGGAATCGTTTAAAGGTCTTTTGCTGAATTATTTAATTATGTAATTTTAGTGGACAATGCTAAGTTTTTAGCTGCAACTAACAGGCTAGCAACGCTGGCTACGTAAACAAATCTGTCCGTTCTGTTTTTGCAATTTAGAGAACAGGTTAAGTAGCTTAGGTAGGCCATGACTTATTATGAAGGTGCTGTGTCCGTTGTCGTCGTCATCATCTTCATTAGCCATTAGCCATCATTAGCCTCATTAGCCTAGCATTTCTTCAAAAATCTTCTCTGACAAAATTACTGGTTGGATTCATTTAAAATTTTATATGTAGCTTCCTTGGGAAAGCATTTACAAAGTTTTTTCACAGTTTTGACAAATTTTGATTTTTTTTTTTTTTTGTACAAATTTTCGAAATATTAAAAATTTGCCTTTACTTAAAATGGTCTATATTTTGAAGGCTTATAACATGGAAATGGTTAAAGATATTAATATAGTTAGTACTACACTTGTGTATATACTATAGTTAGTACTAGCACTGATACAAAGTCATATATGGACAGTCATTTGGATCCATGACCTTTGACCTTGAAGATTCAAGCTCAAGGTTACCAATGTTTTGACTTCAACAGTCTTCTTGTCCAAAACTACTGGTTGGATTCATTCCAGATTTTTATGTAGCTTCCCTTAGACAGTGTCTACAAAGTTAATCCACAGTTTTGACAAATGTTGACTTTTTAATTTTTGACGAATTTTGGAAATATTAAAAGTTTGCCTTTACTTGACGTCCATGTTTTGATGGTTTATAACATGTAAATGCTTAGAGATATGAATATAATTACTATTGAGCACTGATAGAAGTCATATACAGAGTCAGCCAAAATAATGTATACACACATCAGGAAAAGAAAAACTTGCATAAATATTTCAATACCAAATTTATTCAAACATCACAAGATTAATACAAGTTACCTTTGGCCTCTACAATTACAAGAGGTGTTCAAAGTGGTGGCCATTGGCTTCCAGACATTTATGTGTATGGTGAACTTCATGAATCTGTGAAATTGTCCGACGTGTAGGAGGTTCTGAACCAAACTCATGCCTCCATTGTCTTTGGACTTCAAAAACATTGTCAAATTTGAAGTACCACTTTAAAATGGTCTTACAATGTCTCAATCGACAATTGTACCGCCACCATGTTTTAGACGTCACTTGTTGATGCTACATTCATGAGGATAATGCCATCTGTTGGGAAAACATCATACAACAGTACACAGTGTTATTGTAATTTGATCAAACTTTTCAAGAGGTATCTATGTGTATAGAAGTACTTATATAAATTAAATATTTATGCAAGTTTTTCTTTTCCTGATGTGTGTATACATTATTTTGGGTGACTCTGTATGGACTTTAATTGAATTAGTTGAGTTCTCCTCCAGTGACAGTACCGCCCACTTCTATTGGCAGATTGATCTCCTGCATCCAGACCACAGGACTCTAACATAGAGACAGAACCTGGCAACCTCACAAATTCAACAAAGCAAATTGACTCTTGATAGAACATGGCAATTTTACAATTTAAAGAGCAGATTAAATAGTTTTTTTTCCCTTCTTTTTTGGATTTAATGGCTGTTTCTGCTGCCATCTGCGATCAGGTCTGCAGCGTTAATACGCGCATAAAAAAGTACGGCAAAATAACTAATCTCATTTTGGCACGGTCTCACGACTTGATGCATCTGTAGTTCCGTCCAGCGATATTAGCTCACACGTTATGTAAGCATGAGTCAAGCCAGATAAGAAATGGATCCCTGAAAATGGCCTAATTTGTACGTGAGTCAAAGTGGAGCAGCACCATTTATCAGGGGTATGTGTCCAATTATCCTCTGATTAATAGGCATTCATTTCACTGAGTACATGACAGTGCAGCCACAATCCAATTACTCTATAGAGAAGCAACGGAGAGATGAAATGAACCAAAGACTTACATTTACTCTGCAAAAAACAGTTTTATCATCTATGCCTGATTTCCACGGAGGAGTAAAAATAGAAGCAGGAATGGGATATACAGTATGAAGATGTAAGAGATGCACCTCCACGCATCACGGCATCCATTTTTTTTTTTTTTTTCTTCTCTGCTCCCTGTTTTGTGTTCCCTAAGCTTGCATGTAGGTGTGTGTTTCCAGCTCAGATATGGGTTTATTAGCTGTCGGAGGTCTTACAGTATTTGGTACACAAGATAAGTAATGCAGAGGGGAGCCGGGCTGCACCTGAGCGGGATTGTGGGAGACCGTATCAGCTTTGCACTGCAAGCAGAGGATTTACACATCAAAGACCTGCTCATTAACAGAGGCTCACTCCCAAAATTAGTTCTGTTACATCCTACAAAATGACTCGCTGCCGTCTCCGGAGAGCGGCGTTTCCGGTGCGTGCATGTAGGCAAACGTGCACCGGGTCTGGAATCGTTGTAAGGGGTCATGTGGGATTTTTTTCCTTTACAGCCGTCGCAGCATGTGTCTCATTTCCTCACGGGCATAGATAATACTTCCTGATGAAAAACCGAGCAGTGGGTCTTGCAGCAGAGATTAGGAGAAGCCCTGGCATAAGTCTGGACAAATTGCATTCAGGACAAGAGCCACTGTTGGACTGACTCGCTGCTGTCAGTCTTTGTTTCAGCAGCTCCAGTGATGGAAGCCTTGCATCGTCACACTCACATTCCCCCCCCAGTTTCCCTCCTTTACACACTGATCTCTGTATTTCTACTCCACTCCTTATGGACGTCAAAGTCACATACAGCTCAATTTTAACCAGGACCAGCACAATGTTTTTCTTTTTTTTGAAATGATCTTTTTATTAGAAAGGCAAATGTCCGTCACATATATTAATTACATAATCATTCATAAAAATACAATAGGATGGATGCCAAAATTTTAGATCATTATATCCATTTTGCCCTTCTCTAATTTCTTTTTTTATGGATTCTTAATTTTTAGTTGAAACATAAATACAACAACACAGAACAGGGGAGCGCACCACCTCATACAATCATAACTTCACATAAAAGGAGATAGATTAACACAAAGCACGAATATAATCAAATGAAATCTGATGTGGTTGGTTTTACGTACTCAGTCCATTTAGAGCAGATTTTATAAAATGTTTCTTCTTCAGCTTTGAGGGAAAACGATATCTTCTCCATAACATAAATCTCATAGACAGTTCCAATCCATTCATCCATGGTGGGCGGTTCTACTTTTGACCATTTCCTTGTAACTGATTTCTTACTGGCTGCCAACAGTATAGCCAATAATTTTTTGTCTTTAATGCTCCATGACTCAAACGATAGATTACCCAAATACATGGTCTCATATTTAAACAAAATGTTTACATTAAATACATTTTGTATATGTTTGTATATCTCTTCCCAGTAAGGTCTTATAACCGGACAGTCCCAGAAAGTATGGAAGTACAGTGTTTTTCAACCTTGGGGTCGGGACCCCACGTGGGGGGAATTCAAGATAAGATAAGATAAGATAAGATAAGATAAGATAAGATAAGATAAGATAAGATATGCCTTTATTAGTCCCACAAGATGAAATTCTCGGTTTACAGCAGCAAAGTATAAAAGCACACAAGAGCAAACGAAGTGCAAAATCAAGACAAACACAAATCAAGAAAAATATATGCACTTTTTACAGCTGTACACATGCTGATCATGCCATAGGTTTATTGCACGGTTTACTGTACTGTTTATTGCACAGAATTTTTGGAGCGGAAACGGGGTCAAATGGGGTCACCTAAAATTTCTAGTAATTTATAAAAAAACAAAACAAAAAACAAAACAGAAAACTTACTAATACAAAATATATGGCGAGTTGAGAGAGACAATCACAATACAGACTTTTTTTCTCAGAATTCTGACTTCAGTCTCAGAATTCTAAACTTTTTCTCAGAATTCAGACTTTTTTCTCAAAATTCTGACTTGAATCTCAGAATTCTGAGTTTAATCTCAGAATTCTAACTTTTTTCTCAGAATTGTGACTTTTTCTCTAAAAGATAAAATAAAATTAAGGTCCTATATATATATATATATATATATATATATATATTTTTTTTTTTTTTATTATTATTCTAAGAAAAAAACATCAACATTCTGAGATTAAAGTCAGAATTCAGATTTTTTTTCTCATAATAATAATAATAATTAAAAAAAATATTTATTGGATCTTAATTTAAATTTTTTTTCCCAGTGGCTCTAATCATCTTCTATACTTGACTGTTAATGTCTCAGTGTCATTTTTGTACTTTGCCTTCAGGCTGGATCGAACCCTTTGGAGGGCCAGGTTTGGCCCACGGGCTGTATGTTTGACACTCCTGTTCTGATATCTGTACAAGTGATTTCTCGTCTCAGCTCTGGTTCCAAACATATAAACACTATGCACGACCACGTCTTTTTCCACTATCAGCTTTAATCTGCTGCTATAATAGGATTGATCCCTCTACTAGAATCTGGTAGAGGGGGATTCACTTCCATTTGGCCACAAAACAGCATCAGATTGGACGTTAATAGTGGCTGATTGATCTGTCTTCTAACAAACTTCAATAAGGACAATACAAAATATAAAAGCTCATGTTCTGCTTGTGGAGTTTGTAGGTATGGCTTTTACATACCTGGATACATAAAAATATCATCAAAATATACAGTTTTCATTCATAAAAATACAATATGTTACAGACATAGAAGTACAGTGAAATTAGCTGCACAGTAAAACAGATTTAGGAGGATTTAGGGTGATCAAAATGCAAAAGTGGAAAAAAAAACACAACCTTCAAGTAAGTTTTTGTATTTTTTAGGCTGGTTTAACTTGGTATGTTTTTCTAAATAAGTAATAGGTGTGTTTTCCTTGACAACTAAGGAAGTAGATTAAAGATGAGTCACAATCGCACACTGATGGATCTGGAAAATCTTACACAGGGTAGGTTTTGCAGGGTTGGATGGAAGGACAGAAGATGGGAAACCTTATATAAATGTCAGTGGATTTAATGAATGACCCACAAAAATACTCATAAGCTATTTGTTATTATATCGTGCCTTGTATCCACACTCCTACCCCAGTGTTCTGAAAGCAAAACAGGAATCAGACCAGTGTTCTGAGAAGTTTGTTGGCATAGTGGCAAGGACAGCTTTAACCCTTAGATGTACGAGAGTCTGGACCCGCCACTCCTCCATAAGGGGGTCAATAATGACCCATGTTAATATCAATGTGATTTCATGTCACTTTTGTCATGTTAAAAATAATCATTTGTATTATATTTTAGTCCACAAAAGAATGATTTCATGTTTGAATTTTTTCATTTATTTTTTTACGTTTTGGAGGTCTGTGCTGTCTTTTCTAGAAAAGCACTCATAGAGCCCAGACCTCCACCAAGGCAGATCAGTGCCCCCCCCCGATCACCACCAAAATTTAATCAGTTGTTCCTTGTGCCAGTATCAACATTTCCTGAAATTTTCATCCAAATCTGTCCATAACTTTTTGAGTTATCTTGCACACAAACAGGCAGACAGACAGACAAACAGACAAACCAACGCCAACAAAAGCATAACCTCCTTGGCGGAGGTAATAAAAGTGGGTTTCGATAAATATGACCCCTTTAAGTATCAGTCAGACTCTTAACGAACCCCAGGGGACTAGGATCAGGACCAGGGATCAGTTCGGGGATATTTTAGTCACTGTTTTACTCGACGACTTGTGTTGGTCTCAAAGTAGGAGTTTGTCCGTACACACACATTTATTTGCATGTCGACCGTTGCGTGTGCGCGTTCACCTTCCCTCTCCAGCTGCGAGTGTGTGGGGTGTAAAACTAATTTACCCCATGGGGAATGTATCTGCTCTGAGCTGAAACAGTGGGGAATGCTTTGGTCTAATGGGATGGTCCTCGCAATTTAATGAATGCTGATTGATTGGCAAACTCTGCGTTTTCATGTACTATTACTGTGTTTAGTGCATCTCGGTCCTCACTGGAGAACCACTTGAAAGTCCTCTCACCCCCTCCTTCTGCATCTCCTCTCTTTTAACTGAGGTTTTTTGGTAATAATTTGAATAATTTTAGTTTGATGCTGAGAAACGAAGTCTGACAAAGGCTTAGAGGAGGAATCAGAGGAGTTTCAAGTGAGCTTCTTTAATGTGTGCTCTGTGTGAATGTGCAGGGCTGTTGGCTGTTTCATCTCTTCATGTGTGTGTGGATGTGACGTGTGGAAGTGGCTGCTGAGGGGATGTGAAGTGATGAGTCTGATGCACAGCTGTGGCTGCAGGTTTGATTGAGTTATGAAACCCAAAATGAAAATGACACCGAGCCTCATTCATCATCCACCCGGTCATTAATATGTCATGAGACCAGCACACAGTCATGTTCATGTAAACATTTACACACTACCATAGTGGATGTATACAGATGCACACACAGTCGCACACACACACACAGACGCACACAGACATACATACACAGACATACACACACACAGAAACGCACACATAGACGCACACAGACACACACAGCATCCACATCGGTGTATGTTGGACGGACATGTCTCTCACCTGGAGCCTGTTCTGTCTGACGGCCGGCGTCTGACTGTCACCGTGACAGACGACCGCTCACGGCTTCAAACCGACGCATTCAGCTGATTTATAACGCAGAACACATTTAATACAGTCCTGGTTTTATCCTCCCACAATGCACTTTGTTAAGGAGAGATTTACACACACAATACAACCTCATCTCTTCTACTCGTTTCCTGTCCTCTCCTCTTGTTTCCTGTCCTCTCCTCTCCTCTCGTTTCCTCTCCTCTCCTCTCGTTTCCTCTCCTCTCCTCTCATTTCCTCTCCTTTCGTGTCTTCTCCTTTCCTCTCGTTTCCTCTCCTCTCGTCTCCTCTCCTCTCCTCTCTTTTTTTTGCACACTATTCATTAGAATTTCACAATAGTTAAAATACAGAAGTTTATTAGCACATAAACAACACTAACAAAGCACTAATTCTGACCTATTTTTCTTCTTCCTTTCTGTCTCTTGGTTCTACTGGTTACTTCTACTATTACCAGGTTCGTTTCTGTCTGTGCGCTGGTTTAAGTCGGTCGTCCTGGTCTCATGCTGGTGCAGTAGTTCTGGTCTAATCCTGTGACTGATCACATAACCTCCTCTGTGTAGGTAATTAGATCTCTGTGTGATATTTAATTTGTGCAGTGATGATTTAGCATCACTAATATTGAGCTTGGCAGAGACTTGGAGAGTCACATGAAACAGGAATAATTCCAATACTAATATGCATTACGCACACATCCACAACATCTCTGACCAGGATTTGCTGGAGCTCCAGCCCTGCAGGCTCCAACAGTGTGTTATTCATTATACTTCATACTGTGGTTCTGTAATGGCTCCCATTGTGGCGGCCTCCTCCCTTCCGTCCTCTCCTGACTCAGCTGCCTCCCCCTTCTCCTGCTCCTCCCCCCTCATCCAGAGACTCCCAGACGAGTCAGGAATGCCAATTAATTGTAATTAGAACCACTGTAAGCGTAACTATTGCTGTTACGCTCCACTAATGAAGCAGGGCTGCCGTGGCCCCTGTGTACTTACCCCGGTGTAATCTATAGTATTGATGCAGGGAGGCATGCTGGGAGTGGACAGGGGATGCTGGACTTGGCCTGATGCTGGCTATGGTACAAGAGTGACACCTTGTGGTCGGTGGTAATATTGCACCTAGATTTTTTTTTTTACCATTAAAATGAAAGCTTACTTGCAATTGGATGTACACTACCAGTCAAAAGTTTGGACTCACCTTCTCATTTAAATGGTATGAGATGGACCACAGATGGCCAACAAGTGCTCAGCATCACTGCGAACTCCTTCAAGACTTTTGGAAAACATTTCAGGTGACTACCTCATGAAGCTCATCCAGAGAATGCCAAGAATGTGCAAAGCAGTAATAAAAGCAAAATGTGGCTATTTTGAAGAATCTAAAATGTAAAACATGCTTTGAGTTATGTCACGCTTTTTCAAACTACATAATTTCATATGTGTTCATTCATAGTTTTGATGCCTTCAGTGAGAATCTACAGGGTGGGGAAGCAAAATTTACAATATTTTGAGGTAGGGATTGAAGGACAGTGTATGACCAATTAGTTTATTGAAAGTCATGAGAATTTATTTGCCACAAGAAAATTGACATAATACAAAATGTTTTTATTCTATGTGTCCTCCTTCTTTCTCAATAACTGCCTTCACACGCTTCCTGAAACTTGCGCAAGTGTTCCTCAAATATTCGGGTGACAACTTCTCCCATTCTTCTTTAATAGTATCTTCCAGACTTTCTCGTAATAGTTTTGCTCATAGTCATTCTCTTCTTTCCATTATAAACAGTCTTTATGGACACTCCAACTATTTTTGAAATCTCCTTTGGTGTGACGAGTGCATTCAGCAAATCACACACTCTTCGACGTTTGCTTTCCTGATTACTCATATGGGCAAAAGTTTCTGAAAAGGTATGGATAATAGTGTTAGGTATGATTATGACATCAATATATGTTTGGTTTCAAAACAATTGACATAGTGCCTGCTGAGAAAAAACAACTAAATGTTCATTGTAAATTTTGCTTCCCCACCCTGTACAATGTAAATAGTCATGAAAATAAAGAAAAAAAAACAGGTGAGTCCAAACTTTTGACTGGTAGTGTATGAATTTCAGGTTTAAACTAGTCATATTATTGGTCTTTATGAAAAAATACACTTGATTCCAAATGAATAACAAATTCAAAATAAAATGTATCCCCATGTTAAAGGTAGGATTGTTTGTATCTGTGAAATATAGCAGTATATAGTGTTGACACTGTTTTTCTAATGCTAAGGTTGATGCATCTTAAATCTATATGTAGTCGTACTGGAAACATGACATATTTAGCAAAGTGCGGTTTGTTTGACATCATTAGATAGTAATATATAAATGCTGAAGAACAATATAAAGCTCAAGAATGATTGGCACTATTAGGGTGACATGACAGTGAAAATAAAGTCCAGCTGACCATCGGAATCAGAATATAGATGATGAATCCCTTTATCTTTAGGCTTTTACTTAATTTCAGGTCTGTTTTGCAACCTAATAATCAACTATGAATGTTGCTCTGGTGTAAAACTACATTACTGAGTGATATAATATGTAAAATAATAATTTTTTTTCATTCTTTGTTTACAGTTTTTCCACATTTTGTTTCCAAATCAGTATAAAACTCACTGAAACTGCGGGTTTTTCCATAGAGTCCAGTTGAACACTGAATATGCGACTATAGATGGTTAATCTCTTTATCTTGGGGCTTTTTTCTTATTTCCAGCTCTATATTGGTACCTGAGTTTCTTATATAAAGTTGCTCTGGTGTAAAACTCCATTACTGAATGATACAATATGTAAAAATATTCTTTTTTTTTTATTGTTTGTTTACAGTTTTTCCTCACTCTGTATCCAAATCTATCTAAAACTCACTGAAACTGTGGGCTTTTCCATGCAGTCCAGCTGAACATTGAATATCAGACTATAGACGATGAATCCCTCTATTTAGGCTTTTTTTTTTTTTTTTTTTTTTTTTTTTAATTTGAGCTGTTTGGTACCTGATTTTCTCATATAATATTGTTCCGGTGTAAAACTCCATTACGGAGTGATACAATATGTAAAATAATAAATTTTGTTGTAAAAGAATTCATTTTTTTTCTGTCTTTGTTTACAGTTTTTCCTCATTCTGTATCCAAATCAGTTTAAAATTCACTGAAACTGGGTTTTTCCATACAGTCCAGCTGACCACTGAATATCTGACAATAGATGATTGATCCCTGTATTTTGGAGCTTTTTCTTATATAATATTGTTCCGGTGTAAAACTCCATTATGGAGTGATACAATATGTAAACTAATAATTTTTTTTCATTTTTTGTTTACAGTTTTTTCACATTTTGTATCCAAATCTGTAAAACTCACTAAAACTGTGGGTTTTTCCATACAGTCCCGCTGAACACTGAATATCTGACTATAGAAGATTAATCTCTTTATCTTGAGGCTTTTTTCTTAATTTCAGCTCTGTTTTGGTACCTGATTTTCTTATATAATGTTGCTCTGGTGTAAAACTCCATTACTGTGTGATATAATATGTAAAATAATTCATTTTTTTCTGTCATTGTTTACAGTTTTTCCTCATTCTGTATCCAAATCAGTATAAAACTCACTGAAACTGTAGGTTTTTCCATACAGTCCCGCTGAACACTGAATATCTGACTATAGATGAATAATCTCTTTATCTTGGGGCTTTTTTCTGAATTTCAGCTCTGTTTTAGTAGCTAATTTTCTTATATAAAGTTGCTCTGGTGTAAAACTCCATTACTAAATGATATAATATGTAAAATAATTCTTTTTTTTTTCATTCTTTGTTTACAGTTTTTCCCCATTCTGTATCTGAATCAGTATAAAACTCACTGAAACTGGGTTTTTCCATACAGTCCATCTGACCACTGAATATCTGACTATAGCTGATTAATCCGTGTGTTTTGGGGCTTTTTTCTTAATTTCAGCTCTGTTTTGGTACCTGATTTTCTTATATAATGTTGCTCTGGTGTAAAACTCCATTACTTAGTGATATAATATGTAAAATAATTCATTTTTTTTCATTCTTTGTTTACAGTTTTTCCACAGTCTTTATCCGAATCACTATAAAACTCACTGAAACTGTGGGTTTTTCCATGCAGTCCAGCTGAACACAATATATCTGACTATAGAAGATTAATCCCTGTATTTTGGGGCTTTTTCCTTAATTTCAGCTCTGTTTTGGTACCTGATTTTCTTATATAATGTTGCTGTGGTGTAAAACTCCATTACTGCGTGATATAATATGTAAAATAATTCATTTTTTTCTGTCATTGTTTACAGTTTTTCCTCATTCTGTATCCAAATCAGTATAAAACTCACTGAAACTGTGGGTTTTTCCATAGAATCCAGCTGACCACTGAATATCTGACTATAGATGAATAATCTCTTTATCTTGGGGCTTTTTTCTGAATTTCAGCTCTGTTTTAGTAGCTAATTTTCTTATATAAAGTTGTTCTGGTGTAAAACTCCATTACTAAGTGATATAATATGTAAAATAATTCATTTTTTTCATTCTTTGTTTACAGTTTTTCCCCATTCTGTATCTGAATCAGTATAAAACTCACTGAAACTGGGTTTTTCCATACAGTCCATGTGACCACTGAATATCTGACTATAGCTGATTAATCCCTGTGTTTTGGGGCTTTTTTCTTAATTTCAGCTCTGTTTTGGTACCTGATTTTCTTATATAAAGTTGCTCTGGTGTAAAACTCCATTACTTAGTGATATAATATGTAAAATAATTCATTTTTTTTCATTCTTTGTTTACAGTTTTTCCACAGTCTTTATCCGAATCACTATAAAACTCACTGAAACTGTGGGTTTTTCCATGCAGTCCAGCTGAACACAATATATCTGACTATAGAAGATTAATCCCTGTATTTTGGGGCTTTTTCCTTAATTTCAGCTCTGTTTTGGTACCTGATTTTCTTATATAATGTTGCTGTGGTGTAAAACTCCATTACTGCGTGATATAATATGTAAAATAATTCATTTTTTTTCTGTCATTGTTTACAGTTTTTCCTCATTCTGTATCCAAATCAGTATAAAACTCACTGAAACTGTGGGTTTTTCCATAGAATCCAGCTGACCACTGAATATCTGACTATAGATGAATAATCTCTTTATCTTGGGGCTTTTTTCTGAATTTCAGCTCTGTTTTAGTAGCTAATTTTCTTATATAAAGTTGCTCTGGTGTAAAACTCCATTACTAAATGATATAATATGTAAAATAATTCTTTTTTTTTTCATTCTTTGTTTACAGTTTTTCCCCATTCTGTATCTGAATCAGTATAAAACTCACTGAAACTGGGTTTTTCCATACAGTCCATCTGACCACTGAATATCTGACTATAGCTGATTAATCCGTGTGTTTTGGGGCTTTTTTCTTAATTTCAGCTCTGTTTTGGTACCTGATTTTCTTATATAATGTTGCTCTGGTGTAAAACTCCATTACTTAGTGATATAATATGTAAAATAATTCATTTTTTTTCATTCTTTGTTTACAGTTTTTCCACAGTCTTTATCCGAATCACTATAAAACTCACTGAAACTGTGGGTTTTTCCATGCAGTCCAGCTGAACACAATATATCTGACTATAGAAGATTAATCCCTGTATTTTGGGGCTTTTTTCTTAATTTCAGCTCTGTTTTGGTACCTGATTTTCTTATATAATGTTGCTGTGGTGTAAAACTCCATTACTGCGTGATATAATATGTAAAATAATTCATTTTTTTCTGTCATTGTTTACATTTTTTCCTCATTCTGTATCCAAATCAGTATAAAACTCACTGAAACTGTGGGTTTTTCCATAGAATCCAGCTGACCACTAAATATCTGACTATAGATGAATAATCTCTTTATCTTGGGGCTTTTTTCTGAATTTCAGCTCTGTTTTAGTAGCTAATTTTCTTATATAAAGTTGCTCTGGTGTAAAACTCCATTACTAAGTGATATAATATGTAAAATAATTCATTTTTTTCATTCTTTGTTTACAGTTTTTCCCCATTCTGTATCCGAATCAGTATAAAACTCACTGAAACTGCAGGTTTTTCCATGCACTTCACGGTGTAATTGTCCTTCACGAGAGCTTGAGGCCTCATCATTGTACCTGTCCACGTCTCTTCTTGTTGTAATAGTCTGAGGAAGCGCTCGCTTTACAAGTTTTTTAAGAAACGGTCCTTTGGTGTAATAGTTAGTTGAGCCTCGTGTAATAGTCTGTGTTTAAATGTTCTCTGCTCATTGTAATAGTTGGCAGAAGCTCGTGTAATAGTTCGTGTTTTGTGTGTGAGCAGGCTCTCAGGTAACAGAGGCCCTGCATATGGAATGAGATGGTAATGAGGAGGAGGAGGGGAGCCTTATCACTACAGGGCCAAATTCCGACAGTGAATTGCGCAGTTGTAACAAAAGTAACAGAGCGTCCATTCAGCCTGCACTAATCCAGATGGGAAAGTCAAACAGCAGAAAGTCCACGGCACAAACTCATTTCATCACTTTATTAATTTAGATATTGCCTCCTCGCTCCTGTGGGGAGAAAAAAAAAAGAGCCCCTCTGAAATGACCAACATCGGTGAGGCGTTTTGCTCTACATGGTTCCCCCACTTCGTCTCCTCCCGTTATCTGTTTAATTCATCCCGCCAATCTTGGCTGTCTTTACCCACTAAATTTCCCTTTGACACGCATGCCTTGCTTCGCATAATCCTCACTCCGGGGCAGAATTAAAAATGGAAAAAAGAGGAGGGAATAGGACAGGTGGCTGGAGAATCCTTGAAATAATGTTCAATGCCAGACCCAGGAATGATTTGACCAGATTTGAGCAAAGGGGGCGGAGTATTTTTTTTATTTTTATTTTTTCTTCTTTTTTAAATTTTTTTTATTTTTGGAATCAAGGTGTAAGAAAAGGGTGACAGGTGGAAAAAGTGCAGAGATGGAGAAGTCCCTTAAGAGGCAGGTCGAAAAGTCAGTTCTAAATTAAGGTGCCAGAATGACTTCAGGGCGGGAAAACTGTGGCAAGGAAGATGAAAATGTCAAAACGTCACTCTCCGGAGGTCTGATTCAGAAAGTTTTCCCTGTCTACGAAGACTGAAATTAGAACAGTCAACTTGTTTCTTCCGCCCTCCTCTGCCTGTATCTATTATTGACCCGTACGTATCGTTTCTCCTACGTGAATATGGCAGATATGTTATCTTTACGTGGCTGAAAAACCTGTCTCCGCTGTTTTTTTTTTTTTTCTGTCAGCCTTATCTGACCAATCAGAGCTGACATGGTTTGCCAGAGCTTGATATTCTTTGGGTGGAAACACGCCATATCAATAACAGGTGAAATGGAGTATTTGGTGTGTGTGTTTTGGCTTTATTCTGATAGTGACAGTAGACACAGATAGGAAACGAAGGAAGGAAAGGAAGAGCTGAATCCAGGACGATGCTTTGATAAACGCTGAACGCTACAGGGGCAACAGAAAAGGCTTATTTTACACATGATAAGCACTTATTTATGATGTAGGTCTGATATAAGGCGCATAATGTCAGTGAAGCAGCGCTGAAAACGGACTATTAGGAAATACAGTCTGCTATGACACTGACTGAACGTAAAGTTACACCTTCTGTTTATTAGCACTGATACAGTTTGACTTTTAATCCAATATTTACTCATATTTCCACCTATATCTACAGATAGGAAATGAAGATTCTGCTTCTGGTCAATATTGTGTTTAGAAATTAAGCATCTGGAAAGAAAGAACCAGCAGATGGAGTTGGACTGATGTACAGGGTGGGGAAGCAAAATTGACAATGAACATTTAGTTGTTTTTTCTCAGCAGGCATAACGTCAATTGTTTTGAAACCAAACATATATTGATGTCATAATCATACCTAACACTATTATCCATACCTTTTCAGAAACTTTTGCCCATATGAGTAATCAGGAAAGCAAACGTCGAAGAGTGTGTGATTTGCTGAATGCACTCGTCACACCAAAGGAGATTTCAAAAATAGTTGGAGTGTCCATAAAGACTGTTTATAATGGAAAGAAGAGAATGACTATGAGCAAAACTATTACGAGAAAGTCTGGAAGATACTATTAAAGAAGAATGGGAGAAGTTGTCACCCGAATATTTGAGGAACACTTGCGCAAGTTTCAGGAAGTGTGTGAAGGCAGTTATTTAGAAAGAAGGAGGACACATAGAATAAAAACATTTTCTATTATGTCAATTTTCTTGTGGCAAATAAATTCTCATGACTTTCAATAAACTAATTGGTCATACACTGTCTTTCAATCCCTGCCTCAAAATATTGTAAAATTTGCTTCCCCACCCTGTAGAGCAGAATCTATAGTTAGATGAATTGGAAGGGAATTAAACAGTTAAAGGTGGTTTATTGATCTGTCATTTTTAATGTATTACACTGGGTTACAAAGAAAGGTTTTTTGCAAGTTGTCTAGGTTTTTTCAACTGAATTAGGACCATTTTGCACCGCTAAATCCAAAAATGGCATCTGTTTTTCTCAATCAGGTCAGGTTTTTTTGCTAATTTGATTTTGAAAAATTTGATCTTCTCACAAAATTGATTACATTTTTGTGACTTTATCAGCTGATTTTTTTTTATATAGTTCTCACCCAAAATAGGTTTTGAGAGAAAAAAAATAATTTCTAACAGGATTCCTGTTAGGTATAATGGTGTATTCACCGCAGATGTAGCAGAATACGTCAGGCTTATTTTTGCAAGATCTTCTTGTCGAA
The DNA here is from genome assembly GCF_902148855.1 of Sphaeramia orbicularis. Taxonomy (NCBI): domain Eukaryota; kingdom Metazoa; phylum Chordata; class Actinopteri; order Kurtiformes; family Apogonidae; genus Sphaeramia; species Sphaeramia orbicularis. Next base: position 8,051,499 of record NC_043972.1, read on the forward strand.
GCCATTTCATTCACCTGTAATATTAAAAAAAACATTAATCATAAATTGGCAAAAGTCAAATCTTCAGAACTCGTTTATTGCAAGAAATATGAAAGAATTTTGTATCATATGATGTGAAAATGCCCATAAATGTAAGCAAAAATGTTAAAAAGCCAATATGTAGCATAGTTAAGAAAGTTGACCTGATTGAGCAAAATTAATGTGATTTTTGGATTCAGCACACCAAAATTATCCTAAATCAGCTGAAAAAATTTACACAATAAATTTGTTGTTGACCAGTGTCATTATTTAGTGATTTAGTGATTTATTCCGAACATGCAATGAAATTTAACATGTATGCACTTGCAAAACATACATAATAATACAAATATCAAGAATCATAACAATCTTAGTCAGAAGAAAAGCACAATAATTTCATTTACATGCCTGAAAAGGGGTGGGAAGAAGTATAACTTATTTAATCCCACCCCCTCTCCCTACAATATTATAACTTTTATTTAACCCATAAAGACTCAAACAGTCACTGGCAGCCAAAACCATCTACTGATCTAAAATGTTTAATAAGTTCTGAACCACTAAACCTATCAATGCATGTAAATAATAGGTGTAAAATGCAGTTTATCATATTTTCATGGTCATCAGATATGACCCATTCAGACATTCAGAGGCTCTGTAGTTACCGTGGAAACACAGTTGTCTTCTACAACATTGATTCATCAGTAAAACCCATGGAGTTGGATCAATGACTGTGGATGGAGACCCTTGTTTTTACATTCAGTTATTGATATCTTTACAGTAAAAGTCACTTTTTCTTGACTTTTCCCAGTTTTTGATAAAATAACTCTCAACTTTAACCTGAGCTTTTATGACCATCTATATCACAGGTGTCAAACATGCGGCCCGGGGGTCAAATCCGGCCCGCCAAAGGGTTCAATCCGGCCCCTGGGATGAATTTGTGAAATGCAAAAATTACACTGAAGATATTAACAATCAAGGATGTTAAAATCATTTTAGGTCATTTCAGTCTAAAGTGGATCAGACCAGTAAAATACTGTCTTAATAACCAATAAATAATGAAAACTGTAAATTTGTTTCTTTGTTGTAGTGTAAAAAGAAGTAAAATTGCACAAAAATGACTATCCTTTTACAAAAAATGTGAATATCTGAAATGTCTTAAGAGAAGTATGTGGAATTTTAATAACATTCTCACTGTTATTTAATGTTTTGTGTATTTGTAGATCCACTGTGATCTCTAAGTTGTGATTCACATTTATAAATGATAAACTGAGGCATAATGTTGTTAACATCGCACTTATTTTACTAAAGAATTTTCAGGTTGTTCATGTTTGTTCATGTTATGTTCAAGTACAATTCGGAGATGTAAACATTTTCATTATGGAATTTACTTTTTTCACTCAAAAGTTATTATCCTATTATTTGTATTATTTTACTGGTCTGGCCCACTTTGCATCATTTTAGGCTGTATGTGGCCCCTGAACTAAAATGAGTTTGACACCCCTGATCTATATGATCCATGGATTAATGGTGGTAATAGCAAGTATTCCTAGAGACATTATACATTTTAAAGGAATTCATCTCAGAATATGGGAATTCACTGACAATAAAAGCAAAAATTAATAATAGAGGACAACTCAGCATGTGTCTTCACAAAAGAATTCCCATATTCTGAAAGTAATTCCTTTAAAATTTGTACTTTTTCCAAGAACACATGCTATTACCACCACTAACCAACTGATCATGTAGATGTTCAGAAAAGCTCAGATTGAAGTTGAGAGTTATTGTGTTAAAAACTGAGAAAAGTCAAGAAAAAGTGACTTTTTCAGCAAGGATATCAATAACTGAATGTAAAAAGCACCTCCATCCACTGTCACTGATCCAACTCCATGGGTTTTACTGGTGAATCAATGCTGTAGAAGATGACGGTGTTTCCACGGTAACTACAGAGCCTCTGAACGTTCAAATAGGTCATATCTGAGGGCCATGAAAAGATGAATAAACTGTATTTTACACCAATTATTTACATTGATTGATAGGATTAGTGGATCAGAACTTCTTAAACATTTAGATCAGTAGATGGTTTTGGTCTCCAGTGGCTGTTTGGGTCTTTATGGGTTAAATAAAAGTTGTAATAATACATTAAAAATGACGGCTCAATAAACCACCGTTACCTGTTTAATTCCCTTCCAGTTTGTTTAACTCCATAGATGCTGCTCTACATCAGCCCAACTCTATCTGCTGGTTCTTCCTGGTTTTCCAGATGCTTAATTTCCAAACAGGAAGTTGGTCAGAACCAGAGTCTCCACCCAGTCCTGCAGAACCCAAAATGAAACCACCAATAGACTAGGAGATGACTAATACTGATAGGATTGATCGATTAGATCTGTGTTTCTCAAACCTCAAACTGTGAGGTTGGTGAAGGCTTGTCAGGGGGGTCATGGGATCACTGCTGGGTGTTTTTTTTTTTTCCAGGTTAGAACATGTATCAGGTGGAACTAATGTTTTAGTGTTGGAGCACCCTGGACTCATTTTAGGGATGTACAACGACCAAATCTACTCCCATGGTGATATGTCACTGGATTAGACAAAGACTTTAGGTTTGGACAATGGACAAGAATTGGACTGGAAAAGAAAAATGTGACATGTTTCTGTTTTTTTTACAGTTTGTACAGTTTGCACTTTAATGTTCTGAGATGTGCAATGAAAATGGGCTCACTGACCCACTGATACTGTTAAAATGTTCATCTTTGTTACCAAAATGTGTTTGTTGTTCAGAAAAACTAACTTTATTCTCATATTTGTAAGATAATTGCACATTTCCTATTTTTATTTGGAAAAATATTGTCACAGGGAGAAGTCTGGTTGAGTTTATTTGTATTATTCAGGCAAAAATCTAAGTTATTTTTAATTTGCACAACAAATTATTCAAGGAAAAGCAAAAAGTATTGATATGATATTAATGTTTCTTTCAATAAAAGTTATAATTGCACCACACTTACAGTGTTGTTGGGGTTGAGGGGGGGCTGCAGATTGTTTGTCCTCCAAAGGGAGGCCAGACGGAAAAGATTGAAAACCACTGGATTAAATTTCCAACCTTGAATAATTATTTGTAGTTGTAAATACACCTGTAATATTGGAAAATATTAAGACGTTGCTTTGTGCTCAGATGATTATGATCTACGTTTGACAGTGTTTTACGTCCTTTCAACGACTTATCGATGCATTTGACAGTAATTGACAATAATGATACGATTATTAGCTGCGGTGCTTAAACCCCACCTCTGTATACGCCCCGTGAAAGCTTTTTAGGTCAATAGCAACTAATAGTTATTGATGGTTATCGATGACTTTTACGACCCACACTTTGTCAACCACTGTACAAAGGAACGCAGATAAGATATGAGGCTCCTGGGTTATATGTCATGCCCAGATCTGCAGCGAGACGCTTTGAGACAGGCGGCGTGTCGTGGTGAGCCGGGGCTCATCTACACTGTGTTGGCTTCGTGTCGGGGCAGGCGGCGGCGTGCGGCGATGGCGGCAGCAGGCGCGCTGCACTATTGATTGGGCTCCACAGGCTGAGACCAGGCAATTCAGAGCACCAGTGAGCCGAGACCGATTGGGCCTCCTGAGTTACAAAATCCCAGAGCTCTTCTTCTCTCATCTGCCAAAAAAAGAGTATTTCTCATTCCCCAGGCAAATGTTTTCGAGGAGAAAAAGTTTGAGATTGCGGGTTGGAAAAAAGACTCAGGGAGAGCAAATATTCATGTGTAACTCTGCTTGTATCGTTCGTATCATTATAAACTCTATATCAGGGACGTCGAGCTCAGTTTAGTTCAGGGGTACACATTCAGCTCAATGTAAGCTCAGATAAGTCCGACCAGTAAAATAATAACATAATAACCTATAAATTATGTAAATGACAAACTTTTCCCTATGTTTCAGAGTGAGAAAAGTAAAATTAAGTTATGAAAATGTGTACATCTGCTAATTCTTCTTTAAAAAACTGTAAATAACATGAAAAATCTGACAAAAATAAGTGCAATTTTAACAATATTCTGCCTCAGTTTATCATTTACACATGTGCATTACAATTTGCACATTACAGTGGTTCTACAAATACACAAAGCATTTAGTAACAGGCAGAATATTGTTAAAATTGCGCTTATTTGTCCTAAGAAATTTCAGGTTGTTAATATTTATTCAGGTTATTCACATTTTTTGGGAAAGGACAGTTTATAAGTGTAAATACTTTCATGTAATTTTGCTTTATTTTATGCCAAAACAAAGAAAAAAATTTGGAGTTGTCACTATTTATAGGTGATTATGGCAGTATTTTACTAGTCTGACCCATGTGAGATTGAATTAGTCTGTACATGGAACCTGAAATAAAATGATTTTCAAGAAAACCAGCAGTAATTTTTGCATTTCACAAGTTAATCAATTAATCCCATGGGCCAGATTGGACCTTTTGGCGGGCCGGTTTTGGTCCCGGGGTCATATGTTTGACACTCCTGCTCTATATTTATGCTGAAGAATTGCTGGTGAGAATGTCATAAAGACTATTTTGTTCTTTTTCAGTGTTTTTGAATTTGTGGAAAAAAGCCAGACTCAGTGATGCAGCGATGATCAATACTTTAACAGCGGATCAGATGAGTTTGTCATTTAGCTGAGACCAAGTTTTGAATTAAGAATGAAATGCACCAGAGAGGGGAGTCAGTGTACCCACCAAATTTAATAAAAAACCCATGCATTTTACATTTTTATGCTAGTTACACACTCAGATAAAAGACGAGCGAAAACCAAGTCTGCAAATACAAGGTGTTGAATGTGTAGACTTCCTCATTTCTAATGCATTTGATTCTCTTTTAGTGCATTATTTAGATTTTATCTCTCATATACTGTCATCATCTTTCCTCCCAGCAGCAGCAGATGATTATTTTCAGCGAGAAACATCTAATAAAGTAACGTAAAGTACCAAACAGACAAACAGGGCTAACTAGTGACACAGTCAGAAACCTAACATCTGCTTGATTCTCATGTTTGTGTGCTCTTTTGACAAGAAAATATGAAATAATGTTAAATTGCTGTATGCTATTTATATGTCTGTGATTAATTAATGCTAGTGCGAGTTGGTCTGCTACCAAAGTTTGATGTGTGTGTATTCTGTGTGTGTGTTAAGGTATGGGAAGCTGTTGCCATCGCTCCAAGCCAGGCAGTTTTCAGCCGCTACAGGGCTGAGTCGCATGCTGATTATTCTGGGGGCGATTGAACCGACTATCAGAGGCGAAAATGTCTCCGAGGAGGTCATCCAACGCCAGGTCAGGCTCGTGCACACACACAAGCACACACACACATACACACACACACATACACTTCAACGAAGCATGGGCTAAAAAAACAAGAACATCACATGATTTTGTGTCACAGTGGAAAGACACTACAAGTCAGAGCTGATTTGGAGACAAATAAGTGATGATTCTAAAAATTCACACACGAAAACAGATTTTCAACGTGCACTGTACGGACAAAAGTATTCGGACATGTTCAACTCAAGTGTATTTGTCAAATCGGCATGAACAGGACGAGCTGTAGCCATGATGTGTCCCAGTATTTTTGCCCATATGGTTTACAAAAACCAATATTTCCTTAAAGTTTCATGGGAGATTTTTCTTCCTCAAAGAGATGTGAAAAAAGTAGATGGTTATTTGTTTTAGAAAATGAGTATTTACAGTCAGAGCTTGGAAAATATTTGAGAAATTTAGAGGCGGAACATTTAAAATCCTACTCGTGGATAAAAAAAAAAAAAAGTAAAATCCAAACTAAATTAAAAATTTAAACCAAACTAACCAATGCGATGATATTTATCGCACTATAAAACTATATTATGATGGTCATTATTAACCCCTGTTAGAAAAGAAACACCTGAATTCCCAATGCTTGTAGTTCTTATAGTCTTTTCTTCTCCTAAATATGAAAAAAAAAAAAAAGACCAAAACCTTTACTTTGAGCCATTTCACTTGCATTTCTCCCATCTTTCCTCTGCAGCCACAGGATGGTGCTAGTGTGAGAATAATCAGGTCTGTTGCTCACAGGAGATATGAGTGGATGATGATTGCAGGAATATTTGTTTTCATATTGCCAGTCGCTGAATTTGGCACGAGATGACAGCAGACGTCATTTTTAAATAAATGAAAATTGAGCCGGTTCTCTGAGCCGACATGACACCGCAAATGCACTGTATCTTGTGATGCCTGCTATATTGTAAACTCAGCCTTTTGACAGGTCATACAGTTCCTGAGGAATAAGCTGTTAATATAAGCTACAAGCTTTTCCCCGTGTATTGCAGATGAGTTTTTTTTTTTTTATTTTTTTTTTATTTTGTATGTGTCCGTATTAAGATCTGCTGTGAATCACGTCCAGTGGCAGACACTTCAGCCTGTCATGAAGTCCTGTAGTCATTTTTATTTACCATAAAAATACATCCTAGACACAGGGGGTAGTAATAGATTCCAGGGATGAACAACAACCAATATCTATGGTAGTATGGGGAATGTTTCTCACCTTCTGACACTCAAAGGTTGCAAAAAGAGACAGAAAGATTACAGCACAGACGCTAATTCAGTCATTTATTGTATTTACACCCTTCAGTCCTTATGCGCAAATCTTTATTTCTCTCACTTTAGCTGCCCTCTGTGAACACTCAGTTAACATTTCCAACATCTGTTCGGAATTAAATGTTTTCTGCAGCTGTGTTTACGACGCAGCGATGCCTGCTCGAGGTTGAATGTGAGCGGTTCGTTAAGACGCCTTGTTCGCCGCTGCCAGCCACCCACGATTTGATGGCAGTAGTGATGAGGGACCTATTTCAGCTTTTCAAGTATTACAGTTGTTGCCAAGGAGATAAGGACATCATTGTGCTTGAATTCTCCAAGGACAGAGAAAGGTTTTGTAGACAGGCTAGTGAAGGTTAGAACGTGCACACACACACACACACACACACACGCACACACATGCACACACACACACACACACACACACGCACACACACACACAAGCCACCGAACTCAATAGAGCATGCAGTCCATTTCTCAAGGGCATGTTCTGTAACCACTGCTTAATTGAACTGAATCAGAAATGTTTGATTCTATGTTAATGTCTATCTGGTCTCATCACGTATGGGTTAAAGGCGGAATTTTGCTCAATTTAAGAATTCGCATATGTTGGAGTAAACTGCTGAACTTTTTTTCGCTCTGAGCTGAAGAATCAAAGAAGCAGGCCCGAGATCGGAGATGTGATATCTGTTCTGCCCGGAGCCGCCTCATGAATGTGCAGGACACCAGCTCCACGCCATTGTTACCGCCTTAAAGGAACAAGCCATCAATGAATTCTGCATTTCTATATGTACTTCCATCAATGACTTATTTACTTCTCGGCTAAAATTTGCTTAGAGGTCTTATTTATGTCTTTGTGCATAAGAAATCAATCTAAGTGAATCCTCAAAGGAACTTTGTGTTGGTAAATGCAAGTTATTCAAATTTACAGGATTTCAGTTCTGTTGAACTATGAACTATGTTTTCAGGTCAAAAATGTCCAATTTCATCACAATTAATGCTATATTTTCATGTCACAAATGGCCAAGTTATATTTTAAATGAATTTACCTGAAAAACAAATATTCTATTCTTTTAGATTCCCCAATTTTTCTTCCCAGATTCTATCCTACGTATCACATGTTTTGTTTTTACATGTTGCAATATGGCGTATGGTGCTGATCCATCCTGCTTATGTTACGCCAATACGTACATTAAGAATGTCACACATCACTGTTTAAATCAACAGTTTTCTAATAATGAGCATTTTTATAAAGAAATAATTCTATATTATTATTTACTCTTTAGTCTGATGATAAACTATACAATAAATAATTCTGATCCTAGTTTTTGCACAGGGATCATTAGTGTAAACGGTGACATGGCTGCTGAGCATCAGTATGATGGGATCCACAACAACCATGTCACATCTGTCCACTGACACATTTTGTGTTTTTGTGTCAGCTGTTATTGTTTTAGATCCACAATACTAACATTTATGAATAAGAGGAGAATTAGCAATAGTAAGTATACAAGTTTATTCCTAATAAAGTACTGGTACTGACCAGAGCATCATGGGTAATGTCACGTCCGTCCACCAGCAAAAGTTTTCACATACACGTGCTATTCAAAATCCAATATTTCTGAAAATAGAGCTTCCACTGTCAAATAATATCAGTAGTCTGTGCACAAATGTATTAGCATTATTTCAACACAGTTCTATGCATTTCTTACAACTTTTTTTTTTTTTTTTTTTTTTACAAAAATGGCCACTCATTTGACCCCCGAAGTAAATTTTAGCCGTTGTGTAATGCAGTGTTTGAGAAATTTGGGGATAACTGAGACATTCTGAGTGGAGCTTCAGTAGTATTCAGTCCAACATTCCAATGGGATCAGTGAAAAAATTGCATAATATCCTATAAATGATGTCAACTCCAAATTTTTCTCTTTGTTTTTAGTGTGAAAAAAGTACAATTACATTATGAAAATGTTTACATCTACAAACTATCTTTTAAAAAAATGTAAATAACATGAACAACCTAACATTTCTTAAGAAAAACAAGTGGAATTTTAACAATATTATGTCTCAGTTTATCATTTACACGTGTACATTACAACTTACAGATCACAGTGGATCTGCAAATACACAAAATATTTAATAACAGGCAGAATATTGTTAAAATTACACTTACTTCTCTTAACACATCTCATGTTGCTCAAATTTGTTCAGATTCTTCATATTTTTTGGGGAAATTAAAGTAAAATTATGTTATGAAAATGTGAATAACCTGAATGACCATGTACAAACTGAAATTTCTTATAATAGCAATTTTAACAATATTACATCTCAGCTTATCATTAACACAATTTACAGATGACAGTGGATCTGTGACATTGTTAAAATTGCACTTATTTTTCTCACATTTCAGGTTGTTCGTATTTGTTCAGGTTATTCACATTTTATTGTGAAAGGATAGTTTGAAAATGTAAATATTTTCATGTAATTTTACTTTTTTCATGATAACACAAAGAGAAAATTTGTAGTTGTCATTATTTCTAGGTTATTATGCTAATATTTTGCTGATCTGATCATATTGGTCTGTATGTGACCCCTGAACTAACATTTTGACATCACTGATTGTTTATATCTTCAGTGGAATGTTTACATTTCATAAATTAATCTCACAGGCCAGACTGGACCCGTTCACAGGCCGGTTTTGGCTCACGGGCCATATGTTTGACACCCCTGTTCTACATTTATTCCTGTCTTTACCTGAGAGATGCCAATACCTTCCAAAAGTCTGTCTTGCTTTATTTTTTAACACAGCTGTGTAAAAAAGTTTTTGGACACCCTTAAAATTTCACTCTCAAATATTATCATGAAATATTTGCTTTTGTGTTTCAAAAGGTGTGGCTGCATCACACAGACACAAACAAATGCAAATGATTTTTTTGGTTTATTGTTAACAAAAAAATAACGAAGCTAAATTCTTGACAGTTTCATCATCATGTCCTGGATGTGTTTCATTTTCTTCTGAAACATCCAGTTTTGACCTAAACTGAGCACGTGCAGAAGGAAGCATGTGGGTTTGGAGAATGAAACAATATGACTTAATGCAATATATCATAAATACATAGGGTGTCCAAAACCATTTTTCCACCTCTATCTACAAAATGAAATGTGTATTAACTGTTTACCCATGTTCTGTATACACTCTGTAACCAAGAAAGTGCATTTAACTTCTAATCTCAGTGTTTTTCCCTTTTAACCTCCTGAGGCCCAGCGATGCATGTTTGTCCTCTGTAGGGGACACAAGTTTGACAGTTTTACTTAAAAAATGCTGTCCATTGCAAAGGACGTTCCATTAAAAATGAAAAAATAAATAAAAATAATTGTAAAAATGTATCTGAAAAAACTGTTGGATTTTGCGGTTTCCAATCAAGGCAATTGTTTAATGTAAAAAAGCTAAGAATGTTCACTTTTTCTGGGTCTCAGGAGGTTAAAATGGAACAAAAACAGTTCCATCTCTGATATAATCACATCAGTAACACATTTTCAGTGAAATGACTTCATTCACAGGGACAATCGTAGTGTTTCCGTTGTGGACAAAAAAAAAAACAACAAAAAAAGTACTACAGATCAGTCCAAGTTCCTTAATAATCTCTGTTTCTATCTCTTCTAGAAATACTTACTGAGTAACCCTGCCCATCAGAGCAGTGCTGTGGATGAGCATTACTTTCTGAATGAAAGTGTTGCTCAAGTACGGTACGAGAAACATGCTTAAAAACCCAGATTTCGCATTTTTAACTTTTCAGCCTTTCTCATTCTCAATATGGAAGATGAAAAGAGAAAAAAAAAACTACATTTTGTCTTTACCTTTGTTTTTCTAAAGAGACATCACAAAGTTTAAGCCCCTCTCCAGCAGGACGTCAGTGAGCGTGATCACTGGAGATTGTTTTGACCAAGAAATACCAGAACACCTGAACCAGGTGAGCGTCTTTACTGCGTCTGCATGCCTCCACGCTGTTTTATCAGCTCTTGGACTGCGACTCTGGTGTATCACATACGCAGTCGCAGAACAACGCTGTGGTACTGATTGTGTAAAACCCATAAAATATCATCTATTTCCTGCACCAGATGGTAGCTAAGCTTCAAAAGAAGTTTCTGGAGGATTCCTACCCATCAGCCAATCATATTCACATAAAAGGAGCAGACCGGCGAATGATCTACAAGAAGCCATCTGCCATCAGCCAGCACCTGAGGAAGCTAGTCAACCAACGACAAGCCAAACGGCGGAGCGAATGACCCACACTCCAATGAGACCCCAGCAAAATAATTGTTCAGTATGTTGAAAATAGCGTCTAAAAATGTAGAATTTTTTTTTTTTTTCTCAGTCTTTTAAATTTTCTATCCGGTAAAATCCAATGATGGTCTGTTTTAACATGTTTTTCCAGCGGTCTGTTTTGTTGGAGACGTTGTAGGTGACGATAACTGGAGAGGATTCAGTCTGATGAAAAAACTGCAGTGTCTTAAGATTCAACCAATCTCATCTGCGAGGTGGTTCACTTCATTTACCAGGTTGGCAAGTGCTAAAAATGAATACATTAGTCCTTATCAATGTAAATGTCACACGTCACTGCTCAACCCTATACTTTTTATTTCACGCAGCTCTGTGTTAATACTCCACCATGTTACAGCTATGGGGAGAGTTCCGAACCAGACTCAGACCTCTGCTCACGGACTCACGTTGAGTCCATTAATATTATACATAACAGACAGATGAGTGTGGCTTACCGCGTTAATTTAGCATTTTGTAAATAATAAAACATTACGTTCTCTTGGGAGACTGTGCTGCGCTTACTGCCATGGAAAACATTAGCTGTTATGATTAGGATAAATGTAAAAGAAAGACCAGACAGCATTGGTTTATCCTGAGGATTTAAGTTTAATTATGACACCACATCAAAATAAAAATTTCCAACAGATCTGGAATTTAATTCCATCCATATACATGCATAGCAACAACGTTTTAAGAAACATTTTCTCCCATAATCAGGACATTGGAATGATCATTTTACATCAGTATCCCCACTGACCTCCCACCCATCTTGTTCATCAGCAATAAACTTAATTCTTGTACAACTTCTTTTTTTCCCTATGGGGTTACAAATAATTATATGCACAGTCCCCATTTCATAATACTGCTTTCAGTAATGTTCCCTCATTTACAAAGTATTGCATTGAGAGCAAATTTCAAAAAGGGAGACCAAAGTGTATCATCAAACAGAAATACAAGTACTATACAAGAATGCTGCCATCCTCATGAAAACATCCACATCTGAGTTGAAGAAAAGAGACAGGGACAAACAGCCACATATGTATGCAAAGCCATGTGTATATGCCAGAATGTGAAATGCAGGGTTGTGCCTGGTTATCACCTCCAAATGGTGACTTTTAAGGCTAACAAGTCATTAGTAGCAATCTGCAAGTGACATTTTAGGCATATACAGAAACTGGTACAGCAAATAAGAATACACAAGTGCCTCAGTAGCTATTTTTGTGTCTAAAATGCATCTCATTTTTGTATTGTCTATTGTTTCATTGAGCCTACATTACAGTGTAAACAATATGTGTGCTACACAAGAATGACTATACAATAACATTACAAACAACTCTGATATAAATTTCATTTTGAATTTAAATTAAGATCACTACTCCTATTAATACTGATTGTAAAATAAATTAATGTGAAAGTGGCACCAATATTATTCTTGATTTATTTTTCTTTTCTTTTTCTTTTTTAACCAATGGTTTTGCATTTTTAAGTCGTAAAACAATGAAAGAAGAAGCTTCTCTTGATTGTCCACAAGCAGCGGTTAGCACTGCATGATGCACTATTCCAGACACAACAGTGTACCAAAACAAAGGAGAAAAAAGGGGTAAAAGTTGAAGGGAAAAGGTGTAGGAGGGAAAAGAAGAACAGTTCTTATTCTTCGGAACTTATTTTACATGCTCTGCAGCATGTGATGAACAGTAAAACTTCTTATGGGTTATAAAGTTTGACAGGTTGTTGAACTGGATGTCACAAAGGCGGCAGTACTTGCCGCTTCCAGAGCCGTTCACACCTTTATTGGCCGCCGGTGCCGTGTCTTCACTCGGGGACTTGGCGGAGGGCGACATGTTCTCATTGGAGTCAGCCTGGTTCTCAGTGGGCCACGTAGGTGAAGGGTTGGGGGGTTGGCCCTCTGGCTGAGGCTGGTTCTCCTGTTGGGGTGGAGCTGTGCCTGAACGCTCCTCAGGCTTGTGCCCCCCGTTGACAATGACCATGCTCCGGTTTTTGGGCAAAAGGGGAAGTGGCTCCTTGCCAGGGTGGGGGCAGCCATTAGAAGCAGGTTGCTGGGCTGTTCCTGTCTCTCCCCCCGCTCCAGAGCCTCCTCCGTTAACACTCTGCTCCTGTTCACTGGCCTCTCCTTGCATCACTGGTCCCCCCGCCACATAATCGGTTGGCTTTATCCCAAAATAAGGGGATATCTGCTCAGGACCTTTCACCTTCTTTATTGCTCCAGGATAAAGGCAGTGGGGCAGAAACACATTCTTGTTCTCGTCCTTTGAAGGGATGAGCTGGGGCTCAGCAAAAGGCTTGAGTCCCGGCACAGGCCCCAAATGAGGGGGGAACATGCCTCCATTTTGCACCATCACCTTTCCATTGCCATTCTTCTCACATTTGCCTGGGCTCTTATCATAACCGTCATCAGGATTATTATTGCCTTCGCTCTTCACTTCTGGGAACAGGGCAGGCTCCAGACTGCCCGTCTCGTTGTGTTGTTGCTGCTGTTGTGGTTGTTGTTGTTGCTGCTGAGCAGCAGCGGCAGCGGCAGCAGCTGCAGCGGCTGTTGCGGGGCAAAAGTTCTGTTTGTGTGCCAGGTAGTTCTCCACTTTGTTAAAACTTATCTTGCACACAGCACATTCATGATAGTCCAACAGTCTTTTAGGGGAGCTACATGTCTTGTCAGAAACTGGCGAACACTTTTTGCTGAGATCGATGGGAGCGTCCAGCTCCTGCTGCTCGGTGGTACTGCATTTAGGAGTGAGTATAGGTTTAGTGACAGTCAGAGAGGCCTCCAGGTGTTTGGGTACCATGCCTGGAAAGATGTCACAGCGGGGGTGGAAGCGGTCTGTAAGGCTCTCCACAGCTTCCTGGGATGTACAAGGGTTCATGGGAGGAACACCGAGGAAACCAGGCTGACCCATAGGAGGCCTCTGATGGTCCTGGTCAGGGAGACACATCTCGTACATCTTCCTGCGCTTGCGGGTCCTCATGGTCCTCTGCATGGACGGCACCTTGTTGGCAGACATGCGTTTCATGGGGGGGTCGTGACGTGTGGCGCAGTAGTACTGCTTATGGACCATGTAGGTCTCATGACGGCTGAAAGTGATATTGCAGGCATCACAGGTTGTCTTGGTTGGGTCATTGTCACTTTCCACTAAACCCGTACTGGGGCTTTTCCCCTCCATCTGCTTTCCGTTCAGCCTCTCCTCAGCCCCAGTTGGAGTAGAGACTTTCTTCACCTGCCCTGTTAGATCCTTATCAGGCCCTTTGGCCCCAGCATTGATCATGTCCAACACATTGGAGTTCAGACATGCGGACTGCATAAGATGGCTGTCGGCCTCTGTCGGGTGGCAGCCAGCCAACATGCTAACAGAACTGTGGCCACTATTGGGGCTCACAGCCTCAGGGACCTTATCTGACAGGGCAGAAAAGTCAGGGGACTTTGTCATGTGTTGCCAGCGGCTGTTACAGTAGTGCTTTTTGTGGACCAAATAGTTGTCCAGGTTGCTGAAAGTGATATTGCATTCGAAACAGGTGGCCCCTTTGGGCATAAGAGGACTGTAGATGACAGGGGGGTAGCTGTTTCCACCATGGCGCAGCCTCCGGTGAACTAGCTCTGACATTTTAGCCAGAATCTCAGAAGCCTGCGGGACTACTGAAATGTCTTGGGAGAAAGCAAACTGAGACAAGAATGGGCCCATGGGAAATGTAGGCATGTTATGCTGCACAGGGGAGGAGGCCAGTCGGGGGCTGGAGGGCTCAGACTTTATCCTAGTGTAAGAAAAACTGGCTTTGCTGCCTGGGTGGGCCTCTCCCTTCTGAACAGACAGCATGGGCTTCTTCTCAGCTTTGTCAGGCTCTCCGTCTGTGCTGGTCTCCTTGTTGAGGGCCCCTTTGGGACTTCCCAGCAGAGCATCCTTCCTGTTGGCCAGCTCTGCGCGGGCCTGCTGCTGCTGCTGAAGGCTTTCCTCAGGCCCCCTGGGGGAATGCTCGGTGCCGTCGCCTTCCCTGTGAAGTTTGCTGCCGTGCCCATGTAAGTCCTGATGCTGTAAGAGTTCCCTGTGGCTCTGGAAGCTGATATGGCAGTGATTGCATCTGAAGGCCGCCTGTGACAGGTGAGACATGATGTGATGCTGGAATGTAATAAGAGAATCTGCCGTGTAGTTACAGATTGTGCATTTCAAGCTGGTGCCAGGAGGGAGGCTCTCTTCCATTTTGACACCTGTGAAGAAGATAAAAGGGAGAAATGCTCAGAATCTCGCCTCCCACTTCTCCTTTACAGTTAACTGTAGAAACCATCAAATGCTCATGCATTATGCCAGGCTTTTTCCCTTCCACTAGATTTTTTTGCTCAAGGATAAACTGTCAGCTATGCTTGCTGACAGCAGGACGTGTGTATTTCTGAAAAGAAATGACAGTCATTTTGAAACCTGTGTAAAACTCTAAGCCTTTGTTGTGTATTTGTCGAACAACACATTTTCAAAAACTATTGAAAATAACCACAAACAACATGAGTATTTTCTTAAAAATATATTTGTTTTGTTAAAAAAACAGTCTTTTTTTCCCCACTCACCGCTGTGGGAGGTGCTCAAGTGCATCTCCAGGGCCCGGGCTCCAGAGAAGCTCTTGTTGCATTGTGGGAAGGGGCAGATACTCGGGGTCTGGTGTGGTCCGGTGTCATTCTCCTCCACCACCGTCTCTGGCTCCCTCTGTCGCCCGCTGCAGTAGTACATCAGATGGGCCTGCAGGTTCCTCTCGCTCCGAAACCAGATTCCACACGCCTTGCATGGGAAGATGTCCTCTGGAGGGACACGGAAAAGGACAAAGGGGATGCGATATCAGGATATGTACAGTACTTTCATATTCAAGCACAGAGTAAGTCTAAAGATAAAGAGCTTGCACACATGGACACACATGCATAAACACTCTTCTTTTGTATACTTCTACAGTTCTGACTCTCAAAGCCTGTGTTAAAAGGCTTTTCCACCAAATCCTCAGCTGCTGCATATCGCTATGTTGCTACCACTGGGTTGGTGCCCTTTCTCAAGGGCAAACAAGAACACTGGACCATCTGCTTACAGAAGCCTCCCTGTTGAGCTGAACCCAGATAGCCCTCGCTAAGTAAACAAACACACTATTTGCATGAGGCGTGTATTTTGCAATTAACATGTTAGTTTGAGCCTCAATGTGTTTATGTGAACCCAAAACTTGAAGGTCGATGGCTCTTATCTCCAGTGCAGAGACTCATCTGGGTTAATCTACGCCCGGTGGAGACGACGTTTCTTGTTAAGCAGGTGACTGAGTGCAGGCTGCTGTGTATATGTGCGTGTGATAGTGCACGCCTAAACAAAAGCGTATCTGCTTCCAGCTCTGCGTACGTGCGCCCGTGTTTGTGCGTGGACACTCACTGTTGACGATGGCAGTGGGCAGGATGGAAGCCATTGCGGCCTGCTGCGGCAGGAGCTGGATGCTGTCCAGCAGCCTGGCTGGGTACATGCCCTCGCTCAGAGACATGTGGTTCACCGCCTGCAGACGTGAGTCAAAGTCCACCGCAAATGCCACCAGCTCCTCGCCCTCCATCATGTTCTTGGTGGTGGTGCACCACAGTTGGCCACCTGGACAAAACAGAGATAGAACAGACCTTTAAATGCTTGCTGTGAGAGGCGAGAAAAGCTTTGCTATATGTACACTTTAGTACTAGTGGCATTAAATGTCAGGGCTGTTATGCAATGGGAAAGAATTATTTTTGTGTGATCCTTCCCAGAGATTCAGTGTTTTAATAGTGTGTTGCATAACTGTGCATGCTGTGAAAGGAAAGTACACAACCAGGAGATGGTATTAGGACACATGTGTAGAAGTAGTGCATTTGGAGATTCTATGGGACAAATAACGCCAATCACTGTCATATTTTCAGGAGTTGTCCAGTGATCAAACCATTCTGGGAGCAGCTGTGTGATCATTTAAATAACATTTTTTACTGAAATAATTCCTTTTTAGTGTGAAGCCCTGTACTTAGGAGATATTTAATGTGATAACTGGACTTTGAAAGATAAAAAACTGTTGTTTAATGCTTTCGGCAGCGATCAAAAAGACTATTACTATAAAATGGTTAAAGCCTGAAGCACCCAAAACCGAAGAATGGATCGATGTTGTACAGGACATTTACATTCTGGACAAGTTGACATTTTGTTTTAAGGGTCAAAGGGAATCTTTTGTCACTATTTGGTCAAAATGGACAAACTATGTAAAACCTGTAATTGATGTGAATTGAATGTATCGGTTATGCGAAAACATTTACATGATATACATTTTTGTTGAGGTTGATGTAAACATAGACAACTTAGTGTGTTTTATATTGATATTGAGTTGTTATGATGATATGATAAACGGGTCAGCGGTAAGGCCAAGCAAATTGTAAACTGCCCTGATCACCCACTTTTTGGGGAGTTTAATTTGCTCCCCTCTGGTCGCCGTTTTAGGCTTCCTCAATTGAGAACTGGACGGGCTAGGGACTCCTTTATTCCTGCGGCTATTAGGAATCTGAATTCACGTAGCTGATATCTAGTTTTTTTGTTTTGTTTTGTTTTTTTGTTTTTTTTCTTATGTCAATTTTTAAAATCTTTTATGTGATTATTTATTTTTTAACGCTCGTGGCCATATGACAATTAACTTGTGTACTGCCCAATTGGACCTGTTCTTTTACTTGTGTTGGGAGGGAGAGTGGCTCCATTGTGTGTTGTCCTGTTTTATGTAATTTTATTGGTGTGGCATATGGGGGTGCTGTTTATGAGTATGTGTTTCTGTGTATGTGCTTATGTGTTTATGACCCCTGCTGCACACCGAATTTCCTTTTCTAAGGATAAATAAAGTTGAAAGTTGAAGTTGAAGTTGTTGATGAAGTAGGGGAGTAAGCCCTCGCCTCCCGCCCACTTTTTTTCTTTTTCTTTTTTTTTTTTTTTTTTTAAATTTGTTCTATATTCAACTAAAAATCTTGGATTAGCATCTTCGTTCAAATTCAACATATTGAATTGTACCTGAAAGCTAAGTTTTGTATGACATGCTTTTCCAAATAAACAAAGAATGGGAAGAAAAAAAGAAGTAGAGCATTTAGCAATATCAAAAGTGGAATATGTGACATTTGCACATGCTCATGTACATGTGCAAAGTTTGAGTCTGTGTTGTGTTGGGTCCTGGTTGATGGAATTAACAGATTTCATTTCTAAGATAATGCTTGCTAAAGTATGCACTGTTGTGTCGTTAGAGTAAGATTCATGTACAGGATGATCATTTAATGGTTAATTCACTTAAATTAAAGAAAGATTCTAATCATTCTGCTGCTAACTTAATGCAATGAAGGTAATCGTAACTTCATTATGTTTTCCTTAGTGTTGGTTTTATGAGGAAATCTGTTTTTGTGTTTTGGGTAAACCAACCCCCTCCATATAGGGTAAATCCATAGGTTGCCACCAGAAGGATAAACAGTCGTCTACAGTGCCATTGTCAGCTAGAACACAGGTCCTCCATACTATTAGATTGTTGTGTTTTGGGATTAAGCATTCCTCTGAAATCTTCTGAACATATTCATTAAGTCAGAGCAGGGGGGAGGGGGCATGAGGAAGGAAGAAGGGTAGAGGGAGAGAGTGAAGGTTTTAGCTTAGATAATATTTATCTCGGCACATGACAGGCTTTTCAGCTGCACTTCATTTTCCATTGAAGAGATTAAAGTTTTTAATATGACTATTTACAGAAATCTGGCTGGGGAGATAACAACAAACTATGATACGCTCCCGCTAAATGGCAGAATTAGGACATTGTTTCTGAGGAAAGCTGGACAATTAATTAAAGCACGCTGTTAGCTTTCAAAGATGTGCAAACATACCGACGGAGTGTCAGGCTGAGAGGGGACATGTGATTTGAGTCCTGGCTGATGTGGAATAAAAGCGAGTCCTGAGGAGAGGTGTGAAGGCAGGGGGACACAGCGAGAAACCCCCACACATGAGGAACACTGATTACTCATGTTTACACAAAACCCATGAATCACCAGGTTTAAACCCACTCTGTCGCCACAGTGGAGGTGCTCAGCTGAGGCTCCGGATGAAAACAACCCACTATTTTGTCGATTTATGGGACGTGGAAAACCAAAGGATGGAAAGAGAGCTGCTATAACTTTCCAGTACCCCAGCACGCGTCACATTTTAATCATTGTTAGGGATTTGCAACATTACGTTAATGAAACGCTTATGTTTGACATCAGTGTTATTAATAAAGCCTCTTTAGCCTTTCAACCTGCAGCGACGGAATGAAACTAAGTACATTTACTCGAGTATTTTAACTTTTCCTTGTTAATGTTACTGTGTACTTCTACTCCTACTACTTTTACCACATTACATTAACGTCATACTGCTTTCTCTTTGTGACCACAATTGCACTGTCCAATTTTTAACCTGCCTTTTACTTTTTAATCTGTTTTATTGTTTGTTTTATATTCTCCTGTTTTACTCTACGGCAGGGGTGTCAAACTCATTTTAGTTCAGGGGCCACATTCAGCTAAATTTGATCTGCAGTGGGCCGAACCAGCAAAATAATAACACAATAATATATAAACAATGTCAACTCCAAACTTTTCTCTATGGTTTAGAGTGAAAAAAGTAAATTTACATTATGAAAAGGTTTACATCTACAAACTATCCTTTCAAAAGATGTGAATAACATGAACAAACTGAAAAAATAAGTGTAATTTTAACAATATTCTGCCTCAGTTTATCATTTACACATGTACATTATAATATAAAAAACACACCAAACATTTAGTAACAGGCAGAATCTTGTTAAAATTGTACTCACTTCTCTTCAGACATTTCAGGTTGTTCATATTTTTTCAGGTTATTCATATTTTCTTGTGAAATTAATCTTTGTTTTAGTGTAAATACATGAAAATATTTACATTTACAAACAGAAAAATTTGGAGTTGCCATTATTTCTATGTTATTATGATAATATTTTACTGGTCTGACCCACTTGAGATTGAATTGGTCTGAATGTGGAACCTGAACTAAAAGGATTGTTCATATCTTCAGTGTAATTTTTGCAATTTACAAATTCCTCCCCAGGGCCGGACTGAACCCTTTGGCGGGCTGGAGTTGGCCCCCGGGCCGCATGTTTGACACCTGTGATCTCGGTGTCCTTGAGTGCCAAGAAAAGCGGCTATAAATAAAATAAATGTATTATACTTATACTTTTTAAAAGATAATGTGATATGATCCAGTACTATATGATTAATCTACTGTTTAAATGGTCTTTCTTGTATTGTTATTGAAAAAAAAAAACAGTTGTAGTCTATGATAATGCAACACTTTTCTCTATAATGTTTTTTCTTAATGATAATTTAAATTCTTAGAGGACATTTTGCTGATGAATACAGTAGTATACAAAAGTCAAGTCCATCTTTAGCCTTGTTAATGGTCTCATTAACAATAATGGTCTCATGGTCAATGGTCTATTTCTCATTCTTTTTACTTCAGATACAAAAACAGAATACAGGAAATATGTGCACAGCCTTACAAGACGCATGAAAAACTGAACTAAATATGTTGTAAAGGTTAAC
Organism: Sphaeramia orbicularis; assembly: GCF_902148855.1. Taxonomy (NCBI): domain Eukaryota; kingdom Metazoa; phylum Chordata; class Actinopteri; order Kurtiformes; family Apogonidae; genus Sphaeramia; species Sphaeramia orbicularis. The sequence continues at coordinate 8,072,041 of NC_043972.1, forward strand.
CCTTTCATGCATGAATTACGAGAACCTTAATCAACATTTATTTCCTGTTTTTATTCCTCTTTAGGCATGAAAAAAAAAAAAAAAAAAAATCAGACAAAATTTTCTTATGAACCTATTTTTCATAGAGTTCCAAAAATATCCGTTTGACACCATGCGATGAATTTCTGAAGCAAAAAAAACATGGATTTACTGATATATCGTGTGAAAACTATGAAGTGAAAACATTTTTAATGCTGCTAATCTGCTGTTTTCTCACATTTTAACAAACTCAAATACTAGTCATTACTCACTTCATGGAGATAATATGCAAAAAAAAAACCCCAACTTTTTTGTTAAAAAAAAACCAGTTAATTGCAGTTTAGTAACAATAACAAGCAATTGATTTACTTTTTTTTTTTTAAGTTTAGTTTATTTCAAATATGCAACAAGACAAAGTAATCTTACTTAGTCTTTAGAGATAAAACAGATAGTAAGAGGTCATGGAAGAAAACAAAAAAACAAAACTTATACATATACATGACTTCATTTGCACATTTGAAAAGGAGTGGGAGGAAGTCTAATTTATTTAATCCCCACCCCTTCAACACTCAAACATGTTACTGCAGATCTGGTTTATGTAGAACAGCAAAGTTACACTAATGGTATGAATTACAGTGGATGGGATGATGCGTAAGTGTCCACTGTGTTGGCTGATATGGAACTAAAACAACAAAATCCATAAATATACAAGAGCAGAGCTTTGAATAGCTGTCCACTGTAGTGACCACTATGCATGAAAGGGTTAAAGTCAATATATAGTGTGGCCCCTGACCCCTTGACATGAAGCAACACCAACAGTTAGAAACATCTGACGTGTGTTGAATGCAACCTGGTATAAAATATCAGTAAATTAATGCCATAAATATATATGTATATATATATTGTCTGAACAAAAGGGTTAAAGACATGTTAAGTACAAAGGGAGGTCACACTAAATATGACCGCTGTGGTTTATAGAAGCTGTTTTTTTTCCGTGAAACTATTATTTTTCCTGCTGTTCACCCTTCACATATCTCAGATTGGATCTAAATACGGAAACAAATGCATATGTGTGGTCAATAGAACGTCATTAATGCAACAAACCTGATGTTGGACTAGGACTTTTAACACTGTATGTACAGGGTGAGGAAGCAAAATTTACAATGAACATTTAGTTGTTTTTTCTCAGCAGGCACTACGTCAAATGTTTTGAAACCAAACATATATTGATGTCATAATCATACCTAACACTATTATCCATACCTTTTCAGAAACTTTTGCCCATATGAGTAATCAGGAAAGCAAACGTCAAAGAGTGTGTGATTTGCTGAATGCACTCGTCACACCAAAGGAGATTTCAAAAATAGTTGGAGTGTCCATAAAGACTGTTTATAATGGAAAGAAGAGAATGACTATGAGCAAAACTATTACCAGAAAGTCTGGAAGATACTATTAAAGAAGAATGGGAGAAGTTGTCACCCGAATATTTGAGGAACACTTGCGCAAGTTTCAGGAAGCGTGTGAAGGCAGTTATTGAGAAAGAAGGAGGACACATAGAATAAAAACATTTTCTATTATGTCAATTTTCTTGTGGCAAATAAATTCTCATGACTTTCAGTAAACTAATTGGTCATACACTGTCTTTCAATCCCTGCCTCAAAATATTGTAAATTTTGCTTCCCCACCCTGTACATGATACTTAGAATTTAGGACCTGAACTTGCAGTAGATTATTCCAACGGTCATATTTCTACTTTTACTTAAGTAAAAGATCTGAGTACTTCTTCCACTAATGCATATCTGCTGGTGAAGCAGTGAAAATTAGACCAGCACAAATGTGTCAAAGGAGTAAAACGGTATTAAAATATGCTATCTTTTAGAGTCCCATTTGTGTGCAGGCGTTCTCCCTGTGAATGTGTGTGTGTGCATGTCAGCGCCACTTTAAAGAGCAGTGCCTATCTGTCGGCCAATCTGCTGTGACGAGACACACACTTCAGGCCGCTCCACTTCATCGTTTTGATTCTGTCATACCACACACTGCCTGGAGAGGCCCTTTGAATTTTTATCTCCTAATTAAAATAACAAAACTCCTCTCCACTGTCTGCCCAAGTTACCATCAAGGTAGATACAAACTGCCACTGACAATGGCGGGGAATATATCGCAGTCATAGCCACAAAAGTTTCTCTCCTCTGTACGAATCTCTCAGTTCAGACGCGCTCGGCTAACAAAGAGAATTATGAACCAGGCCTCGATGCTCAGATAGAAATCAGTGTTTTTGGATCAATCTAAATCAAAGATTCTGAATGCTCTCCTCAGCCGAAATGAAGCAGATTATGTGGAGTTTGATGAAAATGTTCGACTGCATTTTTGACAGCGGAATATGCACTCAGATTGCATCCCTTCAGCCAAGAATGCTACACATCCATCTGTTGTGTGTGAGAATGCTGGAAGTCAGTTTTTAGGACTGCATGTCCCAGTTTTAGCGAGCTACACAAAACACTGAGGCAGCACTCTGCTTGTTACAGTCACTCAACCACGACAGGGTACAGAGATACATGTGCACAGGATGCAGGGGGAAGGTACCTACTATTATTCTGTCGTCAACTGAATTAGACATCATTGTACTCCGGCTTCTTTCGTATATTAATGCAATTTTGTCTGTTTGTAAATGCATATTCATTCCAGGACATAAATGTACTTCCTGTGCATATAATAGTGCAGGTAGAATTTTCACAAACAAAAACTGCGCGTCGTAAAAATACTGCGCATAGGTGTCAGGTGGGCAGCGCATACACACACACACACACACACACACACACACAAAAAAACATTCCATGAAGGAGCTCTTTTCGGAGATTCGTCATGGCTATTTTCCCCTGACAGCCTTTTCAAGACAGCCGATTTAAATCACAGAAACACAGGTGAGCCACCTACGACAATAGTCCGATCTGTATAAATGAGGCAGCGAGGAAGGGGGGGTCAAGAGTTAGAGCCAAAGACCAACACCGTAAGTCGCAAAACTGGGGGAAAAGGCTGGGAAAAGTGCAGCTTGTGATTTGCACTTGTTTGCCTGCTAACTGTCTGCAGTGAGCTGCCTTTGTGCAGTGGCCAATGCAGTTGGAATGAAGGCTATTGTCTAAATCCTCCTGCAGAGCACCTGATAAAAGAATAAAGAACTATGACATATTCTAAAAACAATGGAGGAATTAAGGGGAGACAATAGGCCAGCTGCCTCATTAAAACAATCAAAAACGGCATCCTGTACGTAGTCCAGATAATTAAAAACCACTGCTTCCTACAGTCTCTCAATACCATATCCACAGCTCACTGAGGCCCTGAGACTATGGCTCCGCTGGCTAAATGCCCTCTCCTCCCTCTCCCTTTGATTAATGGTTTATTTGAACATGTAGTTGAAGATGAACATATGAAGGAATTCATGAAACAAATTTATAATGCAAACCCTTTTCCCCCTATAAGTACTTATAAACTAATCAAACGTCTCAGGATGAATCGCGGGGCGGGCGGTGTGTCTCCTCCCCCTTTTTGCCTAAAGCCCCAAGAGATTTCAAAGTGCAGGCATCACGGGGCATTTTTTAAATTTCCTCACTTTAAATGACTTTATAAGAAAAAGGATGTGTACAGTATCTGTGTACGTATGGGGGGGGGGGGGGGGGGGGGGGGGGGGGGGGGGTAGGCCAGAGTATAAGATACTTGAGCAGAAATGAAATTTTTTCTTTTTTTTTTTCCATGCCCTGCAAACCGCTACCTCCACCATATCTTAATGAAGCCGCAAACAAATCTCTCATGCCTCGTGCAAAGCTCAGAGACAACAAAGCAGCAGAAATAACAGAAGGGCCTGGATAATTAAACTGGCCTGAAGACAGGTATTCAAATGTTGGTGTGTAAACAGCACAACTCTTTAATAGTTTAGCTGTAAAATGCGTAGTTAAGCACATCAGCACTTGCCTCTCCCATCTGTCCAAACACATTACCATTGCAGGGGCCATTACAGCACTGGAGTACAGTCCCACTGCACCACAGCCACGTATTATGGGAGGGGTTGGATGGGGCTTGTGGGAAAACCAACATTGGCCCGTGGCATCATCTGATTGCATCGTGGGTCGTGTATTATACAGCACCGCCGTGCACTTTGGAAGTGTGTGAAGATATGTTACTTATCCAAAATACATGGCCCAGTTAAGTACACATTAACCCTTTATAGTTCACTCATAGAAATACTCTGTAAGTTACAATTTCAACCTCAGTTTTTCAAAAATGTTTATTGTTCTGTAGAAAATCAAGGTCAATGAAGTTACCATATTGGGTTACTTACCCATAAGTGGCAAAAAAAAAAAATCAGGAAGTAAATATAAAAATACAATAAAAACACATGTAATGGGAAAGGAACACGTATTTTAGAACATTAAACCAACATAAATGCTGATCCATAAGTGGCAAAAAAAAAAAAAAAAAATCCAGAAAGTTGATATAAAAATACAATAAAAACACATGTAACGGGAAAGGAACATGTATTTTTGAAAATTAGTCCGACATAAATGCTGATCCATAAGTGGCAAAAAAAAAAAAAAAAAAAAAAAGAATCCAGAAAGTAAATATAAAAATACAATAAAAACACATGTAATGGGAAAGGAACATGACTTTACGAACATTAAACCAACATAAATGCTGATCCATAAGTGGCAAAAAAAAAAAAAAAAAAAAATCCAGGAAGTAAATATAAAAATACAATAAAAACACATGTAATGGGAAAGGAACACGTATTTTAGAACATTAAACCAACATAAATGCTGATCCATAAGTGGCAAAAAAAAAAAAAAAAATCCAGAAAGTTGATATAAAAATACAATAAAAACACATGTAACGGGAAAGGAACATGTATTTTTGAAAATTAGTCCGACATAAATGCTGATCCATAAGTGGCAAAAAAAAAAAAAAAAAAAAAAGAATCCAGAAAGTAAATATAAAAATACAATAAAAACACATGTAATGGGAAAGGAACATGACTTTACGAACATTAAACCAACATAAATGCTGATCCATAAGTGGCAAAAAAAAAAAAAAAAAAATCCAGGAAGTAAATATGAAAATACAATAAAAACACATGTAATGGGAAAGGAACATGACTTTACGAACATTAGACAAACATAAATGCTGATCCGTAAGTGGCAAAAAGAAAAAAAAATCCAGGAAGTAAATATAAAAATACAATAAAAACACATGTAATGGGAAAGGAACACGTATTTTAGAACATTAGACCAACATAAATGCTGATCCATAAGTGGCAAAAAAACAAACAAACAAACAAACAAAAAAATCCAGAAAGTAAATATAAAAATACAATAAAAACACATGTAATGGGAAAGGAACATGACTTTACGAACATTAGTCCAACATAAATGCTGATCCAGACCCCTGTCCACATCCACACGATCCCTTTGAACATCATTCCTTACATTAGTACCATTACTTCATGGTACCAAACAAAGCAACTTTTTATTTTTTATTTATTTATTTTTGTTAACCCTTTATTGGGCACTCATAGAAATACTCTGAAATTCAACATTCCAACCTTAGTGTGTTATTGGAGGACATAACAAGAGCGGATTGCTTTTATTTACTTTTTCATTGTTACGTAGAAAATCAAGGTCAATGAAGTTACCATATTTGATTCCTAATCCATAAGTGACAAAGAAAGAAAAAAATCAAAGAAGTAAATATAAAAATACAAGAAGAACACATGTAAGCTGAAAGGAACATGTATTTTCGAACATTAGACCAACATAAGTGCTGATCTACGTCCACATTATCCCTTTGAACATCATTCCTTATATTAGTACCATTACTTCGTAGTACCTAACAAAGCAATTTTTATTTTTTATTTATTTATTTATTTTTTTGTTAACCCTTTACTGGGCACTCATATGAATACTCTGAAATTCAACATCCCAACCTTAGTGTGTTATTGGAGGACAAAACAAGACTGTATTACTTTTATTTACTTTTTCATTGTTATGTAGAAAATCAAGGTCAATGATGTTACTATATTTGGTTCCTTACCCATAAGTCACAAAAAAAAAAAAAAAAAAAAAAATCCAGGAAGTAAATATAAAAATACAAGAAAAACACCTGTAAGATGAAAAGAACATGTATTTTTGAACATTAGACCAACATAAGTGCTGATCTACGTCCACATTATCCCTTTGAACATCCTTCCTTACATTAGTACCATTACTTCTTAGTACCTAACAAAGCAGTTTTTATTTTTTATTTATTTATTTTTTTGTTAACCCTTTACTGGGCATGCATATGAATACTCTGAAATTCAACATTCCAACCTTAGTGTGTTATTGGAGGACATAACAAGACTGGCTTACTTTTATTTACTTTTTCATTGTTATGTAGAAAATCAAAGTCAATGAAGTTACCATATTTGGTTCCTTACCCATAAGTCGCAAAACAAAAACAAAAAAAAAAAAAAAAAAATCCAGGAAGTAAATATAAAAATACAAGAAAAACACCTGTAAGCTGAAAAGAACATATATTTTAAACATTAGACCTACATAAGTCCTGATCCAGACCCCTGTCCACATCCACACGATCCCTTTGAACATCATTCCTTACATTAGTACCATTACTTCATGGTACCTAACAACACATTTAAACTCCTTGTTCATGCAGAGGTGGACCTTACAGACCCTGTAGACCACATTAGACCTGAGATTGTTGACTCACTGTCCTGACTGGGACTGTTGCAGTGTGTGTGGAAATTACCAAAAATAGTCACTTTAAAGGTGAAAGGTTTTCTCTCTGTGTTTCCAGGTTTCCAGGATAGTTTATATGTTTCTTTGTCCAGACTGGTGCTGATGTGAAACTACCTTTTTCTTCCACTGGCTGTGCACTAACTGCTGGTCTTAATTGTGAAGGGAGGCCAGTTTGCCTGAAGCCAAAGAAAAGGTTGTAATTAAAGACCTCTACTCTTCTTGTCTCCAAATCAGCTCCAACTCCTCCTGGTCAAATAGGAACAAGCTCCTCACACCGACGAATATCAAGTAGCTGCACGTCGTTAACCGCAACTCCCCGACAAATCTTTATCATAGAAGTAATAAATTACAACTGTACACACAAACAGTTTTCCCCCCCCCCGCCGTAAACTTCCCCTGCGAGGCCTGGATCTTGTGAAAATATTAATCATTTTGTAGATTGTCGATGAATAATATCTGTATCTGCACCTGACAGCAGACGGTGCACAGACAAACACTAAACAAATCCACCTCATGAATACTGGTAAATATTTGGACTGTTTCTGGATCATCAGAGTCGAACACATTAGGATGAGTCATGGCTGTCAAACCGCCGTCACAATCCGAGCTGGAGCGAGCAGAAAGGAAAACGCTGAGTTAGACCCGAGCGGGAACATCATTCACAGGGTCAAACAAGCTTACTATTATTGACGGTACACTAAACTAGAATTAGCTGACTCTACTATTATTTCACTAAGGCACTGACACAGATTGACTCTCTCCCTCTCTATCTCCTCCTTTCACTCTCTTCCACTCTCCTCCTTCCTTCATGTTCAGGCTCGGCCACTAGGAGGCACTCTTCTCATGCTCAAGCTGCAGCCGGTGGATGTGTTTTTGCTGTGATGATGGTCTGTTGATGCAGAGACGCCTCAGACATGGCATAGCAGCCAGTCTGCACATACATCTTTGCAGGTAGGTGCTAAAGATCTTATGAGAAATGTATTTGCAACAAAATACATTCAAATGGCCTTTTGGTTTGCCAGTAAAATATGTTAAATGGTTAAAATAATCTGCTTTTTTTTTTTTTTTTAACTTTTTTTTTTTTTTTTATCTTTTGTCTGTCGCCTGCTGTGTTTCTGTAATCACAGTAATCAGATATGCAAGAAAGCCTTTTTCACTTTATAAATCAGCTGATATTTATGTATTATGCATTAAAAAAAATGAAACTTCTAGTAGGTCACACAGGCTGATATTTTCCATCAAAACAAATATTGTTTGGTAAATATGTATTTCCAGACCCTGACTTGTCTTGTCTTGTCTGCCACCCCGAATCCCAGATTTCACTCCTTTACAGAACTGTGTCCAGACTAATTTTAGCATCAAGTGTTTTTTTGCAGATATAGCCAGTACCAAGAGCTCATGGATGGCCTTGAGCGAATGGCACGTGGGTCAGAATCCACAAATTAAAAAGTCCTCCCAGGGGAGCCTCGTACACACAACCTCTACAGTATACGTTCACAGGCAACAAAGACATAAAAGCAGCACAGCACACAGAACGGTGTCATTTAACACACATCTACAAACTGTTTGAAGACAGAAAAAGCCGTTAAAAACATCATAACAATCATGTGATTCAGCAAATGTTTTACTGAGCAAAAATTAAATCTTTCACTTTGAAATTCAGAGACATTTCTCTGACTGGTCTCTGGGGAGTCGTGGAGCTTTTTCAATACTGTGAGAATGAAACTGGCAGGGGGATGTTTGCCTGGTAATAATGTTGTAATAATTTTGAAGAAGAAAAAAATAGAAATGTGAATTAGCAGCTATTTTTTGCTCTATTAGGCTGCTCTGATAGAGCTTTACAATTTTGATTTCAATTTGCAAGTTTTTCCACAAAAAATTAATTACATGAGGATGAGTTAAACAAACGCCACCTGTATTTATATAATTCATAAATAATAATGTGAATGCAAAGATCCCCCCCCCCCCCCCAAAAAAAAAAAAAAAAAAAAAAGAAAGAAAGAAGAAAATGCACTAACAGTATTTGTTACAGTTATTTCTTAGTTAAGATTTGTGGCTTGGCGTTTTTTTTTTCTATTGGGAAAATAAAAATGAAATTAGATTTTTCATGAGCAGTAAATTGATGTCGCAAACATTTTACACTTTCTATATTAAGAGTAACACATGTGGGCTGTGCTGTCAGTCTGAGACAATACGAGGCTCCAGTTCTTACAGTACAAAGCTGTTCTCCCTCATTAGCTGCCACACACAGTCAGCTCCTCCCTGTCCACGGTAAAGTGGAGTAGACTATTAAAGGAAAGCTCTGACTGGCTCCTCTCCTCTCCGCTCCACTCTGCTTTATTCTTTATTTGGACAGGTTTGTCCCATTGAGCACTCTATTAGCTATCCTGCTCTGCGGGTAGTGCTGCCTGTGTCCTGGTTGTGGCCAGTCGACATGTGTTTACTGCGGCCCCTGCTGCGGCGGCAGGCTGGTCGGGGGCCCGTCCTGACCAAGCCCTGCTAATGGGACCAGAAGACCCCTTGTGACAGGACGCCGTGTTGAGTACCACAGCAGACCTTACCCCTCCTTCCCCTCCAGCTGCGGCCCCATGGCCCATGTCCTCCTACCCATCATGCCTCAGCGGGAGCAGGTGAACGGCGAAGGGCCAACGCCGGCGAGCTTGGTTTTCCTGGGAGAGCGGCGCGCCATTGCCACGCGCCTCAGTGGTTCCTCCAACATGGCTGCGGCCCTACGCCACATGGGCTGGCTGGCCGGTCCGTGTGTGTATGTGTGTTTGAGGGGGTGTATGGTGGATGCCAGCCCTAATGCAAATGCTTTGCCGTTTAAAAAATGGGAGCCTCTCTCCTCCTCTGTCTCTCCTCTTTGGAAAGGTCTATTTTGGCCTTCTGGTGCTGGCAGTTATTTTTTTCCTCTCCAGAATGACAGAGCGCCAGAGAGATGCACCTGTCATCCATTTTGGAATTCAACATTATTGATCTGTTCATGAGGAATGGAATTTATGAAGTTAGGTGTTTTTCTCCAGGAACGCTTATTGATTTTAAGCCTTAGAACAAACAAGCGTTCTCCTCTGCAATGTGTGCCTTATTTACCAGGATGCTCAATTGTTAGTCACAGCTGAGCAGCACACAGAAAGAATGTATAAGCACATGCTCAGACACACCTCCACGCAGCAGTCACCGGTGCAACGTCCCAGCATGCCCTCTGTCACTGCACCCCTGTAATTTTACATATTGCTTATAGTATGCGCTAATTAAATTTTCTGTCAGTTTGCAAGAGAAATAAATAATCTGCAGCTAAAAGGCCTAATTGCGTTTGTCACATTGTGTCTCGGTGGCTGGTGCATCGGGAGCACAGCCGCTGCCCTTGCTCATTGCCATTCTGTCGTCCTGGCAAGCCCCGGCGCTGCCCCAGGTATCACCACGCGGCCATCTGGAGCCGACATCTGTCTCTCTATTGATCACAAGGGTTTAGCACTTGATCAAACAGACTGCGACAGGAAATTGCTCTTTTCCCCACAGAAAAGGCCAATCGCCTGTGTGAGGGTAATAGAGTGGAACTGAGATGCAGCACCAACGCGGTGGGCAGGCGGGCACGGGCACAGCCAGGCGGGCAGCAGTACGCCGGCGCCGGACGCTGTGGAGGTGGCAGGCATGGCACGAGCGGAGTGGAGCGGAGAAGCCCACTGCCACGTTACCGAGCCAGTAGGGCCGTGTTTCTAACCTTTGCGCTAATGAAACAGGAGAATTTCTATTACAGGGACACAAATTATTAGAAGTTGCAATCACGGCTGTTTGAGCAGAGCATCACAATGTGCAGATGATCACTTCTGATTGGGAAAAAAAAAAAAAGGAGGCTGAAGAGCAGACTCTCACTTCCTACATATATTAATTTTATTGTCTAAGCCAACAGCTGTCTGAAACTGCTAAAAATGCTGCATGCAAGTGAAATATACGACATGATAAGTACACCAGATGGTGAGAAATTAATGTATTTCTTCTAGGGGGAAAAAAAAAAAGAGTATTTGAGCATTAATACCAGGGTTGCAGCCTGATATTGGAGAAAGGCTTTTTGTCAATTTTCATCATAATTAAAACATATGACACAGGCGAATTCAGCTGTGCAGTATAAAACACAAACCTTTTTTTTTTTCTCTATGAGTTTAATATGTAACTGAGCACCCGAGTGTAATGTTTCACTAGTGGGAAATCCCTGACAAGGCTGCAGTTGTCTCTTGCTCACTGGTATCCCCAGTGGAGTTCAGCACACTGTTAGTGCCTGAGGATCAACAGCTCCTGAATGTGTGTTACAGTATGTTAGCTGAGGCTGCGGTCCACATCTAAAATTGTGGTTTCTCACTGCTCAGGCATGCTTTCGAGGCACTCACTGTAACATCATGTTTAGCAAGTATGGACAATTTGATACTGAAGGTGACATTTATTCAGCATTGTAGAAAATATTTAATTGTTCCTGCAGAGAGCGAGATATGTTTCCCCTTGCCTACAGTGCTGGGATTGTCCTTTGGAATATGATGCAAATTTGGGATGAAGCAACTAATTCCTTCCTTGCACCTCTGTACACCCCCTCCCTCGATCTCTCCGCCAGCCTCCATCCTCCCCAGACACGAGGATTCTGATTAATCGTGTGACCGCCCCTCGTTTTGCATTTTACACAATCTCACAGCGCCACGGTGAGATGTGTGAGGTGTTTCGCCACTTTTGGCAAGCTGAAAAGATGTAGCCCAAGGAAGAACAAGTCGAAAGTATGAGGGAAAAAAATATGACCAGGGGACGTGATAAAAAATTATCAGCCAGTGTGTTTTCCTGTTTGGTTTTAATCTACATTTAATTAAATTCTTATCTGCTGTGTGCTTATGGCTGCATTTGAATGGCGAGGCTGCATTCATTATGAATGGTAAAATTGAACTCAGTACATTGTGTGTGGCCCAATAAAGAAACAAGACTCTTATTGCAGTGCATGCACAAGCTCCAACAGACATGCGGAAAAAATAAGTCAATTAAGATCGGTCTTTAAATTACTGCTGTATCAAAACAAGGGGCGGGAGCATGCTCCATAATAGAATCCTGACAGGGGAGAGCACAGTTGACTGTTGTTAATATACATCCCATTTGATACAGCCAATTGTATTAGCCTGTTTATGGAATGCACACAGTTGATGCACAGTAGATTTACTAGTCTGTCATGATAGTTCATAATCAACAGTGCTTGGGGAAAAAAAAAAAAAAGTTGACTTCTATGAATGTAGAGGTCAAATAAAAAATGGCTGCAGCAGTATAATAAGAGTTCCTCATAAAGATTCTGCTGGTTTATCTGAATGTTAGAGGTCAAAAGCAAAGGTCAGAGACAGAATATGTGGACAATGCTGTACGGGGGCCACACCAGATACCGAAGAGTTAAATCCGAGGGAACACAGAAGAAAAGAAGAATAACATTCAGCTCCAAAATTGTAATGCTATTGGCAAAAGACACACGGCTTATAACGGGCGGGCGCCACTTCATAAGCTAAGAACAATATCCCATAGGCAGCACCCCGGAAAACGTTGAAAAAGACTGTGAGCCGATACTACAAAGTTGGGCCCCGGCAAAATCCCTAAATCTTCCCGTTTGCTTATTCCGAGCAGCGAGGGGGAGAGGGAAGCTCCCCGCTGCCTGCCCATGTTTACAGAGTCATTCTCATCTCTAGGCCTCGCTCATCCACGGCACTGACACACGGTGTCGACATGATTAGGGGTCTGCCTTTGCATAGGGATGCGTGCGCGTACGGGGGGGTGGAGGATCGGCAGATGAATGACTTTGGTGCATCGGAGAGGGATCACAGCAGATAATCGCTCCCGACTGCTGCGCTGGAGCTCTTAGATCTGGTCTTTAAAATAATGTTGGGAGTCAAGTCTCTCCAAAGCTTTTCACAGGTTATCTTGTGCATTTTATGTTTGCAGTTTAAATCTTAACAGGACACAAGCAGCAAGGGAGAGCAAATATGTCTGCAGTCGGAGTAAGCGGAGTGGAAATGTTATTCCGAGGGGTTAAGATTAGCTGTTGCAGGGGCTAAGGAGATGAAACTCCTCTATTCCAATGGCTTTCATTCGTTGAGGGAAAAACTTGGAATGTTTGAATTTAACCTTGGGAGGCGAGATTCCTGCGAGGAGCACGCAGGGAATAATGAATCTGACCTCACGCTGGAGCTGACATCACTCAAAGGCATTGAGTCAAGACAAACACCAAATCTACTTAAGTACCTTTAAATACAGACAACCACTAGCACACAGACAGTGAGAATACAGTACGACATAAATTCCAATATCATAAATATCGCTATCACACAAACAGAGTAGTCATAAAGTACGGCTGCCTGTGTCTGGGACTATAAACCTCTGGCGTTACTCATAGGGAATAAACACACATGCACAATTTACTGCACGAGATTCCCCCTTTGTTTATCTTTTAAATAAGCACACTTTATCACCCTCCTGCATAAGCAAATTGCATGCAATGTGTGTTGTTTTAACATTTGATATGCTGTCCAGAAGATTCATTTCTCCCTACAAATTCAATTGTCTTTGCAATATCCTGCTGCCATAGGCATCAGGCCCCATCACCTGTTCGTTATCACTGGCCGTCCTGTTTGGGAGCTCTTGAAACGGTGCCATGGCATTGACTCTCAGTTAACAGCAGGTCTCTGAACTTCTCACGGTTGATGGCGGAGGCTGGAAATTACGCTAACAACTAATTAACATCATAAAGAGCGTTTAAATGGACCGACGACACCTGCAACCTTCATTTGCACACGCTAACGTAGAATTACCTGTGTTTTTATTTTTGCAGATAACACATGCATTTTTAACACCTTTTAGAATATTCATTTTTCCGGGGCTGACTTTAGAATTGGCAGCACTGTCCTTTTTACTATGTACTGTAAAAAGCCACCAGGCCAAAATAATAATTGTCAAAACAGAGCGCTGGCAAAATTCCTACAGCTTTTTTTTTGTTTTTTTCATTTTTTCTTTAGAACTACATGAGTTTGAGTGCACCTTGAAAAAAAAAAAAAGAAAAAAAAAAAAAGAAGAGTGCAGTGCCATATTCTGTGCCTGAAATGACACATTCCATTTCTAATTTCTATTTGAATATAAAATATTTCCAGGCGGCAGACATGGACCTCCAGTTACTGGTCCGAATAACAAAGTGCTGCCTGTCAAACTGAGACACTTTGCTGGCTGGCTGAACTAAGCTGGTTTAGACTGACAAGTCTTCAACGGTGGCAGCCTCAGACTCCACTGGCGGTTCTCTGGAGTCCTTTCTCATTGCCGTCACCAGCTCCCAGCTTCAGATTCCCTCCCTCCTTCCCTCCCTCCCAGCCGGTGAAGATGACTACAATACAGTCAAGTATCCCTGTTCTTTGAACCTCCTCCTCCTCCTCCTCTCTGTGTCTTTCTTTTAAAGGTCTGAAAAAGCAGCTAACTTCCACAGGACGGTAATGCACTCACACCTCATTACAGAGCCACATTATGGACTACAGCAGTAATACGGCTTTAATCTTCTCCAAATCATTATAAATGTCAAGCTGGGGCCAGGGACTTCCCAGTCTACTGCACCGATGGCTTAGCCTGCTTTCCCCTCTTTTCCGTATTAGCCATAGCCAGAGAATTACACTCGCTGCCAGATCCCCTGAAACTTTCAACCCTTTTGTTCCAACAGTCAATGTACCATTAACATACCCTTTGAAATTGTCTCTCTCCCCTCCCCAAAAAAAGCCCCAAACAGCTAAATATGAAAACAGTTGATACCCCATTCGCCGCCACATACACCGCCCGTACCTCCCCCTTCTTTTCCTTAGCCTCTCTTAATGAGACGCAACATCCCTGTCTCTCCACTGAAGGATCCAGACTTTCTGTGTGATAGAGAGACTGCGGCTGTTTATTAATAATGAATTTGGATGTTTGCGTGTGGAATGTTATCAGTGCGCACACAATCCCACCAATAGTTTGCCCTGATGGGGTAGCTGGGTTCCTCATTAGCAGAACATATTTAATCCAGAAGTTTCTTATCAAATGTCACACCTGCATCTCTAAATGGCATTTTCACATTCATTCGCCTGTATTTGGGAGATGAGGCTCCAAGGTGCTTTGCAGAGATTAAGAAGGAGAGAGAGTGCAAGCTTATTTTATCATTTAGCGGGTCTGGAAGGAATCCAAGGAGTTTTTGTCTTGTTGTTGTAATTAGAAAGCCTTTTAAGTGATAACGCCTGCATAGGAATATGAATATGTAGCGATCAGGCCAGTCGCCCCCCCCCCCCCCATCCTCCTCCCGTCCCCCCCCCCCCCCATCTCGCTCTCTCGTTCTCTGTCTCTCTTCCCTTCTCTCTCTTTCTCTCTCTTGGCTTTCTTAAATTGTTGAATGCTGAGTTTTTGTTCTATGTACAGCAAGGATTAACTCAGAGCTTCAGAAGTTTAATGAAAGACTTGAAAGTACACACTTTTTCTTGTTTCTGACTGTGACAATGTTTCTTTTTCCTCAGCCAGGGCGGACATGACATGAGTACGATTTCTGTTTTAAAACATAAAGGATGGACTTTTTTTTTTTTTTCTCCCTCCTTAAGGACACATTTCAGCAGCAGGGCGCGACAAAACCAAATGTACTGTAATAAAACAAAACCTATATTGTTTGGTACTTACAAACAATATATCCACAACTAGAAGGAGTTTTTAATAAGGTGCAGAGACAGACGAAAAAAAAATAAAAAATAAAAGCACTACAGACTCCCAGCCTTCACAGAAATCCATGTCAAATCATTTGGGTATTATATTCCCTGCATAAAAGGTGAAATATTTGGTATTTCTGTTCCGATGCTCCTCTCCAGTCAGAAAAAAACGGGGCAGGTATGCAGCCCTTCTCTCACTAGTGGCATTTACTTCCTGTGTATATCCAGAAAAGCGGCTGCTAACCATCGAGCCAGAGATAAGTACAAAACTGAGAAGTATTGATCCAGTAATAGTGGTTCACGCTTTGACTCTGACACCTTAACCCTGCAGACATAATGTCATAGCCTCTTATCCTTTCCTCTTAACACAACCTGCCTATCTCCCACAAGCTGTCACCTCTAGTAATACGCTTCTCAAAAGCTCCCCTAAATCACTGAAATCATTGCACTTTCAGACATTATTTATTTTCCCACCTCTTAAAAGTGAAGCATGATTTACAGTTCGGTAAAAGGTTGTGCTTTTTTTTTTTTTTTTCCTCTTCCCTTTTCCTACTCTTCCTCCATTTCCCTCTAGACCTACTGGCGCTTTTCTGTCAAGGTAATTCCATTTCTACCACTGTAAGAGCTGCTATGTAGCAATTACTATGTTAGGTCTGTGTAATTGTGTTGGCTTACAGCGCATGACAAATACAGTCAGGCTAGACCCTGCATAGTGATCCCAGATGTATGCTGCTTTAGACGTTTTCATTAATTGAAAGCGTCACTGTGTAACAGTGCAGTAGTACACTCTGGCAGGTATGAATGAAGTCTAATACAGCTTAATTACTCCGCAGCTAAATATGTATTGTAGGAATCCCTTATGTGGGGCTTTTTATCTGTTACAAATCACAAGTTTAAATCACTGGAGGGTGGGACGGATAATTAGTGAGGATTTAGGCATCCAGAATTCTAATAGAAAAATGCTCGAATGGATCCAAACATCTCTTGCACACACAAAAGGCTGTAAATGATCAGACGTTATGCCCACACTTTTTTGATCGATGTGTTTCAAAAGGCTGCCACAAGAGCGGCTAGGCCATCGCTGAAGGATGCCAAACGTTGACATTATATGCAAATTTTGTTTATTATCTTGCAGGCAGCACAGATCCTGCCTTGGTTGGGCTGGTGCAGCCCACAGCAACTTCCAAGCAAGGTTTATGCACAAGGGTTTCTAATTAGCTCTCTGAGGGCCACAGTTAGTGCAACACTTTTCACAACAGCCTTTGGGAAGTTGAACGCTAACTTGGAGGGCTCCATATGTTGCCCAGGAGGCCTGAGAGACAGACTGATCCTGTGATTCTACTGTGATAGGAAGAAAAGTAGGCAAAGGAATCAATGGAAGCTAACTCTGCAATCATCGTCGTTAATGTAGTTTTTGGACTGCCTTCATTGTAAATCCGTCTACATGCAAAGCCCTTGCATATTTATGCGAATACGTCGACAGCCAAAAGCGCTTTAACACAAAGAAACAACTGTAGCAACGTTTACTTACACATGTATGTACATTTAGATGCACTAAATGAAAGGGAACGCAGAAATGCAACCTAATTTTAGCACTTTCACTGACCCTAATAGAAAAATAATATTGATTCACTCCAGTCTTTTCGAAGGTGCTCTCATGTTGATGATAAATCTTCGATATCCGTGTAGAGTGGAGTCAGAGTTTCACTTGTAGGCCTTAACTCTTATCTCTTGGTACTTACTGAGATTTTATTTCAAACACTTTGATCTTTTATCACCTTCAAAGCTGCGTTTTACTGAAATAGCAGCCAGTGCACCTTCTTGATCCATTCTCTTTTCTTGAATTGCCATCTCAGTTTTATTTCCTTGACTCTCAATGCGCAAGTGTTCTGTTTTTGACCCCGACGGCACAAAAGAAAAGAGGAAAAAAAAAAAAAAAGAAAAGACGATCTGCCTCATTAACTGAGGCATCACAGTGGCTTTTTCAACTTATTGTCTCTCGTACCTTATCCAGCCCTTCATCTTAAACTTGGAATAAATTAGAGCGATAACGATCGCGTGTGTGCCATTAGTCACAAATGAAGTGGTTAATGCAAAAAAAAAAAAAGGGGGGGAAGATAAGGATGAGATCTGATGCCGATTCATAAAAGGGAAGGCAGATTGTTGTAAAATGGCAGATAGACCGTGCAAATTGGGTGCTGACATCATGAGGCGATGTTATTACCAAATTAGCTTGTGCTGTTTTCTCCGCTGATCCTGATCACAACCCCAAGGAATTGCAGTGAAAGGATACTATTGTGTGGAGCCCAGACATTATTCTTTGAACAAATACTTGAGATTATACAGGAGGCGCTGATGCTGCCTTTACTTCTAAAATGTATTTGCTTTTCATACATTTCATTCGTACATTTGATGGTGACATTTTAAACAATTTCTCAATTGAGACGTGATGCATTACGGGTCAAATGACAGTCCTGGGTAAATAGAAAATGGAAGAGGATGGGGTCTCGATAAGGGAATACTGTGTTTGTTCAAGTTTAGTCTGCTGTCTCTGTTGGCTCTGGTCTGTCTTTTGTTCGGAGGTGAAGCTTGGTTTACTATCTTACATTTAACGATGACCTTCCAGCCTCATATCACTAGTATTTGAGAGAATAATTTGTACCAGAGGGACAATTTCAGTCTCTGATTTTCATTTTTTCAAGGAGAATATTTTAGTTAACTAAAGAGAGTCGACACAATAACCCGATTCAGTGCAAAGGACAATTATCATGCAAAAAAAGCGCCCAATCGTAAGGCTGATCGTAGCATCCTTCCTTTCTGAAGAAGACAAACTGGTAGATTGAAGGTCTCTTGAATCCGGGCTGTCACTGGGGGTAGGGGAGCTCTTGTAATTTGCAGAACTGAATCCATGGAGCGGGCATAAGGGAATAAGTTGGAAGGGGAAGAAGACAGAGAACAAACCTGGCAGGCACGTTGAGGCCATGCCAGTCCTGCCTGCGCCACGCGGTGTGGCAGGGGGGCAGTGCCAGGAAATGTGGCAAGAGGAGGAAAGATCAAACAACAAGGGCTGCAGATCTCCACCAATCTGCTCTGTATTAATGTCAGAGCCAAGGAGCAGCTGAACCAGACGTGATCCACAATGTGTGACAGCGATGCATGTGTGTGCCTGTATGTGCGCGAGTGTCTATATGACCATTCGCTGCAAACTGGACCAAATTCATAATGGCCTGGTGGTATGAGAGACAACTCTGCCTCAGAACTGCCTTAGAGTGTGAAACATTTTTCCAACTTGTCTTTCGAAACTTGAGAGCAACGAACACTGCTTTTCAGATTGCGTTTTTTCACATCTTCGCAGTTATATTCTCAAATGCGAGCGTCATTATTTACATACAAATGCTCATGACGAAGGCATTTTCAGGTCTATTTTGTATTTTCCGGGTGTCAGACACACTGTAGCCCATGATGGAGTGGTGGGAACCTGGTGCCTGTATCGACACGCCTCTCAGCTCCAGTGGGCTGCACACCCGGGCCTGCATCCTGCTCCAAAAACTTGTTCTATATAGCTGCAATAAAGCAAGCAGACGGCAAATGAGCTCCACGCTGCCATCGCTCCCTCCCGGACAGATGGCAAAATTAGACAATATGCTTTCCAAAATTACACTGAAATCACATGGCCACGTGTCTGTCTGCCTGTCTGTCCATCCATCCGTCCATCCCACATGGCATCACGGCCATCTTTGCTGGGGTGTGGCGCCTGGGCAGAGGCGGCACGGCGTTGTTTGGGATGATGAGGAAGCCGGAGCCAGCCTCATTGCTGTTGATTGATATCGGAGCTGTGCGATGGGATGTAGGGCCAGCAGGAGCATCGGTGGATGTGGTGAAGAGAAGGGGAGGGGTACATGGGCAGGGGGTTTGTTGGTGGTGGTCGTAAGGGGGGGGGGGGGGGGGGGGGGTGTAGCTGGGGAATGAGCCTGTTCTATGACAATGCATGATGAACAGCCTGCTATTTGGAGTGCATCTGCAGGAGCCAGTTTGTAGCGCCGGGTCCTTAGAGAGATGTGGGAGGAGAGCAAATGTTTGAGGAGCGGACTCTGCAACTGCTGAATCTCCCAGCGCTCCATGTATTTTGGGAGTGACACAGAGCGTCTTATGACAATATTAGCCTCTATCCCTTCTTGTCTTTTTGAATAGGATCTTGAACTACAGACTGATAATGGTATCTCCACTGATATGGGAGTCTCTGCTGCGAACTGGGAAAGCTCTGCTGTTTCGGACGAATCTCTGTTGAAAATCTTGTCTGAGGGAAATTACGTTATTCCTCTGCTGTATGTGGTCCGAGATAGAATCGTAGAAGTTGGCAGCTTGACTGTCTTGTCATGTAAATAAAAGAGGAGGCATCTATCTGTCTTATGAAACGAAAAACACTCCCCCAAAAACATTTTTTTTTTTAGATGCACGAAAACAGAGAGAAACACCGATATCATCCCTAAAAAAATTCGTTAATAATTGACTCTTTGCTACTTTGCATTCTAGTACACAGCCCAGGCTCAGCTGCAATGATTTAAGTATCAATATGAAAGTGAAAAATGCCTTCTAATTGACTGCATAGACATAAACACAGCCATCACTGGGATAAAAGTGGGGCTGCAGATGGCAGGATAGTCTGATTCTGGACAACGTCATGAGCGTAGCAGCCAGACAACGCAAGTAAAAATTAGGAAGTTACACAGCGGCTCCAATAGTTGGGACTTTAGTGAAGAGACTAATGGTATATATTCAGTAGAGTGATCACAACGGCCGAATGGACTCTCACTTGGGAGAAACCTACGTCCCCTCGGTGAAGGCTCTGTCTCTGTCTTTGTGGCCTGTTCAAGCAATTACGCCCGGCTACATGTTTTCATATGGGAATGGATGAGGGAAGGGAGGGTGTGTGTGTGTGAATGTGTGTGTGTGTGTGTGTGTGTGTGTGGGTGGGTGAGGAGGGTTGGGGAGGGGTGGGGGTGTCATGTGAAAAAGTCATTTTGGCTGTGCACTCTTCAGTTCCGGTCATGCTCTGTACCGACGCAAATTAAAACCTCCCCAGTAGCCTATGTAAATATGCTGCCTACTGCGCTGCGCTTTAATGAGCCATGATATGAAAGACATCTAAAACCAACGGAAAATAACTGGCCACTTAAAGGTGTGGTGCGTCTGACAGGTGACAGGTAGAGCCAGGTTTAAGACAGGGGAGGTGGTGGTGGGGGTTTTGCAGGATGATGGGGGCAGACCAGCTCTGGCATTCAGGAATAATCTGGAGCTGTGAGCTGCAAGCCAGGGGAGAGTAACCAGCTTTTTAGCCTCAGGCATTTCAAAGAATTCTGGGTGGTGGTGATGTAGAGGGAGAAAAGGGGGGGAGCAGGTGGGGATTGTGTGTGTCTGTCTGTGTGTGTAGGTGTGTGTGTGTGTGTGTGTGTGTGTACCTGGTGTGTATGCTTGCTCATTTTTAAGGGGGTGGGATGTTGTTAGGTGAGAAGTGAAAGGAGACAGTTACTATGTCTCCTGCCTCGAGACACAGCTCATTGTCACCAACTTAAAAAATGTACATAATTTTCCTGCGTGCAGACACACACACACACACCGACAGACACACACACACACACACATACACACACACACACACAGCACTCAATCCTCTAATAACCTGTCTTCTAAAAACCTTACAAGGATTACCTATCTGGAAATCTGCTTTGTATGCAGAATGTGATGGCGGAATGGAAATGAGCAACTGTTCAAGATGGCGCCTACCAAAAAGGGAACCACATCTGCACAAACCGATTAATCCGAAACATTCAGAGGAATCTCAAGTCATTTACAATATCACAGAATCCATAATCAAGATTCACTGCCAGAGTCTGAGTCTGCGGCACAGAGTCAATGCCCAGTTCAATGAGGGCTGATGGAATGTATAATTTCATGACAGATGCACGCATTCACGGGGGAACACAGGGTCATTTTAACATTCACAGGCAAAAAAAAAAAAAAAAAAAAAAAAGAAAAAAAATACAACAACTTGCCCTAGAAAGGAAATGCATACCCAATTATTAACAGGCAAAAATAGGCAATAACAAATGAAATATGTAACATGTTTGTTCACTGATAGCAGAGCATTCATAAAATGCAAATGCACTATTCATACAAATATATATGCTGCTTTTAATAGTATCATACTGTATCTTTGCAGCTATTTAACCACACTGCATCCTATAGCTATAAATACATGTCTCTAATTGGACAAATCCCTGTGTATGCATAACATTAATTAGGATGATCATGTTTATTGTAAAGATTATGAGCTTATTTGTTCTAACAGGTGACTCACAGAGAAGACATATTAGAAACAAACCACTGCGTTCTTGGAATCGTAGTGGGAGGAGACCAATTTAATGTGTGTTAACTTGAATGCAGAGCATCCCAAATGTGAAAAAAAAAAAAAAACAGGACGAACAGATATGTAGATTTTTTTAAAAATCTGTGGCATGGTTTGTGGGTTTGAACCTTGCCAAGCCATGCTAAATCCAGTCTTTAAAGCGACGCAGCGAGCTATAAAGGTAGGAGCTGGCTGATAGGCTGGTGAGATCCATTGTTGTTGGGCCATCTGACAGTCTAACTCATGAGGACGAGGGAAACAGAGGAACAAACCAGTGGGGTGCCTTATGAATTTAGACTAAGTTGAGATGCAACATTTGGACAAAATACACTCTCTCCTGTGAACTGTCAACAAATGCAAACCAAACCCACCAAGAACTGTACTGCTGAAATGCATTTTGCCAGTTCCTCTTTGTAATCTGTCATACATGGGGGCCACTTTGACAACACGCGCCAAAATTGCTTATCTGGGGGTTAATGAAAGTAACAATGTGTGGTGGAGAAATAAATCGCGCTAACATTGCTGTAACATGTGACATGTTTAACAGAGGTGTGATATGTAAATGTGACAACAAGCGTTTTAAACCTGCACGAATCATAGTTTTCTTATTTTTACATTGGATCAAATGATGTGTTTAATGTGAAAGCAGCTGTTAATGGCACTCAGCCCCCTCTCTGCATCCAACAGACCTTATTTTTAGCAGCAGCAGCTCTGTTCAGTAGTCAAACTAGGGTGAAGCAGCTGGACTATTCTTAGCTGGTAAACATTACGGCACTCCTCCAAAAGCAGACGAAAAAGTAGGGAAAATACCTGCAATCACCAAAGTTTGGTGTCATGGATGCTAAGTAAACAAATTAGCTACAACGATTTTGCAGAGTAAAAGGCCAAAAGTGTGGTTTTTAAGCTGTTTTTTTTTTTTTTTTTTCTTGTGCTGCTTAGTGGCCACAAAATAGTAAAAATAAATTGATGCAGCTTCAAAGCCATGCCAAAGAAAGCAGCAGTGCACGATAAAAAAAAAAAAAAAAAAAAAAAATTAAAATCGAAGGTATGAGCTATGATGTGAAGATGCTGAAACATCTATGTGAGTTTGGGTCTTTTTCTATGCCACTTCTTCCCACCCTGATTGCGGAAACACTTTACAAGGAGGCCTCGGCAACTTTGCGTGACCTTGTAGGGCTGAATAAGACTGTAAAATTGATTCAGCTCCTGTAATAAAAGAGCACACACATTATCAGCATTCTAATTATAATTAATACAGGCAGCGGCGGCAGACCCATTATTTACGATGGGGGCCCATGGTAAGCAAACACAATAATAATCTGCTCCATATTTTTATTGATATGTTGATGAATGGCTCTCTTTCACACAAAACACCAATGGAATGTCTCAGTGGCCGATCATACAAGTACTGATTATTTTACTGCCAGTTTCCTTCACCCTGCTCCCCTCCCGCCTCGCCTTCCCTCCAACCCTCTCCTCTTCAGTCTTTCATTAGCCCTTTGTTTGTATCACCTTAAGTCCCTGACTCCAAACCTCATTACCGAGAGCTGGGTCAGGTGATAGAGTCAACTAACCTCTAAGAGGTGAATTACTGTCAGAAATAAACAGTCCAACGGCAACATCACACAAACTACCTCATGTCCTGCAAAGAGATACCCAACGTATTGTGGAGGGAGTCGTGTTAAAAATCTCCTCCTTTTTTTGTAAATGAAGTTATAAAATGGAAATGTTCTTTTGAGTGGGAATTTAAGACCCGCTCTCTGCTCAAACAAACTCGTTTTTAATGCATCCCCTTCACTCGGTTTCTTGTTGGCTTTCTCTTAGACCCTGAAAATCATCTGGCCCTCCCTGTGTTTAAATGATGATCCAGTAGCATAAAAAGCTTTTTTCAAAAATCATCCTTTTCTCTGTGGATTATATACTAGTTACAGAATGTAGACCGCTGGCAAACAATAAGAGAATACTGCTATATTAAACGGTCTCTGAGAGATACATCTGAATTCTCTCTATCCAATGAATATCTGGTTTAGTGAACACAAAAGACCCTACCGCCTCACAGTCACAGTGTGTAAAATAAAAAGACAGCAACCTTCATATCTAGGTTATCCTTTATAATTAGGTATCTATGTAGCTTATGCCATTTCCCCTGTTTGATAATTGTAGTCCATCCCTCCTAATTTTGCAGCGAGTCAGAAAAAAATGCTTATTTGTGCCTATCTTCCTTATTAATTCTCCTCACAAATCCTTGATTATTTTCCAATCCTTTCCTCTGATATCTCTGGCTCTGTTTGTCTGTTTCACTCACTCCTCCACTGAGCAGTCTGCCTTCCTTCTCAATCGCCTGTTTTGTTTCCCGTTTTAATGAACAGTTGGATTCTTTTATTTCTCTACAAGTGCTGGATTTGCCTTATCACCCCCCGTCCCTTTGAGGGTTGCCAATTGGTTTTATCCATGGATGTATCATTTCTTAGGCTTCCTCTTTTTTTCTCCACAAAGAGAAAGAACCACTCCGTCAACAAGCCTCTCCGGAGCCAGAGATTAAAAACCTCAACATCACCTACCTTCCAGCGCTACTCCCAACTGGTTTGTGTAAAACTCAATTAAACTTGTCCCCACTGAATTTCACATTACAGTACATTAAAAGGAAATTCTTCAAGCGTGATGACAAAGCTCAAACCTAGCTTCAGAGCCGCTATTTAGGAGCTTTCCTAAACGTTGTAGTCTTCAGGGTTTTAGCCTCATGTCGACGCGAAAAGCGCTAAACACAAAAACAAAGAAAAGGTTCCTTTTGACTTGGGAGAAAAACAAACTTTATGATTCATTTATTTACAGACACGCTGAAAGTCACTTCGTCTGCTTGATACGCTGCATGCAAACAACGAGGCCTCAGTCTATCAATTAAGTTCTCCACAATAGGTAAAAATGCTGGTGTTTGATGATAAAAGGTAAATACTTTCAAAAGTAACCAGGACATAATGATAGTTGTCAACCGTGTGACATTAGCAATCTTTGTAAAATACAGATGTTAATCTTTGGGGGGTTTGCAGATTTTTGATCTCAATTTCAGAGCCTCAGTGAGTCGATAACAAATTATTCCACCGCCTTCATACAATCTGTCTGGGTGAAAAGGGAGTGTTCAGTCAAGCAAAAGAACACTGAAGGTCGATGTGTGTGTTAACTTCATTCACATGTGATAATGTGCTTTCAAACTACATGATAGTGAGCCTGAATGCAGCGGGGGAGGGATTCTTAAGATGTCGTCCCTGTATCGGGAGCTTTGACGCTTTTGTAGTTCGTGTTTTCCTTCTGAGTGGGAGAGAACAAGCGTGGCTGCAAACGTGGAGGGTTTCCTACAAAGCGGAACCGGCTCAGCTCGGTTTGGCTTGGCTTTCCTTCAGCCAGGTCGGCTTTACAAGGGAGAATCTGGAGATATGCTTCTCCCCTACCCTCCCCTTCAATTTTTCTCTTGTTCTCCCCCATACAGCCATCCCTCCCCACAGCACAGGAATTTAAGGGCAGCTTTGAACCGTCTCAGTGTTCTTCAACAGTGTAGAATGTGTGTCAGCCTGTGCACATTCGCCTCCCGACAGCCACCCAAAGGTGTTTTCGTGCTGAGATTAGTGGATGAGGTGCAGTCTGTGTTTTGGGCCAAACATGCCCATCCTTTGACATGAGGGTGGACTCCGACTCTGCCTGGGCTACAGACCAAGATCACTCCCTCTTGTCTCCTCTGTTTCCTCCTCAATCCTCTCCAACACATGACATGTGTCACTGCCACAGATCTGCACTGGAAGATACGACCAGTTCAAGGTCAGGGCAAATCCCCAAAGCAGAAAGGAGACGAGAGAAAATCCCATAGACCTTTTTTTTTTTTTTTCAACTGATGGACTATTTAAAAAGTTCATTTTTCTTAAATACTCAGCATATTTCATGGTACTATAATGTGAACGCTATATTGTGAAATCTCCATTAGCCAAAGATGGTCGCTGCGCTAATGCAATGGATATGTCAATTTTCTTGTTCTGGAAAAAAGAATTTTTGTAGGGATTTAAAATCCATGTAATATTCATATTTTCTATTTCACAGCACAATAGCCAGTGAGGAACTAAAGTGATTATACATAGCCAGAGTCAAACTCTAGGGACGTTATCTATTATAGTTTAATAAATCAACAGAGAGGGAGCAGGGTGCACAAATATTCTTTAAGCATATTGGAACAGTTTCCGCAGCCATGTGATAAAAAAAATGGGATAAAAGTATTTAAATAGTGCATTATTTTACATGGAATTACATGGAAAGATTAATCAGGAAGTTCCAGCATCATCAGATATTTTCTTGCCTTAGGTTAACGTGGTCTATGTGAGATAAATGTTCCTGTGCCGCATCTTTTCTGCAACAAAACTTTAATTAAGTCCAAGTTCCACCAATGACAAAATGTTATTCAGTCCAAAAGCCTTTTCGGAGGCCAGGTTAGCTCAGACAGGATGGAGAAGGGGGCACCATGTAATTATTTGGCACTTACAATGCCCTACACTTCAGATTTCTGAGGATGGCGAGCAGAAAATCTGTTTACTATGGAGCCGAGTTCTTCACTCTTCTGTGTGGAGGAAGCCTTTGAATAATTCATAGTGAGAGCCATAGGCATATGCAATGGAAAAGTGTTGGAGAATATCACACCAAAGATGGCATCCTCTATTATGTGCACTGTGCCCGGCGTGCCCACAGACCTCACATAATGTAATTGGATAAAAGTCAGATGCTGCATATTGAAAAGCAACATAAGGCAGCGATATTCTTCCGAGTCTCTGAAATGTGCTAATTGACTCAAAAGCAGCTACAGGAAAAGATTGCATGGCTTATTGTCTTCATATATTTATCTCCAACACCTCATTACTTTTTTGTGCAGTTACAAGAAATAAGTGGAATAAATTTACTTACTACAACTTGTGATCAAAAAGCATGACCTCTCCCAAATAGAGCAGGGGGATGAGTAGGGGAGGAGGGGGGCCCTTAAATTAGAATGTCATTATTTGCATTTGATGCTGCGAAGATGTTTTTGTTGTCATTTTACTTTTGTTGACAACTTGTCTCATCGGGATGTTGCTGACTGAAACCGTGTGACGTGCTTTTTACATATCAAAACTGCCAAGCCTTTCATTTAAAGAGACTTCATCTTCCTTGACAACATTTTTATTGACAGGTAAAGCCCCGGAGATTAGACACGGTGGTCTAATTAGTCTCTTCTCCCACTATTTACACACTCAAACCCCCTGAAAGGAAAGTGATCCGCACAAAGCCAACGCTCTGAAGAGGGGACGATGATGGATGCGGTGGCCATCTAACTGTAGAAAGGAGTCGTAGGCTTGCTTAATTCCTGACATGAAATATTACCTGCAGCACTCGACAGAGCAGACCTGCTTGGATGGCAGCGGAGATAGCATCCATCCTTTCAGTATAAGAAACAAACAAACAAACAAAAGCTCCAGGACCCCTGACCCGACAAAGAAAGTACAACTGATAAGTTAGTACCAATTTCTCTCTCTTCTCCTGCTTCCCTCGCTTTTCCTTGAATAGCATTTCACTGCCTTTGGCCCCAGTTTCACCTTGCTACGCCTGTGCCCTTCTATTAAAGGTGGTAATGGCTGCCAACTTCCCTCAGGCCTTCTTTTTAATATTTGTCACTCATGAAAGAAAGAGAGGGGGGGGGGGGGTAGTAGGGAGATGATAAATCTTACTTTTGCCTGCTAAGGGCTTCTATCTCCCAAACAGAATAAAATCCAGCCCAAAACACTGCTGTGCGCATTAGGAAGCTGTGGGTTTAAGCCTTGTCCGCCATGATCAAACCAGGATTTATGAAGCATCATAACTCCCGACAACATCCAGCGGCTTATTAATTTTATATATTTCTGTCCATTCCCTGATATTTCCAGCCTTGACAGTCACTCAAGATAAGCCAAAAGCGTTCTGACAGGATGGAGTGTATATATATTTTTCACTGTTCTGCCGCTCCCCTCCAGTTGAATAGGTTTAGCAGAAACCTTGAGACTGCTGTGGTGTGATTTGTCTCTGGTTTTTGTCTTCACTTGCAACCTTCCCATTTGTAAAGGGCCCTTAAATCAGCCCTGCGCTCTGCTGAGGCATGAGAACAGGCCAGACAGAGACAGGGAGGGTGTGTTAGTGAATGTGTGTGTATGTGTGTGTGTGTGTGTGGGGGGTTATAGAGGAGGAATATTTGTGTGTATGTGTGTGCATGCATGTCTCAATGTATGTCTAAGCGATGGGAGACTGAGACAGAAAAGAGAGGGAAGGAGGAAGGTGATTGGCTCCATCCGAGTATCGCACATGCGGTTGAATTTTAATCAAAACACTCACTAATCACCATTTACAGACTGTCTATATAAAGGCCTGTTCTGCGATATGAGAGGGCAACATGCTGATAGGGTTTAATTTAACTAGAGTCTAGGTCGGAGGCTTGATTTAATGTGGCCCACAGGAAAACTGAGCAGAAAGGAGAGCGGGAGAGAGGGAGAAATTGTACTTCTTTATGTAATGATCACATAAGTTCACATCAATACAGCCCTAACACATTAGCAGAAACAGTACATGAAAGTGTGAGGCCCTCTGTGGGCAGCATCAGCGACACAAGCCGCTCTAACTCTCCTGACGGCGACTTCACGGCTATGACAGGCCATGAAAAATCAGTTCTGGATCCTGACGGGTTTTTAAAGATAATTCTCTTAACCTCTTAAACTTTGATTTCCTCTTATGTTCCCCTTAAGGAGCTTAACGTATGGAAAACAAATTTCTGTAACGCGGTGTTGGTACTTATATGTTCTGTAGCTTCCACACCTCTTACTACATATATGACACTTAAATAGCGTGAAATATGTTAAAGTTGATCCCGAAGATGCAAAGAGTCAGTATTACATTGGATATTTAACCTTTGGCGGAAAATCGTGCTTGATTTTTTGACTTATTTTATTATTAATTAACCTTCAGTAAAGATACATCGGTGCTAATTTGAATATTCTGTAAATTGTTGATCTTTGGTAGGTGTCTTTTCCATAAAATCCATCTTATGCTTTTAAGAATGTAAAATTGTTTCTGTTATTTTGTGAAGAAGTTGATCTCTTTTAGACTTTTAGAGTTTTGGGGCACATTGGATTGAGGCGTTTCATTCATTGTAACCTGGTTAGTTTTCCAATATCAGTGAGATACATTAAAAAAAATGCTTATGGGGGTTGAAGCTCCTAAATGATGACGACACAGGTCACAATATCATTTTATATTATGATAAATATCATTCCAATAACTGTTTTTAGGGCTAATTGTGTTGGTTTTGTCATCCACGCTTAAAAAATGCTTCAGAGTTGCTTAATTTTGACATTTTTTCATCCTTATAATTGTTTGTTTAATCGTTTTAAATGTTCTACCTCTAAATTTCTAAAATATGTGGCATGTTTTGACCAGAAATAATCATTTTAAGCTACAAATTACTATCCTGTTTCTTCAACTCCCACTCAGGAAGAAAATTCAGTCTTTAACCTCTTCCTTCCCACCTAATTTGTGTTCATTTTCTCCTGTTGACCAAGTTTCAAAGCTTATAACTGAAGAACCACATGGCTGAAATTAACCAATCACACGTCATTGGAAAGGTAATGAGCTCTAGATTCAGAAAATTGCCTTTTTTTGGTATGTGGCTAAAATATAACCTGAATTACACACAATAGTCCCGTTTGCTTTGATTGTTATGCGGGTGATTCTTTCACAATACTGTAAAATAAACTTAGAAACTCAGTTGCAGAGAATCTAAGCTAACAAGGTACAGCATTTCTATACTGACAAAAGTCGTACTGTAGAAACGTTAATGTACCTAATACAAAATGACTGAACTGCTGTTGATCTGATGGGAATGGAGCGGTTAAGCCTAAAAGAAATATTACATGTTCTGTGCTATATTTGGGTCATTTAACAGGAAAAGACATACCAAGAAAGGATAAATATTTGATTAAAATCCACTTGGTGGCGTCTAAAAAAGCCATCACACGAAAATGGTGTAAAAAGGACCCCCCTAGCCTAAATAATTGGAGAGACAATGTGGAAGAAACTCTCAACATGGAGAGACGTACTTATGTCATAAGACTACAGCAAACAACATGTGAAGATCGATGGGAAAAGTGGACAATGTACAGGACGACAACTGACACTATGTTCTAAATGTTCGTGTTGTAAAATTTCAAAAATTAAACAATTAAAATTTAAGTGTAAAAAAAAAACCCTAAAAGAAATATTGATTTGACATCGATTATGAACATTTTCATCATAGTATTTCAGTTGGAAGTCCTTCAAGCTGTAGGTCTAATGTGTCTCTCTCTATTTTTTTTAATCTGTCGTCGCTGTCGGGAGGAAACCTCTTATGTCCAAAACGGTTACTTTTCAGGAAACTGGAAAAACAATGTATATTCTAAATAAGTGAATGGAGTTAAGAGATATAGTCACAAGTCGTTTTCAACACTTTCACTGGTTAAATATTTCTACAACCATCAGGCCAATGTGAAGACTGACCAATAGAATCATTTTATGAGGAAAAAAAAAAGACCAAAAATGGACTTACGAGGTTTCCGTCCGACAATAATGCTTTACAATGTATATATCACAGTAGAGATTGAAATCCAGTAGGATTCGTAATCCTACTAGGACAGATAGGAATTTTAGTTTGTCCTAGGACAAACTGAAATCCTATCTGTCCTAGGGTTAGGGTTAGGGGTTAGGGTTGGGGGGGTTAGGGTTAGGGTTAATCTTCAGATCCTAATTTCTTGTAGGATTTCAGTTTGTCCTAGGACAAACTAAAATTTCAATCTGTCCTAGTAGGATTCCTATCTGTCCTAATAGGATTACGAATCCTACTGGATTTCAATCTCTACTGTGACATATATATGCCAAGCTGTTGCTCAAAATGTAAAGGAGAAAGAGTAGTTTGCCAAATAGCCATTACGTTTAGGAATTGTATAGCTTATTAAGAGGAAGTATAACATTTTTCAGAAATAGTTCATTTTCTCCTATTGACCAAGTTTC
This sequence comes from Sphaeramia orbicularis, assembly GCF_902148855.1. Lineage (NCBI taxonomy): Eukaryota > Metazoa > Chordata > Actinopteri > Kurtiformes > Apogonidae > Sphaeramia > Sphaeramia orbicularis. The sequence goes on from NC_043972.1 coordinate 8,103,036, forward strand.
AAAGCTTACAACTGAAGAACCACATGGCCGAAATTAACTGATCACACCTCATTTTAAAGGTTATAGCCTGTAGTTTCAGAAAATTTCATTTTTTGGGGGTGTGTGGCTAAAATAGAACATGAGCTACACAGAATAATCCCATTAGCTTTGATCATTACACAGGTGATTCTTTTACAATACTGTAAAATAAACTTAGAAACTCAACTGCAGAAAATCTAAGCTAACATGGAATAGCATTTCTATATTGGCAAAAGTCATATTATAGAAACTTTAATGTATTTAATACAAAATGACAGAACTGCTGGTGATCTGATGGGAATAGCATCGTTAAACCTAAAACAAATATTGATTTGACATTGTTTATGAACATTTTCATCACAGTATTTCAATGGGAAGTCCTACAAGCTGTAGGTCTTATGTGTCCCTATATATTTTTTTTATCTATCATCTCTGTCAGGTGGAAACCTCTTATGTCCAAAATGGTTATTTTTCTGGAAAAATGTTGTATATTCTAAATGAATGAATGGAGTTAAGAGATATAGTCACAAGTTGTTTTCAACACTTTTCATTGATTAAATATTTCTAAACCTATCAGGTTAATGTGTAGACTGACCAATAGAATCACTGTATGACAAAAAAAAAGACCAAAAATGGACTTAACCTGTTAAACCCTGACCATATTTTTGGGGGAAAAACGCCTAAAAAGACATGCCCAAAGTAAATGAAGAATTACTTCACAATAATAAGGTTCATATGGATGTTCTTGGTGTCTATGGACATTTAGAGACCTCACATAATCTATTCCCATTGTCTAAAATATTGTATCTATTACTATGCCTGAGTAAACTGTAACAAACTAAAAGAGAAATTCGAATTTTTTATCCACGCCTGTTTTTTTCGGCTGAATTGACGATGATATGCATAAATTAATTGTTCGCGTCGGAGATTTTTTAATAGTGTATATTTCACCCCACAAAGATTAAAAATCATGTTTGAACATTAAAGTTTGCACTAAAATACACTTTTGATGTACTTTTATTAACATCAGGGTCTAAACTTTGAGCAAAAGTTGAAAAAAACATCCATTGTCCTGATTTATTATATATTTATAGTAGATGAATATTAATATAATTTTTTCAGGCCCGCCGGCGGGCCGACAGGGCTGAAGGGGTTTTAAGAGGTTTCCGCCTGACAACAATGCTATATAATGTATATATATCAGGCTGTTGCTCAAAATGTAAAGGAGAAAGAATAGTTTGCCAAGTAGTAATTACATTTAGGAATTGTATAGCTTATTAAGAGGAAGTGTAACATTTTACAGAAATAGTTTGTTTTCTCAGCCTGGACAGGGTTTCCTTTCACTAAAACTAACTTTCTTGTCATGCCAGAGCTTTACTGAAGCCTCCAACAGGTCTGCTGGGGCCTGGAGCCTCTGATGCTGCTCTCACCGATGCCATCCTCACTCCTCTTCCAGCTGCCTCCTCTCTGGCTTTGACCCCAGCGAAGCTAACTAGCAGCGGTGGCTATCACACCCAGCAGTGTCTGACTAAGACCCTATAGCGAACACCAGCCGGCTGCAGCCACAGCGACTGAAGCACGAGGTGGTGAGGAGGCAGGCAGGATGTAATCTCCAGGAGCTGTTGATACAGGGAAACACACAGGGTTTGGGTCAAAGGGATTAAAATGGTGGAGGTGCTGGTTGTAAGAAGGAGAGGGGCTGAGGAATAGTGGCGGGAGCAGCGGGCGAGCCACCCCATAACAGAGAGGAGTGGGGAGATTACAGGGAAAATGGCGTGAGGGGGATTCCTGCGAGGAGAGGGGAGGAAGTGACTCCAAATGGCATTGGAACACAGCATTAACACCGCGCTATTCAACAGTATGCAGGCTTAGCGAGCACAGGGCATCAGGAGACGTGGCCGTGTTTGGCGCGCTGGTCAGGTGACGCTCCGGTTCTATATGTGACAGGTGTGAGGAAATCGAGTTAGGGAGGGGTGAACAGGAAGTGCTTAGAGGGGCTGGAATCTTCACAGCACCACTCCAGGACTTTTGTCTTTGCTTCCCAAGTCGCCCTCTGTGCGACTGCGACTGTGTAAATATTGGCGTTTCCACAGAAAAAAAAAAAAAAAAAAAATTCAGATTTTAAACAAATGAGGCCAACTCCGCCGGGGTAACACTGAGCGAAGACGTCTGAGGTTTTAACTGAGCCCTTCATGCCTATGCAAACCTCACATGGTTTGGATAGAGTTCCATCAACAAAACATGTCAATCACTTCGCTGTGAAAAAGGGGAGAGATACGAGACTGAAACCTATCTCGTACAGACCCAAATACTGTACTCACGGCTTCCATTTCACAGTCTGTGGGTGAGCAGGGGTTCAAAAATCTTACATCAATTTTTTTTTTTTTTTTTTCCCCTTCAATCCGGCTATCCAAGGGCTCAGATTCCAGTTACATTTCACATTGAATAGACTTGTGTTTCCAGCAGTCTAGTCCTCTTCTAGTATGCTGGCTAGTGGAGCGATGACAGATTGGTTTCCACTCACTACACGGGGGAGCACAATGGAGTGGCTTTGACAGAGTTAAGAGAAACAGTGCATCAATGCCCCCCCATCTCTCTCTCTTTTTTCTGCACACACACACACACACACACACACACACACACACACACACACACATACATACACTCCTCTATTCCACTCTCTCCTTTTCTTCTTTCTCTGCCTCTCTCTCCCTCTTCCCTGGGGCTTAGAGAATGGATGGCCCTGTCTGACCTGGACGACACTGATGTCTAGTCCTCTACACTACTGTACCTACAGCACGCCTGTCTGCTCGCTCGCCACTCTGTCCACGCTCTGCTTTCACACATACGCAGGAAACGCGCGCGAGGATCCGAGCGCCCGTCTCCGTCACCCGCCGCCAACAGGCAGAGGTCAGCAGAGTTCAGCTGAACGTGAAGTAGAGTTTAACTCATAAGGAGGACGTGATACTGTCACCGGAAAGACTCAGACCGAGGCACCTGCTCCAATGAGAATGATAAACTTTACTTTGAACGTAAGTGGGAATGAAACTATAAAGGTTTAACAACACTTTATGTCCGGAATGGAGTAGGAAGAAGCCGAACTTATATTGTCCTACCTCAATTTTATATGACTTCGCTAATCGGCTAATGTATACAGTCTATAAAAAAGAATAGGTCAGTTATTAAATTAGTGAAAAAGAAAACAAATGATGACATATCATTACCTGTTACTGTTAGAGACCTGTTCATTGGTACTATATCTCTGGAAAATAAGGTTTTTATACATCTTCTTAACCCATAAAGCAGTATTTCCTCATTACTGATTAACCCATAAAGACTAAAACATCCACCAACAAACAAAACCATCTACTGATCTAAAATATTTAGTACCTGTTGATCCCTTAATCCTATCAATACATGTCAATAATTGGTGTAACATGCAGTTATTCATCTTTTCATGGTCATCAGATACGACCCATTTGGACGTTCAGAAGCTCCGTAGTTACCATGGTAACACTGTCATCTTCTACAACACTGACTCACCAGTAAAACCCATAGAGTTGGATCAATGACAGTGGATGGAGACTCTTGTTTTTATGTTCAGTTAATGAGAGATTTTATCGAAAAAGTCACTTTTTCTTCAGTTTGATCAATAACCTTTAAATAGACTCTGAGTTTTCATGAACATCTACATGATTTGTGAATTAAATATCCTCCTGAGACCTTGCAGGGCATTTTTGTCCTCTATAGGGCACAAAGGTTCAACAGTTTTACTTAAAAAATGCTGTCCCTTGCAAATGTTATTCCATTAAAAAATAAGTACATAAATAAATATATACAATTTAAAAAATGTATCTGGAAAAACTGTTGCATTATGCAGTTTCCAATCAAGAAAATTATTTAATGTAAAAAAGCTAAAATTTTCACTCCCCTGGGTTTCAGGAGGATATAGGAAAATACATGATTTACACCAAAAAAATGCAGAAAAAGAAGATAATAATAGAAAAAAATGGTGATAAATCAGTTAAGAAAGGTAGAAATAGAGAAAAAAAAATCATTTGAGAATTGCCACAAAAGTAGCACTGGATTAAATTTTATGATGCTTTCACTCTGTTTGATATTTAGTTCCATTTTATTCCACAAAACCACTCCACAACATGACGTTCACATCCTTTTAAGTTCTGTTCTAGTGAAATGTTTCATATTTAGTTTCTTTTTATCTGTGAATAATTTCTGTATGTTACTTGGAAGTCGTTTATTTCTTGATTTGTATGTTTGTGCTGTTGTAAATTCCACCAGATCCCTTAATTTGAATGTATGTGAATAATAATAATAATAATAATAATAATAATAATAATAATAATAATAATAATAATAATAAATTTAGTAATCTGAAAAAGAAAAAATGATCCCGTCCTCAATCAGCGCCTTCCAAGCTGACGGTCTTGATCATCTAAAAACAGGTCAGTACATGCATTTTCTGAAGTTTGATCAATGAATAATTGTAACATTAAAGATAGCGAATGATCTTAAATGAACAGAATCAACCCAGACGCTTCAAATGGTGTCTAACATAGCTCTACAACATAGATCTATAGCAACAACCTGGGTTTGATTGTCTATACTGTCTCTAAAAAAACACAAGAATTAAAGTTGAGAAACAAGTTATCCTTTTTCCTAATATAACAGCTAGGACCATAGAGTTTAGAAAAGAAAAAAAGAAATTCAACACCAAATTCCCACTACAGGATTTTTGCAGTGTTACAAAATAAGTCCAAATCATACCACCAGTTAACCCTGAAAGACCTCCAACTATGTCGGTGGTGACTTCCAAACGAATTTCCTTCTACATTTAACCTTCAGGCCAGCGTTCCCATGCGCCTCAGAGGAGAACCAACAGATATTCAAAATCTTTTATTCCTTCAGCTATCACACTTTTAAACTCTGACAGCAGTTATTTTAGTCATTTTACATGAGATTTTTTTCATGTTAGCAGAACCAACAAGGTCTTTTAGTCTTTTAGCCTGCATTGGTATTTATTGATTACTTATTGTCGATTATTTAATGCATTTATTCATAGTTGCTTCCAATGAGTTTGTATTTGTACACTGATTTGTGTTTGTCACATTGCACTTTGGATGTGATAAAGTTTTCTGAATCTTAATCTGAACCTTTACAATGAAAGATCACCACTTATTACTGTATTATCCTCTGAATTTTGTATTTTTTAGTGTAAATCAATGTAAATCCTATATTTTATTGAGCGATCATGTAGATGTTCGTGAAAGCTCAATTACATAAAGGATTATTATAACAACACTGCAGAAAAATGGACTATTTCAGTAAAATATATCATTAATTGAACATAAAAACAAGTGTGTCCATCCACTGTCATTGATCCAACTCCATGGGTTTTACCGGTCGATCAATATTGTAGAAGATGACTGTGTTTCCACGGTAACTACGGGTCATATTTGATGACCGTGAAAAGATGACAAACTGCATTTTACCTCAATTATTTCCATGTATTGATAGGATTAGTGGATCAACAGGTATTACACATTTTGGATCAGTAGATGCTTTTGTTTGCTGGTGGCTGTTTAGGTTTTTGAGGATTAAAATGATTTATCTGACGTGCAAAATTAGCCTTTTGTCAGCGTATAGATACCAGTAGTGCTGCTGTATGATTCATGCATCGAAACCAAAGATCTAAACCTTTATGGTGACAAGTTTTTTTAGATCTATCGGGTCAAATGTGAACTTGACATTGTTCTAACATGGTAACAGTACAGTGTATCTGCACTTTACACAGGTGAACAAACATCATGTCTACTTCAGCCTCTGCTGCTGATGATGAGACTCTTCATCTGAACCTCTTTGTTTGGTTTGGCATCCTGTACCATACTCGACTGCCAAAACCCAATCTTGATTGCGGCTGTTCTCATGTACGTCCATGTGAGTCAAACACAAAGATGAACCGTGTCTTGGCCGTGCTCCTTGGACGATTACGCACAGGTTTATGAAGTATTACATCCTTAAATCATGTTAATACACCTACGCATCTCATTGTTGATCCTACTTCATGCATCTCTGTGTCCTTACCCATGGCATTGGACTTAAAGAGCGGTGGAATAGCTAAGATCCCCTGACCAGATTGCAATGATAAAACAACCCACAGATAAGGTACTAGTCCTGGAGGTGGCTTGCAGTTGTGTTGCTCCATGCACCGCAATGAGAAAAGAAAAACTGTGATATCACACAGATACGGTGCTCTAAAGACTATAGGGCTATGTGTTTTTTTTCATGCAGGTGGATGTACAATCAATAAAATGGATTAGCTGCAAAGGTATGTATAAAGGTTATCGCCGAGTTCTCCTGCATGAACACAGTGGCGACCCTGCAAAACAATTTTGTAATGTGTCAAGCTATTTCTTCAGAGAAAATCTGATTATGGTTCGCCCTACCTAAAAATTGATTTGCAGGGGTATACATTACCAAAGGAAAAATAGATCCCGTTCTAGTAGACCCTATATATGGCTTCAATGCAATTGTTGCAGCTCTACTCTCTAAGCCAGTCGTATCGTTGGAACAGCCGGTGTTGTGTGTGTTTTTTTTTTTTTTTCTTTCAGGAATGCATCAGTGTTTTTCTTCCTCTGTCATGTTCTTTTTCCCCCCTCTCGGTGGGCTTTTTTTTTTTTTTTTTCGTAGTATGATCATCTCCTCCCTCCCTCAGTGCATCAGAGTTGCACCTAGACTCAGTTTCACTTGTCTGGTTCCACATGCTGCAGTCCTGTGTCAACCCTCAGAGAGACTTTAACTGCGTGGTTTTCCATCACGCTGACTGACGATCTAAACACCCCTCCACCCCAGTGATTCCTCTATCTCTCTCCCTCCATCTCTCTCGTTCACACACATACACACACACACACACACACACATATACACAAACTGTGACCCCCCACAAGCCTGATAAAAAGACACCAACACCACCACCCCCACCCTTCTTTCCAAAAAAAGCAGTGCGGATGTGCAAAAAGGCCCCTCTCTCCAGCTCTCAGCTTTTGTCTCTGATTATCCTCGCAGACACACACACCACTACAGCCCCCTACATCCTCTCCTTGCACATACACACACTTCTTCTCAACCTGCTCCTGGATCTAGTGTGTATATAGGGGGGGGGGGTTTGACTCTGACCAATGGCATCCAACAGCAGGGTTTTATCCTGAAGCAGACTGACAATGCTTTTCACACCTACTTACCACAGCAGAGATGGGGGCGGTGGGCTGGATCATACCCAGGCCTAAAAGCAGGCTAAGGGCTTTTAGAAGACACACACAGAATGGACTCTTTAATTACTGACTCAAGATCCTGCAGTAGATGAAAAAAAAAAAAAAAAACCCTCGCAGAAGCTTATTTTCATTCCGCAGAATTTTTCAATGAATATAAAAATGGTCATTGATTATGCCGTTAAGGGAGGGAAGTTAAGAAGTGAAATATAAAGTACATATAATCACATTAACTTGCAGTGATTAATGTAATAAAATGTGATCTTTTTTCCCCATCTGTATTGAACACATTCAATACTGAGGAGACATGCTCCAAATGTTAAGAAGCGGTCCTCAAAATCCACTTAACCAGTTCAAAGACGTCTGCGAAAGCAACACAGATAACTCATAAAACATGCTTATACAGCGCAGATAGAGAGAGGCTAAGTGCGAGTGCATGTGCATGTGCATGGATGAAGAAGTGAACAAATTTTTCACTAAACATTGACTTTTGATGCCTGTGCGTTTGTGTGTACTTGTCAGTTTATGTGTGTTCGTGCCGCCCGCACTTCCAGAAGCACAATCAGCCTCCCTGCATGATCAATACCAAAGCATTTCTCATCATTGATTATGCAATTATAGAGAAGTTAAGTCTGTGACAGGCTCTCATGTAGAAGCGTTAACCAGGGCAGCTGGCGGGGCAGACAGAGAGGAGGGAGGAAGCTTCCTCTTCACTCACTGTTTTTTTTTTTTTCTCCTATTTTTTTTTTTTTTTTTACGTGGTGCTTAAAGTGAGCTCGGTGTAGTCCAGGTACTTCACTCAGATGATTATAATGCCACGAGGGTGCAATACATCACTCTTATTAGCCACACTGGAGCACAATGGTATCATAATTAATGGTCGCAGCAGGATTGAACGCTGCCCTGACATGGAAAAGTGGGCCTACTTAAGCTCTACAAGGCATTTAAATATGCAGAGTGAATGGCACAACCCAAACCCTCCTGCTCTAAGGACAGCCCACACTCATTAGCCTGACACCCTCCGTGGCACTGATACAAGGACGACCAGGCTATACACGCTCACACATACAACGCAAATCACAAGCACACCCTCCAAAACGACCATGCATGTGAAACACTGAGCAACACTGAGAAAATGTTCCATGGTGATATAAGAGAAGAACAATCTCGTCCCCTCATCAGTGCCCATCACTTCTTTTACATTATCTCCCTGCATTGTTGTTTTTGTCTCAAGGCTTAGCCCACAGTGAATGCAGATGGACATATATGTGTCAGCAGCCATTATGTGAATTTTGGGTAATGGCGTTTGGTCTGTGTGTGTGTTTTGTAGTGAGTGTGGGTGCCGTGGCAGAGTGTGGTGTCTGGTGCTCGTGCTATACTGTCTAGCAGAGGGAAACCGGCTGCGCGGCGGGAGAACAATGCACATAAAAGGCTGTCGGAGGAAGCGTCTGGGGCTGACGTCTTTCACACGGCTCTGAATGGAGCAACGGCGGCGCGTGCGTGGGGTGCGTACGTGCGTGTACGGCCGTGTTTATACATGCTCGTATGCTAAGGAGTGAAACGGAAAAAGAAAAAAATAAAGCCCAGAGAAACGCCCTCTGGAGTGTTTGTAGTGTAGTGGAAAATAATGAGAGTGTGTGTTGTGTCATGTGTGTGCTTGTATGTGCATAAATGCCTGGGCTCCTAAACACATGTGTGGGATGGTTAAGTCCTCTCAGATGGCCATATGATGTGGATTTCGCTGTCCTGAACCCACCACACACTGCCCCACTCCTCCTCCTCCTCCTCCTCCTCCTCCTCCTCCTCTTCTCTATAAAGCCAGCCTTTTACAACTTCCCCTCAGTTGCTAATGTGGAAGCTTCAGCTACAAGACGCACTACTCAACGGCTGCCAAATGTCTAAACCAGCCGCTCCTCTCCACCCGGCTCGCTCCATCCTGACCGTACCCAGTTATCGCGTGGCTCAGTGCAATCAATTATTGTTGCAGTGGAATCATTAATAATTTCCTAATGAAAACGATTCTGTTGATCTCTGTTGTCTTTTAATTAAACATAATTAGTCGGCTGCTCGGAGCTGTGGTGGGGACTCCTTTAGGGTACAATTTTGTTTTAATACACTGATAATGAAATTTTTACATTGTGTCAGTTGTTTAGTTATTATTCAGTCACACTATTTCGCTATGTTCCCAGATAACAGATAATAACCCTCGCACCTCCTATTCGCCGCAGTCATTTTAAAAGAGGAGGGTTGAAATGAACAATTAAATTCTGAACTGTAAGACTCCTCTCCTCTCACCGTTTAGTGCTGCATGCTGTCAGGGAAGCTGTGCAGGTTTACGCTTTCATTTCTGCTGAAAGAAAAAAAGCCTCAAATATCGCTTGTACTGTACAGAAGCACCGTTTCAAGGCTGGTTTTATTTTAAGAAAAAAAAAAAAAAAAAAAAAAGGAAGTCAAATAGGCTACATCTGTCCAGACGGGTCATGTTAGTTCATCTTATGCCTCAGAGGTCTTCGGCTGTGGAGCAGTAGAAAGAGCAAATGAAGGCATAAAAAAGGATCTGATTGCGGGGACTTAGAGAATATGAAATAATACAAAGACACAGCGAGTTAGCTAATTCTGCACTGTCCGGGCTTATGTAAAATGGCCTAGTTACATTGGTCAATTTCTGCTCGAACAATAGGCTAAGTTGCTCTGGAGACTTATTGGACATGCTGTATCTGAATGTGGTCTGGCTTAAGAGGCTTACAGTTGAAAAGTTTAGGTGACCTCTGAATAATGCTGCATATAATGGTCACAGTGACTGTGTATAGTTTCAATGGGCTCAGATATCAGGTAACAATGGGCTAAGTACAATGAAGGCTCACGCTGAACATGAATGGAGTCATACATTGTACTTAAGGCCTAAAAATGACACTTGTCATTTATTTAACTGCTCAGATTGGACTGTGTCTAATAGCTACAGCCGGTGGGAGGTTTCACTTACAGGAAACATGGAGGAATTCTGCATTTATTCGCGGAAAAAACTATTAACCATCAAGTCGTCAAAAACAATGGTTATGCAATCAAGTGCTAACTCCTGAGTGTGTCGTGTGACTAAAACAGACAGAAAAGAAAACATGGAACGCCTAAAAGCACTGTTTTTCTCAGTACAATGCCATAGATATTGATGTAAGAACTGAAGTGATTTTGGTTATTATCAAGAAAACATGGAAAATGGATAGATATCAGCTCTGATATTCAAGTCTTATGAGCTATTTTTGTTGTTATCATTATATTTGTCCAAACAAATGTTCCTTTAGTTTTACCAGGCATTAACATGAACAAGAAATTGAAGAAAACAAGGAGTTGTCTAATAATTTTTTCTGCAACTGTAAAAGAAAAATAACAATGAAGTAATTCTAGCAACATGGAAAGTGTGATAGCTCCTGTAGTAGACCTGCATCTTTATCCAAAAATGATTAATAACACATCACACTGTTGCGGTGGATGTCTTCTGTCTTTATGTCCGTGAATGGTGGCGCTGTTTACTTTGATTCAATCCTATATACAGTTGCGGAAAACTTATTAGACCACCCCTTGTTTTCTTCAATTTCTTGTTCATTTTAAAGCCTGGTACAACTAAAGATACATTTTTTTGGACAAATATAATGATAACAACAAAAATAGCTCATAGTAGTTTAATTTAACCCTATAACACCAAACGTATCATATTTGATACATGAGTTTTGAAGCCTGTTACATGATCAGTGTGATATTTTTTTCTTGAAAAACCTGATGTATAAAATTAAATACATGTAATACACAGATAATCCACCGGGGGGAGAAATTCATTCACCAGAGGCCTTTCCAGTGACACTACAAGACTGTCATTAATGAGGAAGGAGGAAGAACTTTGACAATTTTGCAAAGGAATTACCAATTTGTTAGACATGTTTGTGTTATATTGGGTTTTTGTTTGTTCAAAAATAATAATTGAGCACTGAGACCTGATTTATCAAATATGATGCAAAATTGAAACTCATACATGGAAATTGATAATTGAAAAAAATGTGTTCAGAAGGACCAATAAAGGCTCCAGTTTCAAAGAACTGGAATTTTTTTGTCAGTGATTTAATGGTGCAGGCTTTACAGGGTTAAGAGCTGATATCTATCCATTTCTCATGTTTTCTTGATAATAACCAAAATCACTTCAGTTCTTGCATCAATTTCTGTGGCACTGTACTGACAAAAACAGTGCTTTTAGGCATTCCATGTTTTCTTTTCAGTCTGTTTTAGTCACATGATACACACAGGAGTTAGTACTTGATTACATAACCATTGTTTTTGATGACTTTTGATGGTCTAATAATTTTTTCTGCGACTGTACAGTATACCACCGTGCAAGTGTTACTTTTAGTTGTGTAATATCTCCTATATATGACACCTAGTGCTCTGAAATACCATCCTGGTGTACATGTATCATCACCACGTCCCTAAACCAGCAGTTTGACCACAGTAAATAGCATCACACCTGGAATGAGTCTGCGCTAAAACTTAAAGTCTTTCCAGTCTGGTGGGTTTGTAGCATCTGAACTGAACCTACGCTGATAAACTCCTGTATTCAAATGCAGAAACAAACTGAAGCAGATTTTTTTTTCCCTTTGCTGTTAAAATCTCTCCTATACTTTCCAGCTGCATTGTTTATCAATCTGTTGTTTATCTGTACAGAAAACTCTCCACTGGTTTCTACCTCGTCCTCTCTCTCTGCGTCCCTGTCTGTCATCCTCTCTCTCTCCTCGGTCTCCGGCATTACTGTAACATATAATTACTCTGCAGACTTGCTGCCTGTTTCTATAACTTCAGCAGTTCAAAGAAACTGTCGGAGTGTGGAGGAGAGCATTGTGGGAGTTCCAGGTGGATTTCTCGATAATGAGTTAGCGCAGTAGTAGAGTTGAGAGTTTTAGTAATGGCTGGCTGCTAAGGCTCTTCCTAGGAGTTTAATGTAAAACAAACAGGGCCATGCTGACAGCCTGGGAAAAACAGATATTGCACTTTTCCACTTTCACTTCAGGGCTCTCGCTGCCTCTCATTTCAAGAAAAAGAATTCAAAGAAGAATTTAAATTCATGAAATAGCTTTATGAATGATAATTTGGAACATTTAAAGGCTCCAACCACTACTCTTGGTCTTTGACTTCTAATTTCTACACTGCAAGAAAAAGATTTGTCTAAAAACAAGATAAAAACACTAAATCTGAGGAAAAAGGTTCTAAAAACAAGTGAAATTATCTGTCCATGCTGCAATAATTTCACCTGACAAGATTCTTGAATTCAGATCGTTAAATGTAGATATAAGCATGTCTACAGATGTATGAACGTTTAAAATAAGGAATGAACTCTTAAAACAAGATAAACTATCAAACACTTCTAAATCTAAGTGTTTTTATCTTGGTAAGAACCAAATAATTTGCAGTGTTAAGTCTATTCAGTGCACTTGTCTGTCTGTTTCTCTGTGTAAAGCGATACCGACAGGATAAACGTATACAAATTGTAAAGAAAGACACAGTTTTGGTGGCATCAGCATCCCAAAAATAGGTAAAAAAAAAAGAAAAAAAAAGCTTCAACACCGTGGTGTTAACTTGTCTGGGTGCTGATGACCAGGGGCGCCCTGTGGGGCCACCACACTAAGTCACCCCACTGCTTGTTACACACTCCAGCACATGTATTATACATAACACACTCCTGGTATACAAGTCTCAGAGGAATCATTTTGCTGCATCCTGTCCTCTCTCCCTCTCCACATATTTCCCTGACTTCCTGAATGACAAGTACTGGGGATTGAGGATGAGCAGTTGTGAAAAATGTAATGCAGAAATCATAGGACAGAATGCCCAGCAGTAAGCTACAGCCACTCAAACCAATCACCAGTCCTTACTTAGAGATACTCCCCCATAGATTCATACTGGCAAACATCCAAAGTGAACTGCTACTATCTTTGCAAGCAGCCATAAAGAAAGCCGAGACCACTGAAACGTGAGCCAAAACATATTCTGCAGGCATACTGTGTATTGAGATATTCACTGTTTTCCATAAGTAACGCATCTCAGGGAGCAATGAAGCAGCCTACAGAGGGGAAACAGCTCACGGGTGAAGATATAAACAATCTGGGCCTATGCTTTTCTAGGTGGCAAGAAAGTTCCAGTTGGACTCTGAAGGGCCTTTTAGTCAGTCCACAGTAGTTTTAACATGATAAACATGATTTCACTCCAAACCTGGAGCACACAGACCGAATTCAATTTGGAATTTGACAAAGATTTGATTTTTTTTTTTTCTGACCGTGTTAAGCAAACGGACATTCAATTTCAATGTCACCTCCAGAGGGTGCACGCACACGCAGATAGGAATATTTAAAAGAAGCCCCAGAAGAATGAACGCCATAAAATGCAGTCAGCGGACGCATGAGTCAGGCGGCTGAAAAATTTTCAACAGCATCAAACACTTCACAAGTTTCTGAAGTGAGTCCCATGTCCACTCTGAAAAAAGTCAGCGGGAACAAAATGTGGAACAATTTTGGCTACAGAGACACCCAACCAGGAGAACCAAAGACATGCAGAATTTTTTCCACAAATCGGTTGAAGTCAGAATTTGGTATTGCAGAGTGAGATTTTTTTATTTTTTTTTCCATGCAGTACATCATAGTTGTATCACTTTTTTTTCTCTAATATTTCAAAGTGTTAATAAGGTAACGGGATAAGCATGAAGACATATGAGACTTCCATAAGACCGAGGTAAAAGGAGGTTACAGGAGGAGCTGGACTTCATCTCACAGATTGAAATTAATTCTTTGTATTCGACATCCGCCTTATTATCATTCTCATCAGTTAGCAAGCGTCAAATGATTCTTGTTGAGGATTTACTGTAATGAACTTATTCAGCACAACACAGAACAACTCTCATAAGGGGACGCCTGGAGATGTTATTGTGTTTAATTTAATAAGGTCAAACTGGAGGCGACAAACAAAGGAGCCGTCAGTGACAGGCAGCCGAGGTGACGATGCTGTACGCGATGCTATCTGATGGTACATTTATGAAAAGTGGCTGAGGAAACTCCCCAGACTGAACAAAAAGTGAGAAATCTTGTTATTGCTCTATCTTTTTTTTTTTTTTTTGTTTCATACAGTCAGTCTCTGAGCAAAAAGATTAGAAGATTTTAAAGAAGTGCATAATCTTCTTTAACAGCTTATCAAAACTTTAATGATTTGGTGATAAAGAGCACAAAGTTAAGTAGCCGGTTAAGAGGATAACTCCCCAGTGCAGTCTAGTGATTAGTAGATGAGAATTGGGAGACCGAAAATCCGGGTTGCAAATCCCACTCCTGCCACTTATTCACTTTGAGGGAGAAGAAGCTCCATTTCAGCTTTGGGGTATTGTCACGGGGTAATCATTTCTGAAAAGTGATAAATGGAGCCCCTTTCCTTCACCCTTTGGAATCCAAAACACATCTTTATTTACGTATTTATTTTGCTGTGTCTCTCTGGTTAACACCCGTCAAGACCCAATTATAGCTGCAGAAGCCTTGTGCTTTCATAAAAAGTGAAGCTACAGACTGTGGTGTCATCGCTGTGTACAGTTTAAGCATCTCCTCATACAATCTGCAACAAACCGAGCCCTCTGCAAGATCCATGTAGGCTGTTTTAATGAGGCTGTGCCGGACACAATGCGGCAGATTGAAGGGTTTATCTTTATGTCAGCGGGTTGTTTTTGGTTTTGTGCTTTTTAGGGTCAATGTTCAATAAGCGGCGTGGATATTCTGACAGATGTGTTTTCCTCATATTTTCATAAATCCATTTGGATTGGTCGAGAGATACACAACTGAAGCTTTGCTAAATTAGCCGGAGAACAAATGAAGCAAAATGGAAAACCCATCTCCACTCATGCTTCGCTCGCTATCTTCTTTGAGATAGCGATTCACTTAGTATAAAAGAGAAAAAAAAGTGGCATTAATTACCTTGTGAAATCTAAAGACCATTAACTTTGTGTGTCAAGTGATGTTTCTCAGTTCTTAATCAGAGTTTTAGTGATATAAATTACTCTTTGGATGAGAAACACAGATATGGTGTGGCGTGCATGTGTGTGTGTATTAGCTTTGTGAACATGTGTGTGTGTGTGTGTCCTTATGGCTGCGTGCATTTGTGACTTTGAGAAGCGAGAAGAGCAAGAAAAAGGAAAAGTAAAAGAAAGACAGAGGCAGACGGAGAGGGAGAGGGAAAGAGAGAGAGGCAGGAGATGAGTGGATGGAGGATTGTCAGTGTCTTTGTGGCGGTGCTGTGGCGTGGTGTGTTGAGCTGCAGAGAGATAACAGGATGCCGCCGCTGCTTGCTTACCTTTGCTGTACACCACACAGTTGTTTTTGTTGTCTTCCGCTCCCTGCCAAGTCACATCCAGCAGCCACCTGGGACCGGCGCTCAGCACCACCGGGACCGTGCTCTTCGTCTTCTGGACGAGGACAGATAACAAACACTAATCATTTGCTTATTTTGGTGATTAAAGAAACATTAATAACCACTGAGTTACGCTCTTCTACTGCTCTGAATGGTCATAAACACACAATTTCAGAAACTATGCAGCATGCAACTCAAGTCCACCACAATCCTTTTTTTTTTTTAAACATGAAAATAAGGCAATGTTTTGTGTAGGTGTGTATATGTGTGTGTGTGTGTGTGTGTGTGCATGTGTGTGTGTGTGCGAGATGGCCTTCAGACAAAGGCTGTGCTAGTTCTTAGAGTGGTGAAAAATGTGCAAGAGAATTATCATCCAGGATTTAACCCAACGATTCAGTATCAGATCTCTCAGATTAAGAATGTCTCAGGTGTCTGGGAATTGAAAAAAAAAAAGGAGGGGAAGAAAGAAAGGAAAAGAGGAAAAAAAAAAAGGCCAGTGACTTTCAGAGAGAAGGAAGTGAGTGTTCAGCGGTGAACTTTGGGCACATTGTGCCTTCGCTATCACCAGGATCTCACTATTTCCTGAAACAAGCAGGGAAGAATTTAAAGAATCAGTATCCATTTCAAAGGGCGATTGAGGTTAGAGTTTTTATAATATGCCGGAAAATTATTCTGAATGTGTAAGGTCATTTTTCTTCTTGGTCAGAGGTCAAACGTAGAGTTTTATTTCTCGCAAAGGAAAAAAAAAAAAATAAAACAGGGAGATAGAGTACAACATCCCCCCCATATTAGATTCACAGGGTGCAGTGTCACCAGATTTGCTTGCTCTATTTATCCTCATATGATTTGCGATTCTGTTTTATTTTATTTTTTACAGAATGGTGTTTTATAAATGGTAGGAATACACTGTCACTGCACTTGCAAAATGGTGTGTTGGTGTGTTGTGTGTGTTTGAGGGGGGGGGGTGGTAGCAGCATCTCAGACGACTGGGTACAGTAGCCTATTACTCAAAGGCAAAATGTCAGTATTTCAAGGCCATTACTTTTGAACCCTAGGGCCCTCCTTCATTAGGGTGTTACAGAAATAGTTTAGCTAAAAGAAAATGGGTTGGGGTGCAAACTCGACACTTCATTTCTTTTTCCATCTGAGGCAGGAAGCGACAGGACACTGTCCATCTGCCTAATGCAACAGAAAAATACCAGTCCTCTCCGGTGCTTTTCACTTATTTCTCCCCCGCAAAAGGCAACAACCTTCAAGGATAAATGCAAATGTCACTTGAGCATGTTAAAGGTCTGAATTGGCACAGATATGCACAAGAGATGAGCACTGTGTGCCTGTATGCCCCCTCCTCCTCCTCCTCCTCCTCCTCTTCCTCCACCCGCCCATCTCTCTCTCCATGAACTCTATCTAGTCGGAGGCTGGAGGACAAACTGATTTTTTAGAGAGCATTATTTACAAATAGCAAATACATCTCAGAGAGAAGATAGGAATCTGCTCGGATTTGTCTGCAAAATTAAGAACACAAATGCAGAATCTAAATAAAGACAGACTGATACACAGTCGTTATATGTATATATTTATATATTTATATATATAGCGCTGCACATTGGCAAACTACACTGCCAAACTGATCAAACACAGACAGTAAATTATGTCTGTTGATATTCTTATTCCTTCTCCTGGCATCTTCTTATCCCGTCCTGGCAGCAGATGAGAGAGAGAAGACCTCTGTAATTTAAGTCATCCTCCATTTCACATTTCAAATTAGCCTCACAATAAAGTCTTCTATCTGCTAACCTGAAAATCTCACACCCCTGTCAAAGGAGCAGAGCAGACCGGCCGATTGTTGCTAGGACGACTATCTGAAATGGGAATCAGATTAACCCTTTCTTAGATCTCCAGACTGGAGCCATCTCTTATTCAGCAGCGAGAGGCCTCTCCGTTGTCCCTCTGAGCCTCTGGGAATTCACGATATTCCAGCTGCTCTTAATGGAGCCAACAGGGACAAAATACCACATTAACAAAACACCTCCTTCGGTGCAAGAAATCACTTCAGATTTGTTGCACATTTTTGCAGTAATTGTTATTGTGACAGAAATGTTTTAAATGTTATGATTAATATGTATTACTCGCGATTTAATTGTCAGTTTTTTACTCTTTTCCAATTCTCCTTTTCATTGCAAACTGAGCAGCAACAACCCATGACAATGTCTCAGCGGAGATTTACATAATGCATCTATAGTGACAATAGTGGCCTATGTGCTTTGTAAGCATGCAGCCTGAACCAGCCGTCACAAAGACAAAGAAATGCAGAGAAGCAACCGCACACGACATATTTAGGATTAAGGCACGGTGGCTTCATTGCAGAGGGGAGCGTCTGGAAAATGCAAATGAAAACATTTGTACGACCAGATCAGCTGGCCTAAGTGGCTGGGGCCAGAAGAAATGCAGATTGACAGGCAGAAAATTATGATTTCCCCCGCAGCAAGAGAGCATATGATGAACTGGCTTATAAAAACAAACTCCTCTTCTAAGTAACAATCAGCCGAGCGGGGGATGTGACGTAGGGGAAGCTGTTTCCTGTCCTAATGTGCACACTATTAAATATGCTGACCCCTAATGGATAAATAAGTATATTCATGCATATCCACGTGTATGTTTACAACAAGCAAATCCAAACTTTTTGCATAATTTTAGATGTAAAAAGGCAAAAATAGTAAAAATGATAGAATTTCTTCTTTGCACTGGATATTTAAATAAGCAGACATTTTTTTAAAAATCAAGTAAATATTTGTTGCATTTATATAGATGCAGCATTTAATATCAGTTTACAGACTATCATCCTTGTCAGAGCCTATAAAACCCCCTCTGGCCTTCCTCTCTATGTAGTGTGTTATGGTTTATCCACCCTCTGCCTTCACTCCAGTGGTTTCAATACTCTCCTGGTATTTTTTTTTCACTCCTGAGCTCTGTTACCGTTGCTCGTGTAAGAGATACAGTGACCAAAACAGTGTAGTCAGCGAGGAAGTGATTACAAACTGATGCTCCAAATTCGCTATAAAATGAAAATCAATATTTCCACAAGTTGCTGCAACATAAAAGATAACCTTCATTGATTTTTCTAGACTTAGGCCTCTGTGATAAAATCTAATATAAATTTTCAGCCACACGGATTTGGATCAGAGCGGAGCAGGGGCTGAACGATAAGTTCCGTGCACATCTCTCAGAGTTGGATTTTTTTCCCTCCCCTTTTCCTTCTTCCAAGGCAGGGCTGTACTATTTATAATTGGCCCTGTGTGAGCAAAAGCTTCTATCAGGAATCTGTTCTAATTTTTATTACTGAGAAGCTAAAGCCTGTTCCAGATAATTTGGAAATTTCAGGGGAATTGTGATAGAGCTGATGGCACAGCCGGACTGACTCCAGAAAGGAGCTAACCTGTAATAGCCTCTGTGGCTGCGCTGATTAAATGTTGCCATAGATGAAAGACCTGCCATCACCGCAATAAATTAACCAATCACACAAATCCCAAGTCGCTACTAATCCCTCCTTGATACCATGATCCTCTGATCAGCTGAAGGAGGTGAAGAAGAAAGTGGCTTGTGACACTCAGCCTTCTTCTAACTCCCTGCTTTCCTGTGTAAACAACAAGCTAATGATATCACCGCTGACCATTTCACCACCACTGGCTACTCTTAACCCGTTTCATGGTCAGGGCAGGTGAAATCGATACAAACCTTGGTGGGAATGATTATTTTCCTCATCGCTTTTTTTTTTTTTTTTCCCTCCACCAAGGTCACTGACTGGCACTGTATCCGTCTTGATCCCACAGCTGCAGGATTTAGACAACTGAGAGATCAAAACCACTCCGTCTGAATATCTGGAGACGTTCATTGGCTTTATACACGCTGCTTTCAACACCCACTCGGTATGTAGTAGTGCCATTTTGAAACAAAAAAAAACGCCAGCCTAAATATCACAGTCAAATAACATTATAAACATCTACAGAAAAATAACCTGTTTCCCCCTGTTTTTCCTCATTAATAGATTCAATTCATCAATGTTTGTTTTGTTTTTTTTCTTTCAATTAATTCCTGAACGATGATAAATACATTTGACTCTGTGTTCTCTACATTCATTTGACCCCGTGTTAACATCCTGCCAGCATGTCTCAAACAATTTTAATTTGCCATGTCCTTTTCAGGCGATGCTAGCAGTATAAATATAACAAAAAACAAGCTTATGTATGGGTTATGTCAAGTTTATATGTTCTCTGTTTCTAACATGGGAGTGGGGATAAAGGATTTGTACCTGTTTTACCAGTCAGTTTACAGCAGACAGCACACTCACACCTTGATAACGTCCATTGCAATTAGTTGTTCAGTGCGATGAAACAAATTGCATGTGGTCAACTGGAAATTTCATTAAGGGAGATTTTCCTCTAGCCCTCGTTATCGCTCTGCGTATTAATATTTTCTTACCCTCAAGGATGGATGGGTTGCAAGGGTCTTTTTGTTGAATAAACGGCCAAAGCCAACCTCAGAGCCTGTGTCTCCCACAATCCTCGCTGGGAAAAAGCTGTGTATATGCTTAGTTAGGTTCTGCATATTTTTCACTGCACCTTGAAATAAGATTCTCTGTCAACATCCTACATAAAGTGGGAAATACCTCCATTTCTCAAGTCTGCTTTTGTGTCATTTTCTCCTCTTCTAAATGGCTATGGTTACATCTGCTGAAATGAAAAGATACCTACATACTGCTTTCATTCCTTTCCCCCCCCCCTCCTCTCTTCCTCTCTCTAAGGCTATAGCATCTGCTATTGGGAGACTAAATAACAGAAATATGCAGGAATTGCACACTAATTCCCTTTAGAGATAGATCTTGGCTGCTGCCCTGTCATAAATCAGAGAATTTCGATATGAAATGAGGCAAGCTGCTCTAATCATTTCTGCATTTCAAATTGGATCACTGGCTCAATCGCTTGGCTTTTAAACTGCTTGCCTAAGAGCAAATGTGAGGTGGGAGATAATTCAGCTGAAATCTCTGCCTGCTCTGTGCAGCAGTTAGTTTACTGCTTGAGTGCAAGAGAATGCTTTTTTCTTCCCTTAGCCCATCTTTCTCTTTTCAACTTTGTTAAATTGACTTTTCATTTTAAAATCGATTAAATTGAGAGAGTCACTGCTGTTCCCGGAATCTTTAAAGGGACACCCATCACTGTGCGCATGTGCCTTTATTTGGCTGCTGCTATCATGGCGGCGCTATGGGGAATAAATATTTTCTCATTTAAATCACCTTTTATCCTGCTGACTGGACTGTAAGCATCAAAGTTCATGTGTTGCATTAGCTATTACTTATTCCACTCCATTGAAATGCTCACAGTGGTCGTATTTATATCGACTATGGGCGGCTTGGCGTGATTACTGTATGTTTCGGCTGCTTGTTCAAGACATAACTGAGCGGGGTGAATTATTAACTGCTCATCTAGAAATTATTTAGTTATATTTCTAAACACTGAAAAGGCTTACTGAATCAGGGAGGAGAAGTGTGAAGAATAGAGATTTAGAAGGAGAGCGGGGGACTCTATCCATACTCCTTTCTTCAGGACCTTCAGGCACATTGAGGTGCTCCAACTCTAAAGCCAAACAGTTTAGTGTAAGCTGTACCTGCCCTGAAGACAAGCAACCCTGTTTCCCCATCCCCACCTCCTTTCCTTCCCTCCTGTCATACTCCCTTTTTTTTTTTCATCTTTCCTTCCTTTTAATATTTTTACATCACCTACCGATTCAGTCCGGACTCATCCTGCCGTCCCCAGCCCTACAGCGTCGCGCTACAATGTCCCCAAGTTTCTTTGTGATGGAGAATGTTTAATTCAACTTCACAAGTACATGTGTATCTACCACCGTAACTTTGTATAATGTGTATGTCCTGGGAACTATTTGAAGTTGTAAACAAGAGGAGGCTGAATATGTAATGCATGTGCTCCAGGACTTAATCATGTCTCGGAGCTATAGTGCAAAACGTATACTTCTTGTGTTTGGCTTTGGTCAGGGGACAGAGCAGCACCTCGCTTCACTACTCACTGTTTGAATTACTTGAAATTTCCTATTTGAATTCAATTGGGAAGGACTTGTTTGATCTTTTGCATGTAAGTTAGGGGCCGACTCCCGGAGCAGCGAGAAGCTGTGTGAGAGAACATAATAGGGAACCCGGAGCCAGTAATGTTCACCTGTATGGATATTACCACGGCCCTCGGGGTCAAGGTGGCAGGTGGCATATTCTCTGGACAGATCCACTCTTTCTCTGTCGGGAATAAACATGTGGAAGGGGGATTTCTTCAAAGAGAAAGAAAGGGAACTCAGGAGTCAATCAGTCAATGGGGTCACAACAAATCCGTGCTCTCATAACCACACATGGAAGACTAGGATCAGTCAGAGGCAGTAAATAAAGACAAACAATAAAATA
Organism: Sphaeramia orbicularis; assembly: GCF_902148855.1. Taxonomy (NCBI): domain Eukaryota; kingdom Metazoa; phylum Chordata; class Actinopteri; order Kurtiformes; family Apogonidae; genus Sphaeramia; species Sphaeramia orbicularis. Next base: position 8,125,218 of record NC_043972.1, read on the forward strand.
GCAGGCATGATGCTTGAATAAAGCCCCTGACTTTAGATAAACCTCTGTGCTCCCCTTTAGGTATTGGATTTTAATATTCTTTTGAACTCCTCTCTCGTCTCTGGTGGAGTCATAAATTTCATGATGCATTAGAAAAGCATCTACTGTATGTGATTTTATATTTCAGGAAGCTCTCCGAGCACGCGCAACGTCTCATCTCCCAATTCATAAAGCGAGCTCTATCCACATCTAGGTGTCTGATAACAATAAACACAGTACAAAGTACGACAAATTAAAAATCACTGGCGACCAAGAACAAAGAGAAGAAACGCATAAAACGCAGCTCCAATGTAACTTTGTTGTAATGAGGAACAAACTGAACAAAGCGGCTGTGATTTGCATACCACCTGATCATCTACATATGCTGTGGTGTGCAATAGTTTGATCCTCGCGTGCACTTCAGAGAAATGGGGTCTTGCTAAATCCACCGTAAAAGACCAACAATATTTACACCAAGTTAAGTAAATAAGATAAAGATGGTGAACTTGCCCCTCACTAAATGCATTAGACGTGAACCCTCTTATCAGAGTCTCAGCACACGGACCGTTAAAAGATGGGATTCCCAAGCTGGAAATGGTCTTTGTTACCCAATTAGTTTGCTGATGACCCCGAAGTATAATATTCCTGCTTTGACAGCCTCATACACATCCGTCTAATGAGGCAATGCTGGACCACCATGGAGCCAATGGACACTGTCCAGACCTTCATCTCCTCAAGCACCTATCAGCTTATCTTCAAGGCTAACCTTTTTTTTTTTGTCAGAAGACAGAATTTTTCTGCTTGGTTGTTCATCCGTCCAGAATCATTTTGACAGGGCTTTGTCTTTGGCAGGACCCGAGCCAACTAGGCTGAGGATCAGAGGGCTAAGGCCAGGACAGGGGACAGTGAGGACTTATCAAGGTCTACCAGCAGGGGTTTACCTCCCTGTAGGGTGGCTGTCCTTCTTTTTCTGAAAGAGGTGAAGCAAGCAAAGCCTCCATGTTTCTCCACCTCCCTCTCCAAGTGGGAAAGAGAAGAGAAACAGAACAGGATTTCAAAGACAGACAAAGCATTTTACATCACTTTTCTCTAAATAAAATATTAGATTCAAGATAAAAGCTGCTGCGCTAGTCTCATTCTGTCACTGTTAAACAAGCTGGAGAACCTTAACTTGAGATCTTTAAGCATCTTTTAAACAAGATTGTGGGAACGGTCAGCCATTTACAACTTCCATCCAAGCGAAGTCTGAGCTCACTTTGTGCTGAGACGCCAAGAGGACTATCAGAGGCTCGCAAATGGAAACAATCGAGGATTTTATCTCCACCACTTCTCAAGAAAGTTGTGTCAACATATCACACTTAGAGCCATGACAATGACAGATGGCAAAGCAGCTGGCACCGCTCAACTTTGTTTCACTTTTCTTTCTATCTGCTTCTCGTTCTTCTTCTCCTCCTCCTTCTTCCTCAAGCGCCTTTGCTGCAGTAGAGGTCTGTTGTGTATTGAAGTGTTGGATAATCATTCATTTGGGAAGACATATTGCATACTGTAAAACAAGGCGGTATGTGTGAAGCCAGGGAGTTCTGAGCTTGACTATTGTTGCTTGTCAGACTAACATTCTGTAAAGACTGGAACCTATCTTTGCTTATTTGTTGACTCCTTCAAAGCAAAGAATATCACAGCTAAAGCAGCATCTCGCCAAATCTGCTCCAAGCAGTCATTCACATTTATAAAACTCTTTAGATAAGTGTGTAAGTGATAGTGTGTGACTTAAGTATTTTGCTATCCCATATGGAACATTTGTTCATGAATGTTAATGCTCATATCAAGCTGCTTGTGCACGTTTATGACATACAGAAACCATACGCGTGCAGATACTACATCTCCTCAGTGTGACAGTTTGCTATCCAGACTGTGTCGCTCCCTGATGGGCCTATGGCAGACAGCGAACGCCCCGAGAGTTTCAAGGGGGGACAGGGACACCAGGCTCATCTTCCACAGCCCTGTGGGTGTGAAGAGTGGCCCCCCAGGACCTGAAGACACACTGGGGTTTGTAGGCATCACCGGTCTTGCTCTGCTGCTAAACTCACAGCCTGTAGAGCTATGACAGTGAACTGACTGCAGCTGTGTCATAGCACAGACGTACACAACATGCTTTATTCGAGGCGAGAAAAAGAATAAAGGTTTGGATTGGCTGGCATATACACAGAACGGTGCAGAAGTCATCGGCTGCCTGGAGCTTTGTTGTTCTTGCGTGGGTCTAATGAGCAATCACCACTTACTCTCAGTCCCTTTATTTAACATACAGCAGGAGAAACTGAAGAAATATGTGCACGTTATTCAAACAAACACAAAAAATACACTTAAATGGCTTCTACAGGTAAAAGTCAGTCGGTGGTGTCACCTGTACTTGGACAAATACATCTTGATGATGTGTAAATAACACTAAAATTGTATTAAGTTGGGTTTTTTTTGTATAATAGTAACATGTTTTTCCCCCTTTTTTTGTTTTGGTTGTCTTAGGTTGTTTATTTGCTTTGGACACTTGCGTTTGCTGGTGGTTGTATTGCACTATTTATATGTCTGAAGTAAAACATTCATTCATTCCTTCAATTCTCTATTTACCTGATTCCTTGAAGCTTCTAAAATATTCATATTTTTCTGAAATTTCTTTGTGTTTTTAGTGTTGCTACATTTTTCAGGTATATTCATGTTGTGTGTTTCTTGATACAGAGGCTGAAAAATGCATATGTGTGATCATTAGAAACCTGATGGTCACCCATGACTTCTGCACAGTACTATATATTTGAGTAAATGTGTATATTTCAAATGACATTTATTGCACTGTTTGGCTCCATGAGATATGACTTTTTGATAGGAGGACAGGAAGGAGTTGTTAATTTGATGTCAAACAGTTGTTCGTGATAAAAAGAATATTTGCAAGTCATTAAAATGCATAATGTGTTTATCTCTTTTACAAAGATAAACCAAGGGGATTAATTAATCAGGTTCTTTATTATTTTGCAGTAATTACAAGACAATAATGCAGTAATAGATATATAAATGCTTTACTCACTGATCTGCTGTTATTCTAACTATCATAATCTCTGTCTTTGTATTTAGTCAGTTTATCCTTAGCATGTTTGAAGAAAGCATGCAGCCATTACAGTGAGCACAAAGCAAATCAGTGAGTCCTGCTCTGCTTATCAGGGGACCCGCCATATCAGTTTGGGTAGTTGTGTTGTGATGTAAGGACAGCAAAATGTCAGGTTCACTTGTAGATCAAGTCAACCATGCATTATCTCTCAAACAGTGGAGCTCGACTGTGGCCATAATAGCTCTGAGTAGCTGACTGACTGAGAGCTTCACAGCTAATACATGGAGCTGTGGGCGGCAATGAGTTCCAGCTATGCACACACAACCTTTAACAGTGCAGACTTGGGAAAAGAAATATAAATAACGATTACAAAACACGACCAAAAAAAATAGAGGTTGCGAGTTTATTTTGCCAGAGCTTGCAACCCATTCTTCGTGGGACTCAAAAACAAGCATATACTACACATTTAAAGCGCTACGTTGACTGAATGTGTGTGAATGGATGTTCCTTTTTTATGCAACACGTCGGTAGCATAAAAAACCATTAATACTGTCAACAATAAATATATAGATGACATTGACCAAGGGAAAGCAGGCCAGATAATTACCATTTTACCCATCTGAAGAGACCCCAGCCCTGATATTGGTTTAAACCCAAGAAATAATTGATGCATGCAATCACAAATTGGTTCTCCGCCTAAAATTTGGGCCCATTATTTCATTAGATGAAGCCACATTCTTTGTGCCAAAATTATTTGTGTGTCCAACACAGAAATTCAAATCCTGTTAGTCCTGATAATGTCTGCCGTTTGTCAAACCATATCCAAGACAGTGTGACTTTCAGATGGAGAGGAGAGACCACCTTAAAATGCACAAATACATCGCAGTGTTTGGACTTGAAATTGTTGGTTTTTGTTGTTGTTGGTGTGGAATTGTTTGTTTGTTTGAGTGCAGGTTTAAGACTGTGTCCTGTATATGTGTGTCATTTAGCTGCTATGCTACACAGAGGTCCTATCCTGGGGTGCCTTCTTGCATATGTAATTGGATGTTACTGTAAATAATTGCCTGGGCATGTGCCAGTGTGATGATGGCGATGATTTGTGTGTGTGTGTCGGCTCATGTGTGACTGTATGTGTGTACAACATGTGTGTAGCCTTGTGTATGTTTGTGTGAAGCTGTCTGTATGTATGTGTATGCTTGTGTGTGTGCGTGCGAGCGCATCTGCCCCATCCGTACTCCACTCTCAAGTCCCACTGATTCTCCTTTCCAGCCATGTTGAATCCTCTTTTCCTTATCAGGCGAGCCCAGGCCTGCATCAGGCTCTCCTTGCTATGACAGAGGCTACAACAATAGGCCTGCGATACCGCTGCTTAGCGCTGCGTTTCGGAGGGGAAACCTGCCACGGGCGCAGATTAACTACAACACACACACACACAAAATAGATTGCAGCCTCCAAAACAAAACATTTTTCAGAATGCCTCCTCTTGATTAATGAAGCAATGACAAGAAGAAAAATATAATTTCTGAAACAGAAAAATCCGCCACCACTTGTTAAAGTTTAGGGGTAGCTAACAATAAACATATTGGAGGGAGAGGGTGGGCAAAAGGGGTGAGATAAATGGCTTGAGTGATGGGCTGAATAATTTCTGGAGCATTTTTTGGTGCACAGGCCCATATTCCTACCCTTGTACTAAATTACACAATAATCACACTCCATCGGTTGACAGCCTCTGCCTCTCTCTCTGTCCCAGGTGAAAATTAGGACAGTATCTTGACATTTTCGCTCTTCTGTAGTCTACAAGCTAAAGCTCTCTGTTCACAGCCAAAAGCAGTACACAGTCTGCACGCGCACTCTGGCACGCTCGCACATGCCCTCCCACACACCGGCGCACAGAGCACGCTCACAACAAACTGCAGGCACACCGACATCCATGTGTAAACATATATGCACGATGCCTCTGATTCAATGCAGATTTCAGCAAAAAACATGGTTTATTTTACAAGAGAGAATGACAGTGTTTTACAAAAGCCTAATTTTGTATCTGATGTGTATCTGACCGAATTCTACTAAAACATACCTGTACTGATGCTGTCAGCTGTTACCTAAGGTGACTCCCATCTTACATATCTCAAACAATATACACTTAGCTTAAGAGTCTGGATTCGACTGGCTCTATATGTAAAGTGTCATGAGATAACTTTTGTTAAGATTTGGCGCTATATAAATAAAATTGGATTAAATAAATTGGATTGGGCTTACTATTAGCTTTAAACAGTTGAAAAAGTATCATGCATTAAACACTACTGAGACTATATTATGCATGATTCACAGGGAATGTTGAGAGAACATAAATTCTTCTAAAGACTAAAGTGGTTATTATACTCAATCCCACAAAGCCCACAGCATTCACTGACTTTTATTATGTCCTTGTAACCTGCAATTTTTCACATCTTTGCCTTTGTAACAGCACCCTTGTGGGAGCAGGAGATTACAGCAGTAGATTTATTTGATTATGAACCTCTGCTCACAGCATATTTAGTTAATAAACAACAAATATATTAAGATAGAAGACAAGATTTAAAAAAAAAGTGCCTGCTAGATCTTAATCTAGAATTACACAAGTCTATATTTCAATTACCGTGTAATTAGCACTAAAAGGCCCTCAAAACACATAAAATCCACTATTCTATTGAATCCAGACTCATTACAGTGCACCTTGACTAAGCCCCAGTAATTAGCATTGGTAAGGCATTGTACAAGAGGCGGCAACACCCTCATCAACACACATTTACAACAGAGCCCTAAATCTGCTGCTCATTAATAGCTTGCCTCCCAATCAATTATTAACACCTACAATGGAAGCCAGGCTCGCTGGGGCCAGGCCTTTTACTCCAGGCAAACCACGGGCCACCTTCTCCTCTCGGTTCTGTCCAGCATAGGTAATTACCGCTTTTAAAGACACCTGCTACTCAATAGCTTCGACCCAGACTGTTAATTTAGCCCCCGATTGCAGACATTTATGTCTGAGTGTCACTATTAATTTGCGTTAATTTGGAGAATGTGAGAAGTCGGGCGGAGGCGTTGTCGGCAGCCGGCTGAATGTGCTCGTCGCTCACCTGCACCGGGGCTGTGGCTGTAATTGGAGTCTAATGGTCTGATTGATCAGTGAGAGAAGTGAGGGATGAGACGGCGCTCTGGCAGCTCCATCAGTCAGACGGAGAGGCGAGAGGAAAAAGGAACAGAGAAGGGAAAGTGGCTGACAGCAGCAGCACAATGTAACTCGGCTTTTTTTCTGCTCACTGTTATTTTTTTGTCTTTCTGTCTCTGACTTGAAATGAGCACACATACCCCCACCCCCCACCCTCAACCGCTACTCCCCCTCACCTTTCTCTCAGTGGCTACAAAGTGCTCTGACCCAGGATACTTACTTTGTTAGCAGTTCAGAGTCTTGACTGTGTGTTTGAAAAATCTAGTTGTGGGAGTATGAGAGACTTGCTGTATTACCTTACATGTGGAAACCAGTTTGAATGCTACATCTAGAGGTGATTCAGGTATGATAACAAACAGAAAAAAAAATAACGCGGCGAGGAGAATAATATGAGCCACCCAATACAGTGCAATGTGATTGTGTTAACAGGTCCACAAAAGCAATAACTATAACTCTCATGCCAGGCTCAGCCCCTGGGGTCCGCAGCCCCTTCCACAGCCGACCCATCAGCTGTGAAATCTGCTTTCCTCTTTGATAAACGGTCGAGATGTGACCCTATCTCTGTCCTGCAGATGCCCAGATTTCCTGTCATGCTTTTTTCCCCCCGCACTTCTGTTTTTCCCTGCCTCCTCTCTCTTTTTTTCAGTCTTTCTTGTTTCAAGCTTTCTACCTCTGTTTCCAGGCCTGCTTGGACAACTGCATGTAACGCTCCACTCGCCGTTCTTTTCTCAGCATCATCCATCACTCTGGTCAGCTACTGAGGCCTGTCATCCACCAGCAGCCAGCCCACAACGCAGCACATGTAGCTAGGCCAGATCCAGCCACGGCTCCCATTTGCTGCCTCTAGGGACCAGTAAACCCCCCACCCTCCTCCCCGTACCTCCTACTCCGCCATCAGGCTCTGCAGGACTACTCCCAAGACACCAGCCGGACCTAACAAACTCTTCTGCTAAACGGCTCCGCGTGAGCTCCGGTGCTGCTCCTTTCTTGTAGTTTTACACCGAATCTCCTTAAAAGTCTCTCTGTCTATATTCGTTATTTACTGTTAGCCACTTTAAGGAGTCATTACACTTTAGTCCTTGCCTCGGCGTGATGCCAAGGATTGAGAAACGGACCTGTGCGTGTGTCAGCTCTACAAAAATAGCTTGACCTCTATCTTAAATGACACGACTAGATGAGGGGATAAAATATGTCTGATTTCAGAGAGGGCATAACAATATCTCACCAGCGGGTCATGTGTTTCAAGCATGAGAGAGGTGTCACTCCCGCCGTACACCTGGCTGCCTTCGGGTAATTCATTCACCCTTATGGTTTCAAAAATCTAAGAGAGTAAAAGGAGATTTAATAGTCTTTGGAGGTCACACTTCATAAGAATGACTGAGAGTGCCTCCTAGGTGAGGTAGAGACCCGCCAAGCAATGAGCCTTTATTTCTACCTCAAACGCTTTCTCCAGCCTCCTGACCCTGCTCAGGCAGCACCGGCCACCCTGACATGCATCAAAACTAGCCAGGCCCTTTTTCTCTCCGTCACTTTCTCCCCCCCCAACACACACTTTTTTGTTATTTCAACTTTTCCTTCTTTCTATCTCCAGGTAAAGCATCGGAGTTTGTTTCTGTCTGATGTGTCAGTGTATGAAGATTTACACGACTCCCTCGCCTCCCACTGAAATAACTGAGATAAATGCAGCGCCATATTAGGGGATGTTGCCAATGGCTGCATGTTTAACAAGGCAACAACTCAATGACTGGGGGTTTGATTAGAAAAACAGACATAAAACTACGCTACTTCAGATGTGATGATTCCCTCATGATGCACAAAAATACAGGTACAGTAAATTCCGAAGTATTCCGAGTCCAAAAAAAAAAAAAAAAAAAATGAAGCTAAGCTGAACCCTAGAAGAGGCTCAGTAAAACAAAACATGCCAGTTAGGTCGACCTAGCCTTTAATGAGAGATAGTGAGACGCTGCTAACAGCCAGTACCCTATTTGAGAGATGAAACTTAGGAGAGGAGGAGGGCAAGCAGCAAAGCAGTGAAAGGGCCCCATGAGAATAGACACACTTGAGATCCTTAAAGGCAATATGCCAGAGCTTCTTTCTCTGATTTTAATTGTGAGGGAGGTTTGGCATACTCTGTAACCCCTCTGCAGCCTATTACAGGTGATGACCAACACCTGCTCACTTATAAAGAAAAAAAAAAAAACTTGACTAGAATCACTGAAGTAACAATGAATTCCTCAGAGGGCACTTAGTTAAGGACGTATCAGTCTTGCCGTGAGCAAGAAGAAGATGAATGCAATCAGTTTATGCACATATTTAGCAGGTAGTTGAGGAACTGGTTCACACTTTGAGTTTTCACAAGAAACAAACAAATCGGCAAGATGTTCGCCAAAGTGATGAGCCGCCTCAGGGTCATTTGAGGGACAGCTGAGGTTGGTTGGTTCTGGATGACGTTCAGGGAAATTCATGCGGAGATTGCCTGGGAAATATATGGACTATGTTACTTTGGAAGGCAACTTGAGGTGTTGCTCTGTCAAATCACTTTTCCACCCAAGGATAACTGGCTTTACCCTGAGAGAAGCCATATTTCATGGCTATAATACAGCCTGAGTTATTTAAAGCCACTGATGACTTCAAAACCATGAGGGGAGCTTAGAAAACAGTTGAAACTGTTCTGAAAATGATTTAATAAAGTTGTGCGTTAAAGGAATCTGGGAAAACGGAGGGGGAGGAGGGAGGGAGGGAGGGCCTCTGAGCCCGAAATCCTCATGGACTACTCCGTATGTTTCTTAACAGGATGAATGTTAGACTGGTTACAATGTTAATAGGAATTTCTTAATTAATCCAAATGTGGAGTGGAATATCAAACCCGTGGAGGACTTGTCACTCCACCAGAGCACCGGGTCAACACAAGCCTCTGCTGGGATCTTTGAAACAAGAGATATAAAGCTGCTGGGTACAGGGGGACATCAAAAATAATGGGTTGTGACTTCATTCAGCTAAAGCCTGGACGGAGCTCAAAATCCACCAATTAAAGGGGTTTTGTCATAAAATATGCAGATTAAATGGTTAAAATGGATCCACTTCAAAGCGTTTTGTTGGGGGGTTAGTTGGATCCTGAAAGAGTCACCTCAATAGGTTTGGATATCAGGGGAGTCGCTATTAATATGCTCTCTGCATGTACGGTAGGGCTTTCTAGTAATCATGTTTCCATGGCTGACGGATGCAAATCTTGACCAAATAGAATGATTTTATTAAGTTTTAGTAATCTGCACAATGGAAAGAAACTCCCAGTCCATGAGCTATAAATAATAAACATTTTATGAATTAAATGCTTTAATTAGAAGTTGCTAGGAAGATTTGAGCTTCTAGTTGGTGGATAAATGTGTTCATTAAGCCTTGTAAGCTAACACTGTGAACAATTTGACCACACAGGAAATTTGCCCGAGTAAAATTTACTATAACAAGAAACAAGCAATACATTACAGCACAGGTGTCAAACATGCGGCCCGGGGGCCAAAACCGGCCCGCCAAAGGGTTCAATCCGACCCCTGGGATGAATTTGTGAAATGCAAAAATTACACTGAAGATATGAACAATCAAGGATGTTCAATCTAAAGTGGGTCAGACCAGTAAAATACTATCATAAAAACCCATTAAAAAAATGGGAAAAAAAAAAAGCTTTTTTTTTCTTTATTTTTAGTATCAAAAAAGTAAAATTACACAAAAATGTTTACATTTACAGACTGCCTTTTCACAAAAAGTATGAACAACCTGAAATGTCTTAAGAGAAGTATGTAGTATTTTAACAACATTCTGTCTATTATTTAATGTTTTGTGTATTTGTAGATCCACTGTGATCTGTAAGTTGTGATGCACATGTATAAATGATAAACTGAGGTGTAATATTGTTAAAATTACACTTATTTTTCTTAAGAATTTTCAGGTTGTTCATATTTGTTCTTGTTACGTTCAAGTACGGTTTGTAGATGTAAACATTTTAATTACGGAATTTTATTTTTTTCACTCAAAAACACAGAAAAAACTTTGGAGTTGATATTATTTCTAAGTTCTTATCCTATTATTCACATTTTTTGCAAAATTATACTTTGTTTTAGTGTAAATACATGAAAATATTTGCATTTACAAATAGAAAAATTTGGAGTTATCATTATTTATATGTTATTATGATAGTATTTTCCTGGTCCGGCCCACTTAATATCATATTAGGCTGTATGTGGCCCCTGAACTAAAATGAGTTTGACACCCCTGCATTACAGGAAAACAGAAAGGTCCAACTCTTCATCTTTTATTTTTAACGGGAAGCTTTCTGGATTTTTAAACTCCAAGCCACTATACCCCCTGGACTAAATGAAGAGTTGGACCTTTCTGTTTTCCAGTAATGTATTGCTTGTTTCTTGTTTTAAAGACTTTACACTGTTTTGATCTTAATTTAATTGGGATATGTAAATTTTGCACTGTTATTTATCTATGTATATATGTAAATATTTCCATGAGTGAGTTTTTCTTGTTTGCGTATGGCCTTTTGACCTGCAGTGACACCCTCTGTAGGCCATTATCTTCATGCCCAGTTGGCAAGTCCCTACTGGTCAGATCCTACTATATAGGAACCTACAGCTTTCCAGGCTCTTGTTTGACTTCCTGATCAAGGCTTGAAGCCGAAACGCATAGAAGTGTTTTTTGGGTCTAGATATGACCATGCCATCTTAATGAAGGCATTTTAATGTTTAAAGAGAGCTCCTTGGATTTTTTTTGCAGTTGGATATCTACTTTATGAATCCCTTTTTCCAAAGAGTACCTCGAACAAACTCTTTTTTGGTCCGAGAAGCATTCCTTCCCATTAATTTTTTGATTTTTTTTTTTTTTTCTATTTACTCAAATTGAAGAAAATATTACTCTACTTAGATAACATTGGGTCCCTCTCTAAAAAGAGTAAAAGTTACTCTTTGGGTAGAGTTTATATCAGGGGTGTCAAACTCATTTTAGTTCAGGGGCCACATTCAGCTAAATTTGATCTGAAATGGGCCGAACCAGTAAAATAATAACATAATAATATATAAATAATGTCGACTCCAAACTTTTCTCTATGGTTTAGAGTGAAAAAAATAAATTTACATTATGAAAAGGTTTACATCTATAAACTATTCTTTCAAAAGATGTGAATAACATGAACAAACTGAAAAAATAAGTGCGATTTTAACTATATTATATCTCAGTTTATCATTTACACATGTACATTAGAACTTGCGGGTCACAATGGATCTACAAACACACAAATTATTTAGTAACAGGCAGAATATTGTTGAAATTGTACTTACTTCTCTTGAGAAATTTCAGGTTGTTCATATTTGTTCAGGTGATTCACATTTTTTGCAAAATTATACTTTGTTTTAGCGTAAATACATACAAATATTTACATTTACAAAGAGAAAAATTTGGAGTTGTCAATACTTACATGTTATTATGGTAGTATTTGACTGGTCCTGCCCACTTGAGATCGAATTAGTCTGAATGTGGAATCTGAACTAAAAGGATTGTCAATATCTTAGTGTAATTTTTGCATTTCACAAATTCATCCCAAGGGCCGGACTGGACCCTTTGGCGGGTCAGATTTCTCCCCCGGGCCGCATGTTTGACACCTGTGGTTTATATTATCCTTTTACTTATCCATGCTGCTATACTGATGAATGGTGGAACACTGAGCACTTTTTGTCTCGACACTCGATCAAGTACCTGCCTAACAGGTTCAATGTATGTTTTGTTGTAATGCCAAATGCAAACACTCTGTCTGCAAAACAAATCTACCCACAGGTATAAATAAAGTAACTTTGAACATTGAACATTGAACCTTGAGGTCTCCAAACTGAATACAGAGCCAAATTTACTCTTTCTGAGGAAAATACTTTTGACTCTGGAAGAAATGCTCCATAATTTCTCCTGTGCACTTACCTTCTGAAAAGCATCCACAGTCAAATCTAATGAATTTACTATAAAATGTGTCTCATTAGAACATGCTGGTTAAATGCAGAAATAGAACGTACCAGTGTGCTGCTGTCAGTGCTCATCTCAATCTTCCCTTCGAACGGTCCCCACGTTGTGCCCACTGGGAGCTGCTGCCGGCTGTGGATCCGGCGTTCTCCATCTTTAAGAAACCCATCCAGCTCCCCTAAAAACACACAAGAACCCAAAACCGATCAGACATAGTGCCGTAGATAGCCCACGAGTTCCACATGAAATCACAGTGACGTTGGTTCATTGTCCTTTCCCCTCAAACCTACAGATTAGTGCCTCCAAGCCCCGCAGTAAACAGTCGAGGTTACATCCAAGCAGTTTCAAAATGGATAAGCAAATCAAGCGAGCATCCATCTGATGGTGTTCCTCAGACACATGGCGTGCTAACCTTACTTGAAAGGTGTCTTCTGTTGAGATAATCTCTGTGAGACACTGCAGGCTCGCTGGCTGGCGAGAGCAGTTAGTGGCAGGCCTATTTCTGTTGTTCCAGGAAGGCTGGGCCCTTGTTGGTGCTGTGCAGAGCTCCAGTTAATTAACAGTGAAACCGGATAGCACTGTTAGTACTACCGGTGTTCACCTCCCTGACACCCCCCGCTATCTTATCTCTTAGATTCAGTGTACTTTTTCGGGATGGTGATTAATCAAATAGTTATGATAAACCCAGTGGCAGGCCATGACATAGTTTACCGAGGAGGATGTTTGCCTGTGTGCGCGCGCTTGTGTTATGAGTGTGTTGCAAAGGAAAAGTATGCCGCTCTCGAACATGCGTTTCCGAACGGTTGCCCTGACGACGAAGAAACCTTTTAGAAGTCCGATGATTCAGACGTGTGTAACTGCACATTCTATCTGGTTTTATCAACTTTCTAGACACAAGATGTTCCACAAACTTGAGCAAAAGACAGTTTTATCAAGTGTGAGTCATGTTTGAAGACTTTGTATGTGTAATTGTTTCGTTATTAGTCTGGCCTGTCAGAGGTCAGGGATAGCTGTAGCATGTGATAGAACAGTCGAGAAGGCTTCAGCTGAATCACTTTTGCACGAAACCTATGTTTTACTCTTGCCAGGTAGATAATTACAGTGTTGTTATTATTATTATTATTATTATTATTATTATACAAAATAAACTCCACACAAGATGTTAACATTGTGTCTTTTAACCTATTTGTTCACATGAGTTGCTAATAGGTATTCAGGGCATTCAGTTCATGCCGGATGGGCTGAAGTGATCACTGAACTTTCTGGTGCGCATGTGGCATAATGACCTATTCAGCCCTGTTCTACTCTGTAAATATCAGCTGTGTATCTGCAGCACGCCATTGTGTCCCTCTGTTGTGGCGGTATGGAAATGGCTGCAAATGTGCTCCCGTGCATACATAAGCATCATTTAAACATCAGGCTGCTGTTATTACCTGCTGCAAATAGCACCTTGCTGATCATATAGTCATCTACGGTGACAATAAAAAAAAGGAAATGCCACCCGTAATGAAAAAACTTGTCTTTCTAAACCAAATGGGTGTTCAGAGAAAACATGCAAAGTTTTGGTACCAGCCCAAAAGTCAGATAATCTACAGTGTGTTATCTTGTTTTTATTCTCCCCTTTCTCCCTCCTGTGTTCCCGCTGTTGCATGCTGTCTTCCTGGTGCTGCAGTGGAAGGTGGGTAAGCTCATTACAGAGAAATAATTAAACATTGGTGCACAGCTGGTCGTCATCACTGAGAGCAACAGCCACCGCTTGATGCATTCTGTTTGTCCTCAGATAAGACCCACGGCCTTTAACCGCTTGGATGCAAGTTCCTGTTTAGCCCCGCTTGACACACAGCTCGAGCCATCCCCCAGCCAACCATTCTGATTTTTTCCTTTCCCCTTTTCCGTTTTCTTTCTTTCTTTTTTTTTTTTTTTTTTGGGGTGGGATGCTTGGAGTAAAAGAAAAAAAAAAAAGAAAAAACAAAACAAAGGGTAGTGGGTATCGTGAGTACAAGATGGGGGAAAAACAGGGGGTTCGATTCAATTTGTGCAGTTTGCAGTCCACCATGTTTAGGTGCCAGTTGTGTGCATCTCACACCAAATGTTGCCTGAGGACCTTGGCTCACAGATGGCTTGTCACATCTGTTGCAGATACTAGTGGAAGATCTCCACAAAAACACCCATGGATGAATAATGAGTTCCCTTCGTGGACTGCCTGTATGTTCTCTGTGAGCATTTACAGGTTTACTAATAACAGAAATATACTGACAGATGTGTTCTGTTATCGACTGACTGACAATTATTTTAATTATGGATGCGAAAAAGTTGGGATGTCACGGAGATAATTCAATTTTTTACAAGCTCCCAAATCCCCACTCTATTACCTTACATGTCAAGAGGAGTCAGAGATAAATTTAGAACAAATTCAGAGGTCACAGCGTTTCAGTAGTGACAGAAATAAGAGGAAAGCCCATAAAGCACTATTAGAAGATAGAAAGAGAAGAAGAAGGAGAGCAAATAATTGTTAAATGTTCAAAATGTTCATGATTGTGACCCATTCTGTGTCTGAACTGCTTTAACCCTTAAAGGTCCACGGTCAAGGCTCCGTGACTGAATCACATGACATTTTCAACACATCATAGCATCAGAAGTCGGTCACGTAGACCACTGGGGACAATTGCACTCGAAAGTGCGGACTTGAAACACTCTCCTACTTTTTATTTGATGTTGATAGAGCAAATACAACCGGAGATATGATGGTTTGAAACCAGAGCAAACAAACAATATAGCGATATTATAACGATATAAAGCAAGCGTTATATTTCTGACCATATCTTTGTCATTTTTTGTCCTTTTTCAAAACCGAAAAAAACGGGCCAAATCTGCAGATTCTAATCCATAGACTGCATTAGCATTACAGGTAAGGGTGAGAGTGGAGGTGAGAAAACCGGTGAAAATTCCTATGTAAAGATATGCTTTTATGTCAAATATTTGAGCATAGTTTTAATTTATTAGAATTTTGATTTTATATACCTAATATTTGGAACCAATATTCACTTTTAAAGTCTTTGAAAGCATCTTTGTCTTATTTATGCAATAAATTATAAAAAATTTTCAAATCGGATTTTATTTTGTGAGTTTTTTGGCCTTTTGTGTTGATACAGTAGGTTAAAGTTTTTACACTACCCAAATCAAAAACAAATGCAATGAAAAGAATGGTAATATACAGAGCTATGCGAGAATAGAACAAATTACCAGAACACATCACATAAGAAAACTGTAAAATGAAATTTAAGAAATCAGTCAAGAAACATCTATTGACCATAAAAAATTGATGCCTGGGTTAATTGTATATATGTACTGTATATACTACACCGCTGCTGACCTAAAGGAGCTGTTGTGTCTGTATTTTTGTCTGTTGTTTATTTTTTTGTATGTTATGTAGTATGTGAAAATTGTTTTGTATGATTACAATTATATGTTATTCGCATGGACAAGTTGTAAAGATTATTGTAAGAACCCCAGGAAGAATAGCTGCAGCTATGGTACAGCCGGTGGGGATCCTAAATAAAGAAAAGAAATTAAAAAAAAAAAAAAAAAAAAAGTGAAAAAATAACACTGATCAACAACAAATTTATTGTTTAAGTTTTTTGAGCTGATTGAGGATAATTTTGGTGTGCTGTATCCAAAAATCACATTAATTTTGCTCAGTTAGGTCAACTTTCTGAACTATGCTACATATTGGCTTTTTAACATTTTTGCTTACATTTATGGGCATTTTCACACCATGTGATACAAAATTCTTTCATATTTCTTGCAATAAATGAGTTGTGAAGATTTTACTTTTGCCAATTTGTGATTAATGTTTTTTTTAATATTACAGGTGAATGAAATGGTTTCGACTAGAAGATCTTGCAAAAATAAGCCTGACGTATTCTGCTACATCTGCGGTGAATACACCATTGTACCTAACAGGAATCAAGTCACAAGTTTCATAAAGTGTGCTTACCAATCTTATTTTGGTATTAACTATTATATTTTGTGAGAAGATCAAATTTTTCAAAATTAAATTAGCAAAAAAACTTGACCTGATTGAGAAAAACAGATGTCATTTTTGGATTTAGCGGTGCAAAATGGACCTAATTCAGTTGAAAAAACCTAGACAACTTGCAAAAAACATTTTTTTGTAACCCAGTGTAATAAGCAGATGAGATAGATGAAGTTGTGCTAAAAAAAGATACCAAACATGGGTATAGTAAACATTTCTTTATATAGTATATAAAGGCAAAATCAAAAGTACTCAAAAACAGCCAAAACAGGCTCAGACCCCTAAAGGTTAAAGGTTGCGTTCAATTGCACCTAAACTGTAACTGAAAATATGTTTTATTTGGAGTATGTCTTATTAGAACATGCTAATTAAATGTAGAAATAGAACATACCATTGTGCTGCCATCACCAGTGAAATGCAGAGCTGTAAGACAAAAGCTCATAATGGACTATTTGAAGATTTGACAGACCTAGCACCTGTGTTCTGTCCTGGTCGTTCCCTGTCATCCAGTCCTCAAATGCCACACACTTGGCAAGAGGGACCTGGTGATGTGGCTCAAGAGCTGTACCCCCCTTCCTGCTCCAAATCCCAACCAAACCCCTCTACACCACCTTCACCCTCTACCCCTCCTCAATACCCCTTACCACCTACCCCCCACCCCTCCCTCGATAAGATCATCATCTGTCGCTAGACTCTAGGGTCTGTTCCTGCACTCCACAGATACTTGGCAGACCAATGAATGTCCCTTTGTGTGGAGAGATCCTTGTCAGATAGCACCCAAGATGCTCCACGCTGGCATCTGTTTTTTTTTTTTTTTTTTTTCTTTTGTGCATGTGTGTTCTGTCTTTCTTTTCTGTTATGGTGCAGAGGAACCGGCAACCTCATCTCTGCCTTCAGTGCCATACGACTGAATACTAATGGGTTTCTCGGTGGCAGGATGCCAGCCTGGTATGACTTAAAGAAGAAAAGGGTGTGGACTAATGACAGATGAAGACCTTAAAGGAGGTGGACTAGCCCTTTTAAGCAAAGATCAGGGGAAACATATTGGAGTTTTTTTAGCGGTAGGTGTATCTATGTTGAAATACTCTTATTCCGGTAACTCTTTCTACCCAAAATTCTCTGTTTTTGTGACTAAATCTTGACATCAAATGAATAAATTCTACATAAGTGATTTTGCATCCTTTTATCCACGTTTTAGTCAAAAAATGGAGCCCAGCATCAAGTCCTACACTTAATCAAAATGCAATGATAGAGTCACATTTAACAGCAAATGTTTCCATTAATGCGTGAGAGGTAAGAATGAATTTTCTTAATATAGTCTCTGGCCTGGAGTAAGACCTCTGCTAATGGTCAGAAATGACAAATGACACCATCAACTCGCTATTGCAGATTAACATTTGTTAAAGGAAAGTTATGGATTTCAGCTATTTTCAACATGAATTTGACTTCTCTAACTAGTTCAAAGAACCAGCTTCAAGGAAAGAAAAATCGCCCCGAGCGCTTAAAAAAACATCCTCATTACTGGCCGAGCTCGAGGTTTTTCTTCGCCGGTTTCCAGTCGCGGTTATAATAATGTTAAATGCGGACGTTATAGGGAAACAAAGAAAGACAGGATAAAGGAAGGAGGGCGGTAAGCGTCACATGGCAGACCATCCCTCTTGATATCAAACCAGCGTCTTAGAATCAAAGCAAATAAATGAGTGCTGTTCAGAGTTCAATAACCTGTGCGTGGCAATTCAGAGATGTCCTACTGAATCCCAGTCATCTCCACTGATAGGCCGCGTTATAGAGCCAGCAAATGGGCTATAAATTAATATACCATGCGAGAGGCATATGGGGTGAAATGGAATGCACTGTATCAGTTCAACAAAAGGTGCCACATCTTTAAAGCAGATATGTGATATGAAATTTTACAGCTGAAGGAGAAATGTCACAGAGCTTTGATAAGAGAGCGATGAACTTTCTCTTCCCCCCTGCCCAAACTGCTATTATCAGGTCCTGGTGAGCAAAATGCATCATTTATAACCCACAGCCCACACTATTATCTCTGAGAAAGGGGCTTGTTTTAAAAGAGTAAAGACCCCCACCACCACTACCAGCACCTCCACCTCGTCGTCTCCCCCTCCTCACCTACTTCCACCCTCCAACCCACCCCCAGCCGCTGAGACGTGGCTGCTTCGGGGGGGAAAAAAGTTGACTGTTTCCAGGCAACTCCATGAGTTTGACCACATGAGGATGGAGGTGCATGTGTGGGTTGGTGGGTAGTAGGTGGTGGGGGGTCCGACTTAGCCCCTTTGGGTCAGGTTTGTTTTCAGGCGATGGACAGCTGGGAGGGAAAGAGTTAAACAAGCTAAAGCAGTGTTTTTTAACCTTGGGGTCGCGATCCCACGTGGGGTCGCCTGGAATTCAAATGGGGTCGTCTGAAATTTCTAGTAATTGTTAAAAAATAAAAAATGCACGAATAAAAAATACATAATGAGTTGAAAGAGACAATCCCAATCCATAAAAGACTTGACAAACTGTGAAGCTGAAACTGAAGCACTGTGGTTCTGTTTATCTGTCAAATGTTCATCGTGGTCGGTTTCAGATGCTGCAGCTCTTTCATAATTCATAGTTTGAGTTCTTGTTTGTTCAGTATTCATTGTCAGCCTTGGAAATCCAAGCTGGACTGACTGTACATATCCTGACCAAGGAAAATAAAATTCTCCCTTTGTGCAGTAATCTACACCTGGCTTTTCTGCCTCTGTCCACAATAACAGACATTATATAGACTAAATGTCATCTAAAATTAATGTTTATTTGCAACATAGTATAGCAAACTATTACATGATCAAAAATAAATTAATTTTAGCAAAAAAAAAAAAAAAAAGTCTCTGTTTTGAATGTCTGGGGTTGCCAGAAATTTGTGATGTTAAAATGGGGTCACGAGCCAAAAAAGGTTGGGAACCACTGAGCTAAAGAGATTGAAGTATTTTAGCTCTCCCACCTCAAACAAGCTGAGCAGGAGGGGGTGGGGGTGGGGGTGGGGGTGGGGGCATTTGTAAGGGGCCCCTTGGATGGATGACCCATCACATCTACATCTTGTAGATTTGACCTTTTGTCAACTCTATGTTTCTTTTAATTGTAAAGGTTGACAGCTGATGGTTACTTGTGGTATAACCCCCAAAGACCCAAACATCCACCAGTGACTAAAAGCATCTACTGATCTAAAAGGTTCAATACCTGTTGATCTACTAATCCTATCAATACATGTAAATAATTGGTGTAAAATACAGTTTGTCATCTTTTCATGGTCATCAGATATGACCCATTTGGATGTTCAGAGGCTCTGTAGTTACCGTGGAAACAAAGTCATCTTCTACAATGATTCACCAGTAAAACCCATGGAGTTGGATCAATGACAGTGGATGGACACACTTGGTTTATATTCAATTAATGATAGATTTTGCAGAAAAAGTCACTTTTTTTCCCCAGTTTTCTCTGTTTTGATATAATAACCTTTGACTTTACTATGAGCTTTTATGAACATCTACATGATCGGTAAATTAAATTTGAGAAAATACATGATTTTCATTGAAAAATGCCAAATACAGAGGATAATATTGTAATAAATGGTACGAAATCACTAGAGCAAGGTTAAATGGAAAGAGTATTGATAATATTGAAAGATGCCTTGTGATTTGTATCAGACAGCTATTGTTTGGTGAATGAGTATAAATGTATAGCACTTATTTTGTTAGTTTATTTATTTTAATTGCATTGGGCTGTTGCATTATATGTCCAGTTTATGTGTATGTGTGTGTGGGCGTGAATGGTGTAAGATTAATGTAAATAATTAAAATTGTAATGTAATGTAGAGGAGACCCCAGGAAGAATAGCAACTGATGTTTCAGTTGCTAATGAGGATCTTAATAAATGAAATGAAAAGAAATGCAGAGGAATAATTTGGAAGTCACAACAAACAATGATTTTAGGTCTTTAAGGGTTAAACGGTTATTTATAGCCAAGACAATAAATTTTCTAGAAATCTAGATTTGAAACATTGAAGTAAATTTAAGAAACACGACCTCTGAATCATTTTGGAAGCATAGTCAACAAAATTAACCTTAACAGACCGAATGTTATTGCAATGTAAACTTATATTACGACATTTTTTAGTATGGTTTTGGAGCTTAAACATGTGAATACTTTTGTCCATGTAGTAGAGATGTAGAAAAAAGATGCTGTGGTTTAGTTTGCACAGAGAAACCCCAATGAGCTTCACATGCAAAAATAAAACAGTCTGCAGAGGTATTATAAAGAATGGCAGAGTGTCTTTATTACTGTATTTCATTCACTGAGTTATGTTACGGATGGAAAAATCTTTAGTTTTGTTTATCCACCACTTACTGAGAAATAAAGAAAGCGCAGCTACATAAACACAGTCGCACACAAGAACTGGGTCCTGCGGTACATTATCGACACTGAGACTGTTGTTTGGTGTCATTGAACAATTGAAATATACCAGCTGTCAAGCGTTCGGTTTCATCAAAAAGCCCGGTGAAGTTAGCAGCAGGCGCGCAGACAACAATCTCTGAAACATCCATCTTTGGAGAGGCACTGCAATTTCTATTGATAGCATGTAAAGGAAGACAGCAAAACTTAAAGGATGACTGTCCTCACGCCAAGATATCACAGTATCACTGACAACATCTAGAGGACACACACCACTCCTGCAGGAATCTGATTATTTTAAACGCTTTTCTTAAAATTTCAGAACCATCAAAAGGACATTACTCCACCTGTGTGTGTCACAATGAATGAGTAATTGATGGTGTGTTCACTGGTAAAGTATGCGTTTGGGACAGATGGGGGGGGAAAAACACTTTAGCTGCTGGAAGAAGTTGGTGTTTTGTCATAAATAAAGCGTATAAAACACAAAGTGACAAGACATATTAATATTTAGCAAAAGGAATAGAAAGGAACAGGTAGGAATTGGTTTGAAAAATCTTAATGTGGCTGCGACATGAAATATCGAAAGTACTTTTTAGTCAAGAACACAAGTAAATATAGCTACCTTGTAGTTGTGATATCCTGCAGTTAATTCAGGAGGAGACTATTTTTAAAGTACTCCTGAATCTCCTCCCAAGTCAATTACCAGGCTGCAACTTCCCCTGGGTAACGGGGAATTCTGTTTTTTCCTGGGTGACCTAGTTGTCTTTTGTGAGTAGGTTTTAGCCGGAGCAGTTTGACAGTCAACAGATAAGATGGATTAAGCTTTTTTTTTTTCATCCAGTTTTGATGTGAACAGCGTAAAAGCGGGTTAAATCATTGAGTTTCAGGAGTATTTTTAAATGCCTGGAGATAGTGCGATAAAGGAGCTAAACCTAAGTCTTGTGGCGGGAAGGTCAAGGTTGCGGCTTTGGAGAGCAGCTACCCGGTGACGGGGGCCAGCGCTCGCCTCGATCGGAGCGAGCCGAGCGCCGCCGCCGAGCCCACCTCTCATCACTCCCAGAAAAGATACACGAAGGAGTGAAACAAAATCCAGCGAGAGCTCGACGGGCGGCATCAAAGAGCAATGCTCCCTTTGCCTTGTGTGGGAGTGTGTGTTTGTGTGAATAAGCGTGTGTGTGTATGTGTGTGTGTGTGTGTGTGTGTGTGTAGGGAAGAGGAGGGGGTTATTTAGCTGGTGCTTGCATTTGCGTGCATGCATGAATGAAATGGGAGTGTGTGTGCCTACTGTGTGTGTACACTGTAAAATATCATTCCTCCATGAGCAACTAGCTCCATAATTATGTTTTGATTATTTGCGAGTACTAAAATAAAACAGCAATTAATCTGTTGATGTAAGACAGGAAATAGAAGTACGACGTACATATTAAACAACCCAGTTTACAGAGCGATGCGACATTAAAACAAAATCACATTTTGAGAATATAATTTGTACAACCCCCCCCACCAATACCCCCCCTTCCCACCACCACCACCACCACCATTACCTCCTCCACTACCTCCCCTTCCCGCCCCCTCCAAACCTGATCTGAGGCATGCTTAACATGCGCATAGGAGCTGACAGCCATACAGTCACGTGACGCGGCTCGACCAATCCTGAATTCATTTGAATTTTAAGCCTCACAGTGATGAAGCCACTTGAGCACAAGAAAAAGGTGAAGAGGCGACTAAAATAGCAAACGCAGAACGATACGCCGGGTCAGACGCTTTGTGTAGCGTGTTGGTTTATCGCGTATCACATCTGGTCAACGGCGAGAGATTTTTGGTTGAAAAACATTTCTGAGGGGACATATTTAGACACATTTTGTGGACGTGTATTCCCCCACTGCTCCTCATGTTGGTGACAGGGGAGAGTAATCCTATACACAGGCTGCTATTGTGAAATGAGAAACTAGCCTCCTTCACTGCCAGAGACCAGATGCACCTCTCTCTCTCTCTCTCTGTCCTAATCTGTAAACGACTTAAAGGAGCCTTATCTCCGGGCTCTTCTGCTTCATTTCATGCTTGATTTACTTTAATTTGTCTGATAGGGCACAAGGATTTGGAAATGGCCCATCTTTCGGTGGAAAATGTTCTGATTTTTCTCCGGCATTGTTATGTGGAGGTTTTTGACTTTTCTCTCCCCCTCTCTCTCACTCCTCCTCCTCTTTCTCCATCTCCATCTCTCTCCCACTCGCCCTCTTCCTCCCTCTGTCTCCCCCCTCTCTTTCTTTCTTTCTTTCTCCCTCATCTCCCTCTTTTTTTTTTTTTTTTTTTTTCCTTGTGATGGGGTTTGGAGGGGTGGGGAGGGTGAATCTTGCTCCAGTGCAACAGTCTGTTTGAGTGCATTTAGATTCGAGCTAACACAGCAGAAACAAGTTTTCCATGAGGTGTGATTTTGTGATGGGCGACGGCGACACTGGAGTCGTGTTTGCCTTTCAGATCCACATTGGGCGCAGAGCAGCCGAGTGCTTCAAACCACAAAGATCTTATGTTTAAGTTAAGAGGCAACTGGCCCTCCAGTTTAGCAAGTGGGTGAGCGGCTGGTACTGATAAAGTTGCTTCACAATGAGGGACAGGGACGAGCGACAAGTCTACAGATGCCTGGAGTTCTTTTTCCGCTTGCAGAAGTCTAGTACTTGCATGGCTGCCATCGCCGAGACATTTTTCCACTTCTATTTAGCGACTGAATGACAGTAGAGGCAGTGAGCTATGATTAGAGAAGCCCATATCTGACCAAATCCTGAATAATCTCCATCCTTTTCCACCAATGAGCGAGGCACAGAGGCGGCACAAAAGGCCAAAGAAAGGAGACAAGGAGTATGGGAGGCTCTGTCCTGTATGTACATGGATGTCATACAACTCCCCTGGCCTCCTCTGCACACCCACTACGTCCACTGAGAGGCACAAGGAAAACCTACATTCATGCAACTTGAACCATTCTGACTAATCTGAGCAAGAGGACGTCATAATCACAGAGTATTCTACAGCCACATCTGTGCAGGAAAAAAAACAGGATACAAAAAAAAAAAAAAAGAGCTGCTAATTGAATGGGAAGTCTGTATCAAACAATTAGAGATGTTCTCACCTGCTAGTTAAATGCTTAAATGCCCTAAAAAAAAAAAAAAAAAAAAAAGCTGATTTAAATTTGCCACACACATCGATATGAAACGTCACTAACCCCACCTCCGAACATGATGCACACACACCAACACACACAAACAGACAACGGAAGAAACTGAGAGACCATTGAAATTCATCTCACAGCCTGAATTTACTTAACTGCGGGTCTGTGCGCGGTGATAAACGGAGTGATGATCCGGCAACACGTCTTTATCCATGCTTTGCTTTAATTAACGGCGGCTTGTTTGTTGAAAAGATGATTAATATGCCAATGAAAATTGCATAATTGAATACCACAACACTCACACAATCAGGGAAGAACATGCCATTTTTTATTAACTTTTTATTATCATTATTATAACTATTATTTGGTATTTTAATTCACTTGACAAGTGGGACCCACCCCCCCTGCCACCTCTGTACAAAAAAAAAAACAGGAGGAAGTGGCGTGACCAGCGGGCCAAGATGGGCCCAGCTGTTTGTAGCAGTGACAAGACTTCACAGACAACGTTCTGACATCAGGATGAGTTTACTGTGTGAGGGGGGAGGAAAAAGGGGAACGAGGGGTGAGGTGTTAATAAGATAGAAATAAGATGGGAGTGAGTTCTGTGGAGGAGTAATGTGAAACATGTAAAATGTCTTGTTCACATGCATATGAAACTGTGGCATCCAGATTAGAAAAAAAAAATCATGCAGAGGAAATACAAACCAAATCACTTAAACATATTCAGAAATTTTATTAAAAAAGGCCAAAGAAAGGAAAATTTCCACATGTGAGTGAGTTACAGTTGAGCAATCCAGTTTACCCAGTATTATACCCCCCAGCACAGCGTGTACGAGGGTCTCCATGTTAATGCTAAATACACACATCAAATATTCAGCCAATTACAATGATACCTCTTAGAAAAACGTATGCAGCTACAGCGCCTGGGAGGGTAAGCATTGCAGAACAAACACATTCAGAGAGCTAAAGAAAGACGCGTTGGGTGTCAAGTCCCCAGGGGCAGCTGGAACGCCACCGTCGACCGCCGTTTTTTGAGTCAGCTTCGTATTTCGCCGGCAGATCTCGTTTCTTTCGGACTTTTTTCGGTGAAATAATAATTGCAGTAAAAGCGCGCTATTGTGAGTGGACACAAATTCGGATGAAATGTGCACAAATATGTTGGGAGTGAATTATCTTATTAAGAGCATTCTCAGTGTGCCACATCCCACGTATCCATACAAAACTAGAACTGAATATAGTGACATCTTCCTCAGATGATAAGAACAGTGATTGCATTTTGCCCTATTTTAGATTATATAACTAACAACCATGAAGTTCCTTCATAAAGCCTCTTAGTATAGCGGATCAGTGACTAAATTTGCATCAAGGCGATGCAGCATAGGAGTACAGTGATTTGTCTAATCTCTTGTTGCATATTTCATCATTATAATCACACATTGTACATTTGTGAGTGTGTGTGTGGCTGTGGGGGAAGGTGTTTTCTCGGTGTACAGGTGATGCACGCCATTTAAAGCATTCGTCAACAATCTCTTAAGGAATAAATATATTTGCGGAAAGACAGACAATGTTTACACGAAGCCCTTTGATTGCAATTTAATTTTACATCACTCAGGGCCCAGAACTCACAGAGAAGCTGATGATGGACTTTCATCATCAGTATCAGAAATCTCAGTGTCATTCATGTTTTGTGAGACTTGACAGAAGACTTTGAATAAACCCCTGGAGGAGTGAGATAAAACCAGCCTTTCTGAGAGAGAATTGCCATGATGCACGTCCAAATTTCTTGATTACAAGACGAGGAGGGGGGGGAAAAAAATAAAACCTTGAATGAAAGCCTGCACTGAAAGTTTTCAGTTTACTGATATAACCGTCAAGTGTGTCTATAAGTCTACTTAAAACGCTTAGGTATCAGCAGAGACAGCTGCGACACCCTCGTCTTATGATTCTGTCGAGACAGTACACTATCAAACCTTTCATACCGCTCCCAAGCTACATTTCCGGTGACAAAAGCTTTGCGAAAGCCTCCTGAAGGATTCATCTATATCCTAATATTTCCAATCCAATTTAACTGGAGCAGCCAGAGTGGTCTGAGCACTAGTTTACCAATCTTTGCTTTCCAAGACTCTGTGTGCTGAAGGCTTGAGGGGTTCAATCAATGGCGCTTTGATCTCGGCTGGAACCATAATTATTTAACATTGTTACAAGGATTTCTCTAATCCATCCTACCATTAAATCCCTTTTACACCCTCATCTTCTGCAGCCTAATCTGCATCTGGGTGCTCCGTTTGTCTCTCTCCCTCATTTCAGCTCGCCCCTCCTTCCTTGACGACACCCTGACTTTATAATGGACTTGGGTGCCGAGTTAGAAAATGCCTTGTTTACTGAGAGCAACCTGACTGAACTGCACTCAAGTGGATGGGCGCTGTGCAAGCATTTACACTCTGGAAGTTTTTCTCCATTTCTGTACCGCAGTCTGAGCCGAGTTCCCTTTTAGCTCATTGGGGGCAAAATGTTAAAAAGAACCTGCGAATAATATGCAAAAATACGAACAATAATCTAATGAAGTGCATATTTAGTCGCTTCAAACAAACTGATTTGAAGGTTAGCTGAAGACTGAAGTGTGCGCGCGTAACCTTCATTTCTGTTTTTCCATTTTTCCACAAGAACAAGAACTTTCTTTAGATGAACTAAGGGAATTTCAAAGTTCAGGTGACTGATGCCCAAAAGGTTTAATCCCATCTGTTTATTTTGGTGATCACTTTGACTCACAACAAAAAGGGCCCACTGTCCTTTTGCAAATATTTGCGTGTCTGTGTTTCACCATGATATAAATAGCAGCGCGGGCAACCGCAAACATTTGTTGAGGCACCTGCCACAGTATCGTGGCCATCTGGTCCTCCAATTCTCCTAGCATGACATATGTGCATTAAACCTGAAATGGTTATTGTTTTTTTGTTGTTGTTTTTTTTGGAGGCTGGAAGACGACGGATCTGCCACAGACCCTTCTGGGTTGGCTGGAGTCAAAAATGAGACTCGAGAGTTTTTACATCTGAGTGAAGCTACGTGTGCATGTTTGATGTCTTTAAAGGGGACGGGCGGGGGCGGAGGCAAATGGATCCTGTCTTAAGGGTTTTCTTTGCTTCGTGCTCCGTCTGCGTCCGGCCGTCAGGTATACACTCTCAGATGGCCACTCCTTCAGCTGACCCCTGCCTTGGCCTGGCCGACGCCCAGCTGGCACGGCGAGCTGAGCAAGCTGGGCCACGCCGGCCATCGGGGACGGCCAAGAGAAGAGATTTGTGGACAAGGTGATCATATCGCTTCTGTTACCTCTCTGTCACACTCACCTCCTCCTTCTGTGTCTCTGAAATGCTGTGTGCCTTATTGGAATGTAAATCTAAATGGAAAAGTGTAATATGCCAGGTGGTATGACACAATTGGCATTGGAAGCGGAAGAAAATGACAAACTAGCGGCTGGTTACTATGTCGGTTGAGCACAAAATCAAACTTGAATATTTTATTTTACTAATAATATTACATGAGAGCAGCCAGTAGTGTGTATCTCTGATGTCTGATATGTTATCATTGTCTTTTATACATTATATTTTCATTTAGTAAAGATTTAATTCTTTAAAACCTGGTGTAAAATAAATGTAGGGTTTGTTCTGCCTCTTTCAAAATAATCCATCCTGGCAAAAATAAATAGATGAATACCTCATTATGCATCTCATTGTGGAGGAAATACAGTAAATAACTGATGTGCAAAGTCAGTGAAGTATGCATTTCACATATTCAATAAGAGATTTATTTAAAGACAAATCTGTAAAACAGTTCTGTATCTATTAATAAAGCAAGAAAATGTACTAAGACCCTCCTGCAGCTCTAAATATGTTATATGTAGGTATGCTCAAGTGGATTTAGTAGTATTAAGTATAGTATTCATTCATTACTGATACAACTGTGCAGTTAACCACACTTCACTGTATCCTAAGCCAAAGGGATATGTGCAGATTTTCAAGTGTTTTAGTAGTGAAGGGTACATTAAAACATCAGTATCTGCCTCTAATCTGTGTTTAATGGTCTGTCAGTTTATACCAGTAGACTAAAATATATCTAACTAAATACCATGCACAAAAGAATGCTGTTTTACAGATTAACCACTTTTAGCAGAAATGACTGTGATCACAATTACAGCGCTCTTAACGAACCCTGGATTTTTATGACTTTCATAAGGGGGTGTGGTTTACACGAGAATCATTTAGATAAGACTCAGAACAAGTTCATTAGTAGAGTTAGCTAGCTAACACACACCATTCCCAATTAGCCTAGAGGAGAGTGACTGAGCCGGAGTCAGATTCATATCACAGCTAGTCCATGGAAATGAACAGAACAGTATGCAACGCTATCTCTCAAATCAGCGACTGATTGCGAAACATCCGTGACGAGAAATGAACATGAGACAGAAGATCAGCGCGTAGATTTGCTTAAGGACATACTCATAGAGACGAGAGGAGAGAAAGGGAACTCGCTGGGTGTTCCACATCAGAGACCCAGCACTCAGAGAAGAGCCAGCTATCAGATTAATAGTGAGTCATTCTGTACGGTTCTCTGCTGTTCTGCGCAGAAAGACAATCAGAGAACGGTGGGTAATCGTGGACAGCACTTGACATGAGTTACTAAAGTGGAGATGAAATGCAGGGACAAAAAAAAGTTCAATTACAGGATGTAGACTGTAAAGGCTTTTGTTGTTACTCAGCAAAAGGGAAACGGTATGGAGGTGCTTCAATAGAATCACCAAAGCAGGTGGGCATGTTCCGAGTTAGCCCACCTCATTAAAAGGCTTCACTCTCTTTTTATGTAACGGCCATTACACATCCTATTCAGATGCACACGCACAGTGATTAAAAATTATCTGTTGGTGATCATAATCACACCTGCTTAAACTTAAGCCAAAGAATAACAAAGAACTTCTGAATGCTCAACTATCTGAACATTTACAAAGAGATTAAAGGGGAGACAATTTCAAACTAAATAAATTTGCTTTTAATCGCTTTGAACAGGAAGTCATGTCATTTCAAATGTTATCTGATTGTCTGATTCCCTTTATTCAAATTATAACATGCCCATCTGACTTTTTGAGCACAATAGGAAAAATTAAAAAGGGAAATGACCTTTCATGGCAGCCATGATTGGAGAGTGAATGGCATTATTATGCGCCAAGATTAATTTCTGCCCACTCTACGCTGCCCATTGAGAAAACAGAGGAGGGGCACAACGCTTCAGTGGAAGTCACTCGCTAATTGGTCGGTATATCATAGAGATTTTAAGAAACTTAAACTGTGCCAACATGTTGCTGATGACCAGTGTTGTATTTTGTGTTCTGGAGGTCTACGTAGATCCAAACATGAAGCGAGATCCCATTCATCGCGTATGTAACGGCGTGTTTCTCCGAAGTGGATGCAACCATGTGCTCAGTTGTATTTTTCAGTATGTAATGCAGCAGAGATTAGGACAGAGTGCTGAAGTCTTCAAAGTGGATGTCACTTGATAACTCAGAAGCACTCAGGCTGTGGTTTAGTAAAACATGAAATGGGCATCGAGTCTCACATCACCTCTTCTGCAGTTCAGCCATCCACTGCTTCCCTCTCATACACACTCCCTCCTCTCTCCCTCTGCCAGTCCAGCAGTGTGTTTCTGAGCCTCTAATTCTCATTCTGATGGCTAAGTAGAAGCGGAAGCATAATTACAGTCAGTCATACATCTAGTCATGCTACATCCATCCCTCCTTTTCAAAGCGGTATTTTTAAGCTCAGCATTTTCTCGCCAAAAAGGGCCTTTTTCCGCATGTGATGCCTTCTTTTTGTCATGGCCCCCATAGTTCTGAGCTGACCCCCTCAGCCCTGTCTCCTGACTGATCACAGTGATGGTTTATTACTGTCGTCCCTGCGCTCTTATCTTTAGCCAGCAATGCTCATTTCCTTCCCCAGATTTAAATGCAAATGTGAAATTTAATGATAAATGCATTATCTGATAGGTGCGATAACACTGATTCACTGTCAGTATAAAATACACACCCCGGGGGGCTTCGAGCTAGCAAGCACAACTTGCCCAAATCCACTTTTTTCTCCCTCTCTCTCTTCTTTTTCCTTTTTTTGACAAATGCATGTACCTGCAATAAATTCTTAAGGTCATTTTATGCATTAAAAGGAATCATATTTTGTGTGTTCAGCAGTGTGGGTGCAGACTATTGCTGAGCAGTAATTGCTGTGCAACTATCTTGTTCAATGTATTATCCATCACTTTGATGAAGTTACTTTTCATAAAAGGGTCTAAACAAGATAAAAAAAAATGTTGTAAACTCTTTAAAAAGCTAAATCTGCATTGCATTACAGGAGTCTTTCAGAAAGGAAATGATAAGCCTGCTTTTTAAGCAAGCAGTTGTTGGTAATTTAATGTTCCTTTGACTGAATGGGGTATGTACGTAAAATGAGTTTATATTACATGCAGACCATCTGTAATTGGTATACAATAAAACATGCACCACTGCTCCTAGAAACTGTCCATCAATATTCCACTATTGTTTTGCTGTGAAGTAATACATCACAGAATAACTCAAAGTCTAGTTTACCTATGTTAACATACAGTGTGGTAACAGACTCATGCGTCCGGGTTCATAGTCGAGGCTTTACTTACTTGGTCCGTCCCATTCATCCGGACCCACTGCAGCATTCCTGGTCTTGTCGCCCGACGTGTCCATCTCCGACTCCCCTGCTTCTCGGTTGCCATCCTCCTCTCCTGCAAGGCAGAAAAAAATGAGGTTTTACAAACCACAAGATACATACTGAGCAGCACTCAATCCAAATTTAATGTTCAGACACTTAATTTAATTAAGCACTGCATTATGAACTGCACTGCCCTTCCAAAGGGTATATTCTTCTGGACTTTGGATATTATCCCAGCAAAAATTATTTTAGTTTCAACACTCTTCCCCTTTTCAGCGTCTTTACCACAATTTGCTCCCATGTAAGCTATTGTCCTTGTGTGTGTCTGTGTTTTTGTGTGTATGTTGTACTGTATATGTACATTTGCTTTGAGCTCGCCAGGTCCAGCTGTGCACTTTTATGTAAAAGGAGTTCCCAAGAGTGCTTGCAGGAACAGGAGGAAGCCCCGTGAAACAGGAAGGAAAGCAATGTGTGGGAGAGAGGTGGCTATTTATTACCGTTTGATCTATTGTGGAGCGAGCTAGAATGTGTGTTATAGGATGTAGGGCTGATTTACAGTCTGGGGCTCACACAGACCATGCTAAGGGATATTTGGGTATCTCTTTCCAGGATGTCAATGCTTAAAGACCCTGTTAAACAGACTCCAACTTCATCTATGCAGCGTTAACACTGATCGGACAGCCTGTCGGGTATCCTTAGATGTACCAACTGTAAAAAAAAAAAAAAAAAAAAGTATTTCTGCGTGCATACAGTAAGCACAGTTTGTACACAAAGTTTATAGGCACATAAATCAGTGCTTAGTAGGTGCCCCTAGTGTGGTGCTCTAAATAAATCCAATGTGGCTGACACAGTGGTTGTACAGAGTCTCTCCAAACTCAGGAAAAAAAAAAAGAGCAAACCTGCTTGGGGCATGTAGGGGTAGTTTATAGTTTGCAGAAGAACATTTCTCTCACTTTTGTCACCATATCGTTTTCATCCCTTTGATGTGTTAAACCCAATAGTGAACGGTCAAGGACAGGCCTGGATTACCACAATGGATTACTACACTTCATACACTCAACAACGAAGACAGGATGGATGTGTGGGTTTTAAATGTGAATATATTGGGGTGACAAAGACAATAAATTAAAAACAAGGCTCATATATACAGTTAGAAAAATCATATCTATCAACAAACACAAAAGGCTTACACTTATATGTTGTTGCCATGTGGTTGTTTACCACAGCTCTATCTGATTTTTCCCCCCAGAGCTTCCAAAAAGCATTTCAGAGTGTTAGTTATCACTTGCAGTGACAACTGCCACGGGACACACACTACTTCACTTCAGCGCCGTCCGTCCTCAGTTAGGTTAATCTCCAGATCAAGCACACACACCATGCTTGTTTAGCTTTTTTTTTGACATGGCTCACTTCAAAGAAGGTAGCAAACATTGCCAAAAGGATGTCAGCTTTCTGCCTCGCACTGAAAGAGGAGATGTATACGAAGAATGAAGTGATACTGAAGGGAAGTCTGCAGAAATGTCCTAGTTACAGTACATGAGGTCATTATGACCCAGTTTTGCTTATGCAAGTGTCTGCCTGGGCTGGAGATTTCTCCCCCTACTCCTTCCCTCTCCCAGTATATTATCAAGGAGCCCACTCAACTAAATTCCCCCACTATTTATTGTTGGGCTTGGAGAACCTCTTTAGCATACTAGGCTCGTATTATGACGAGGATAACAAAGGCGTATATCAACAGTTCCTTCCAATGGAGCGGAGTTTAAAAAAAGCTGGCGAGATAACATTAAAGGCACTACCTTGATCTCAGGCGAACATGTTAAGCCCTGTAACGAAACGTATTGGAAGTGTTTAATTACAGCCCGGGAAATGAAGCTACAAGATGATTCCTTAATTAAGCAGTGATTAAGGATTTTCTGCCTTCTATCTAACACAGTTTGCAATGCATTTTAAACACAATCGCCCAGGCAACCTCACAGGGAACAATGTCACAGGGCTTTGATGAAGTTTCCTGCACAAATGTCACTAGGAAAAAGCTGAGCAGAGGAAGAACTGCTGTAGCAGCACTCTTTTGCTCCCTGTACAGTATGCTAAAACCTGGACTATAGACGAATATGGCATTTTTCTTTCTGATTTTAGACAACATACAGATTTTGACCTTTCTTGTGTACAACTAGATTGATTGAGGCGCTCCATTTCCTTGCTCTTAGTAATAGAGACATTGCCTTGTTTCATCATTTGAGTTGAAACCCTCTGCAATCTTATCAAGGGAGACCCATTGTCAATGATCATACTCTGCATTATCACCCAGATCATAATTTACATCTGGCTTGGGGTTCTTTCCCTGTGCAATCAAATGGAGATACTTAAGGCTGAGTGAGAGAGGGCTGAACAGAAGGGACGTGGATGGGGGGTGGGGGGTGGGGGTGCTGGGGAGCGAGGCGGCCTGCTGGGTGCAGGGTTGGCGGGCATGCGAGAGGAGCCAGTGAGCTGTTAAAATCAGCCCTATCGCTGCTCTATCAAAGGACAGCTCTCTAGCCAAATCGCAGTCACACGCAGCGTGCCACACATTCAGGTCAATAAGCTTATAGGCGATTTACACAAACAATTCCTCGAGCAAGGTAGCAACAAAGTCATATTGGCTTTTTCTCTCCCTTTTAGCATTGTCTCTGCCAAGGAAGCCCTTGAAAATGTCAATCTCTTGTGTGTGACTTTAAGGAGCTCAGGGCACTCTAATCCTGACCACTGAGTCCACAGACAGGTCGCAATTTCTGCAAAATTGAGTATAAGTATTTTAAGTCTTTCGTATAGGATTGCACAGTTCTATATGTTACTGAATTCCAGGCTCGATGACTTTAACCCACTGCCACTTTTTAAACCCATCACAATCTTGCTAGTGTTGGAGCTTGGCAATGATTTTCAGAAAGCAATATTAGCGGGAATGCCCGTCATCCCCCCAGCAGCAGTAATGCTAGTCAGTTGATATTGCATATTTGGTTGTTGATGCAGATTATGCTGCAACAGATAAAGTCAATTCCAGGAAGCAACCTTTTCTCCAAAGTCAAGCATAGCTGTAAGACTTCTCTGCTATCTGAAAAATAGGTTTGAATTGCATGCAATTTGTGGCAGGCAGAGTACTCCAATGGAGGGAGGCTATTAGTGAAATGCTTTGCCACTGTCTCTTTAAATGCCAATAAATTCCCATCATTACAGAATCTGGCAGTTTTCCTCCCTGTCTGCAGCCTGGGTCTTTATCTCACTCTGCCTCAGTCTCTGAGCATGTAGATCTGGCCCAGTTAGATTGTCATACTTAACAAACATTAATGATTAATTTCCTGCACTGAGTCAAATGGGGCTAAAGGGATGACTCGATTCATCTTATCGCACCACAAATTAGCATTTCCCCATATTCTCCAGCCTCAACTGTGCATTAAAATTCCACATTTACCATTCTGGGCACTGGCAGCTGTGGCGAAACAGCCAAGGAGATCTTGCTCTACTGTTGCTGGAGATTCTGATTACTTCTGTGTTACACAAAAAAAGTACCATAATTAATTCTGCCACTTTCTGTTTTATTACCAAATGTCGGACTGCTGCAGTGTCAGAACACTCACTCAAAGGTTATTTGAGGGTCAAGGTAGTTCTGTTATTTGTGATGTTAAGTCCTTGTTGTGCAGTCCTGAGCTTTTACTCTCCCCTCACTCTATGATATATAAAAGAAAAAAGCATTCTATTCTTTTTTTATTTAAGGAGAATGGTTCACAACAGGGCAAATGGTCACAGTCAGTAGTGCTTCATGTGTTCTGATACATAAACACTTACAACACCCTCACAATCAAGCGGTTTGAGCCACAAAAAAACATGCAATATGACTTCACAGAAAGGTGTTTTACAACTAGAAAATGAGACATGTGAAATGACATGTAAATTTACTGTCAGAGCTAACTAAGGAAGTCATTTGTCATCAGACAACACTTGGAACGCATAAAGGGAACAGCTTGTGGCAACACCCTGTGCTGAACTTCACAGATAGCCAACAATAAAAGAGGGGGTAAAACAGCAAGGTGAAATTTCACAATTTCAGTAAAAAAGATGCCATTCTGTGTATAAAAAAAGGTATCTTTCTTACAATTATGGAACCAGGTGTGTCAATAGGGTATAAATCTTCGCTGTGGAGTCAGCGTGTTCGTCTGTGGATGGTTCACAAGAGGAGCTCCATAAATGTGAAATTGACTGAACTGAAGAAGTTGTTTGAGGTAACATTCGGTTTTTATCGCAAGGGAAAACCAAGGTTATTTCCTTAGATATGTGACTTCTCCACACAGAGCTTCTCTCTGGGGTCTCCTAGCTTCATGGATGTTGGTTCAAAGCCACTATGTTGGCTGTCACCAAGAAGGATCTCTATTTATGCATTTAATGGTACGTTTCCCTGTTCAATATGATGTATTATTGATAGTATGATCAGAGGTTGATCAGAGACCTCGGGGTCTTTATCCCCCTGAGGATTTTGACCTGCATTATTATTCTTATTTGTGTTTCTTGTGAATTATCTGAAGAAATACCTTTCCAGACCTGTAAGAATTAATCAAATAAAACAAGGCAAGTGTTTTTTCTGTTGTTCTGCAGCCAAAGACAGTGGTTTCTTTTGTTGTAAGGACATCTGTCATATGTGTAGACCTTCATGAAAGATCATAATAAGTGAATTTAAGAAAACAATACCATCATTGTGTATCCAATTCAAGGCTAGAGGTCTTTTTTATGTAAATCCACCGTATTACAAACCCATTCCCACTAAAGCACCGAGCACCAGTGGAAGCTTTGACACCATTAACTAAACAGGTGATCGAGTCAACCACCACCCAATTTAGAGGTTTCCAAGCCTCGGACCATGATGGGACGTCAAGGTGCTCCATGCACTTATCAGGGGAGTCCCTTTTCTGCAAGGGTAAGGCAAATGGCTGAGTCTTTGGTGGCATTCAACTTCCTGACCTTTGCGCCTTTAAGCGGCTTTGCTACTTCACCGCACTCTGATCAAAGTTAATAAGTGCTTCATATGTTAATGAAAATTGGTACTCCTCTTTGTGTTCCTACAGCTTTTTAATACCTATTATAGACTGAAACTTTTAATGGAGGTTTTAGGTCCCCCTGACAAGCCCATTTCAGAGAGTGACTACACAGATACAAGGCTAAGCTAAGACCAGAGAGTCACTGCTCAGTGGAGGAACCTTACACGGGAGACCTTATTCTCCGGGAAGCAGCAGAAGATAAAGGCCATGGGATGAGTGGCTGCTTTAAAACCCACGTTCAAGTCCGCACAGGGCTAATTACAGCACGCCATCACATTTGAGAGGGTTTAGTTAATCAAGGGGGCTCTCTTTTTCCTCCTATAGTCGAGGAATAACACACTTAAACCATTTAATGCCGCCAGGATTGCGTCCTGTTTAATTCACGGCACTTTCGCATAAGTGGGGTAAATTTAAGCCACTCCGACATTACTTTTAAATAGATCTAATTGAGGAAGGGATCATAGAGAAAATGGCTACACCTGATGATTGGACACAACTTGCCATGAGGAAAAATGAAATTTGGATAGTACATCATTTGGGTTTTAGAGCGCAATGAAAGACTTAGCTACTGTAAGCTTAGATAGCAAAGCAATAAAAAAATCTGACTAGTAAGGCTTGCATATGACATGAAACAGATTACCAGTGTAGTGCCGAAAAGTAGTATTTGACGTTTGGGATTGCTATTTAGTGTTGACTTTATTCATAAACATGAGGATTGAAAAGAAGATTTGAGGCCCGTTTCTTGCGGGGTTGTATCCAAAACAATGTGAATATCATATGGCTGTGACAAGGTTCTTTGAAGATTTTAAGAAGTTGTACTTTTTTCTTTTTCATGGTAACTACCAGTATGAGCTACAGCATCTATTTAATAGCTACTGGGTTATTACAGAACCATACATTTCACTTTGAAGTCTGAGTAAGGACATATTAAGAAGGAGACAAAGGGCGAAGCAAACGAGGCGTAGCTGGTAATTGCAATTTCCAAACAATTGTGCCGTCCAACTTTTGCCCAAGAACAAAAGGAAAGAATTATTGATACGATTACTGGGGCATAGCCTACCTGAAACATGAAAGATTTATTTTCTTCAATAATGTAATCCCACGAGGCACATCAGTTTAGAAGTGTGAAGAAATAATTCTAAACAGTTTTCCTTTGAAAAGAGAAAGAGGAGGCAGACATTCAAAGCATTGGTTCTTCATTAAAAAGTCAAATTTATGGCATCTGTGCGCCAGTAAGAGTGGGGACACCTGGGGTAGCGAAAGCCACAAGACTGGGGGGTAGGAAGAGGTGGTGGTGTTGGTGGGGGTGTTGGGGGGAGGCGGGACAACTCTGTCATCTTCACACTGTAACCTGGAGCAGACCACAAATTAGCTCCTGTGATGGCAAGGTGTGACCGAAATGAAACAAACATACAAAGAAGCAATCTAATTGAATTGGAGTTCAAAGAGGACTCGGGCGTATTTGGCGATGCTAGGCGCTTTATAGTGCTGGACCTCCGAGCAGTAGCAGGTGCTGCTGAGTGTTCACAGAGCTTTAGCGCAGGCTCAAAGGGAAGTGCTACGCTCTCCAGTGCATTGGTGTAGCGTAGCACAGTTTCACAGCGCTATCACAGAGGGAAAGCCGGTGTTGCCGATGCCATCTCTCTCTCAGATCAAACCACTGCTCTTAGGTGGATTGCAGGGATCAAATATCAAAATGGATAGTTTCAACTCTCCGCAGTGATGCAGGAGAAATTCTGCTGTGGATACAAGTTCTGCCAGGTTTGATTTGAACATGTTGAGGAATTTTATTAGACACCATTGGCAGGAGTTAAACTTTTTATGCTTGGCACGAGGGCTGCTTAACATATTGTCTCGTAATAGGTATTAAGAAAAGCACTGTACACCGCTCACTAACGCAAAAAAAACAAAAAACAAGAAAAGCTTTGGAGTTTGGTCTAAAATAACTACATGGTCCTCACCTTTGTTGCAGAAGTACTCCATGTCTTCACAACTTATGTTCTCAGTCTCAAACTCAGCAGAGAAGTTCTCCTCAACCGAGAACTCGTCTTTGGCCAAGAGCTCGTTCTCCTCAGAGACACACTCCTCCTCCTCTTCCTCCAGGCCATCTTCCAGAGGACCTAAGGGAACACACACATATACAGACATACGCACAAGAGAGATGTTCAGCAGTTTCATCACATCCTTCGGGCTTTATTTAAAAAATCTGCCTCTCCTTGTTTCTTTTGTTGAGATACTACAAATGCAGATGCAACTCAAAGTGCTGCTCAGCGCTGCTGTGTGTATGTTCAGATATTCAGCATAGACAAAGATAAGGCCATGTCGATACAGGACATTATTTTTACCAATAAAATTTCATGATGTCTTTCCATTACAGCTATTGAAAAAGCCCTTTGAGGCTGTATGCTTTCTGAAAAACAAGCTGACATGCAGCCAAGGTGAGCGTTGATGTTAATCCCACTACCTGCAAAACAAAACCTCACAGAGAAAAAGAGGGGGAAAAAAAAGAAAAAGTTCCTTTCCAGACTTTTCATACAGGCATCAGCATGGGAGGAGGAAAGAAAATACTTTTATTAATTTGTTAGCCTTATCACAGGGTACAATGTTGATTTTCCATTTACATTCCATGCCTCCGGGTAATACACCAGTGCAATCTTAAAGGAGACACTTTTCCGTGTGATTAATTTTTCCCCCCTCTGTGAAATATTATTTCTTTAAATCTAAATGATTTCAGAGTTTTGCTTGTAGCTGTACATCTCTTTTGGTATTTGCATATTACTATTTTGCTTCAATCAAGGGCGTTGATGGAATTACTGTACTGCTACCTGAATTGTATTAGTTCTGAAAAACATCTCACCCGGCATTTGAATGTTATTAAGATAATGTGCATCTTGCACACCTCTCCTTCCCACCAAAACATGTCTGCACTGTCTGCAAATGAATTACCACAGCAAAGACTTGACGGAACACTTTAAGTTTAGAGTTAGCTTGTATTAAAAATAATACACTCCGAGCAAATATGTGTCATTTTTGTGAATAAAATCTCCAACTGGAGCTGTGTTTAAACCCAGAGTGAATAATCATATCAGAAGTGCTGCCATCAGTGCATGCTAGATGTGGATGCTGTCT
Organism: Sphaeramia orbicularis; assembly: GCF_902148855.1. NCBI lineage: Eukaryota > Metazoa > Chordata > Actinopteri > Kurtiformes > Apogonidae > Sphaeramia > Sphaeramia orbicularis. Next base: position 8,164,088 of record NC_043972.1, read on the forward strand.
CCTTTTCTGCCTGTCACACATGATGCAGCCTCTTGTGCATCATCCAGGAGCTCAAACAGAGACGCTGATATCCTCTCGACACCTTTCAATGTGTTTGTTCTATTGTAGCAGGAGCCCCTCAGCTTTAATAAAGCAATAATTTCAGTTCAGAAAGTGGGGCTGGTGTGCCTCTCCTGTTTCTCTTTCTTCCCGCACTGAGCCTCATAAAAGACCCCCCTGATGTCCACAAACTGCTTGCTCTTTTCATTAGTCTTATAAATTACTCCTTTGTAGAAGCCTACATCTGCAGGAGCCCCGGACATGAAAAGAATTAGCACACGGATCTCTAATAGACACAGCAGAGGCAGAGTGGAGCTTTTAAATTAGGATACAGTTTTATGATCTTATCTGATGCCTTCTGCTGATTCGCTGAGGAGTGAAGTGAGGCGTGAAGTGACTCGATGAGTCTACCATCGCTTAAGATGATACTGAAAGATAAATATCGCAGTATCAAGGGGAGATTGTATGACTGGCGTTAAAAGCTCCTGCCAAGGCAATTGAAGACAGTGTGAAAGAAAGCGGGAAAAACATTTCTATACACACACTCTGTACACATTCCATTACACAGCTGAATAAGAACTGTGTGTACAACTAAATGATTCTTCCTTGTTGCCGGCAAATACAGCAGCACTTTTGCACCATAGAAAACAGACCTACAGTGTTGTGCGATAATAAGGGTAAAGGGAGATTAAAGATAAACTTCATGGTCAATAAGACACAAAGATTAGGTAGATAAGATGAGATAGAATTGAGGTTTAATAGACTCAGAATAAGGGCATCTCACTTCCCCACTCTAACAGATAGTAACTAAATGGAGCATTTTCAGACTGATAGAGATACTGGAGGCCTTACTGAATATGGAAAATGAAATACTTCACATCCGCACAGTTGCACATTAGAGGCGTCTGATGGCTACTTCTTGGGGACTGCGTAGATTACCAAAGTTTGTTTGCATTCTCACATGTTTAGTTTATTATACAGTATTCATTGCATGGAGAGACCTGAAATTATTTCAGAGACAGCAATGATAAGAATAATGACTTTCTAAACGACTAGCACCACACTCCTAACTCATTTTCTGATAGTGGCGTTCCTGCTATATTTAGTTGTGTACTGTTTAAAATCCTGTCACATTCACTGTGTGACCCACACTTGTTGGTGCATTTCTATAGGGTCTGCTGACGAACTGGGCCAGAGGAATGTCTGCCGCATCACCCTCTTATCAAGCCTGCTCTGGAGTTCAGATGGCCAACGACACTGCAGAGAGCGTCTGCGTTTCACTTCAGCACAGAAAACAAATATGTGCTCTAAGGGCGGCACTCATTACACACCAAAATCTGCAAAAAAGAGGAAATTCTAATGGAGTATGAAAAATCACACAGACAGAAATACTGTACCTGGTGAGTTTTTCTGCAAAGAATGTTTTATTCTAAAGATTTTTTTTGTGAATCAACTACTGCATCTGTCATTTAAATCACACATTTCAGAAATTTCCAAGCTGCCAAACCACTTATCAAAACCAAAATTTCTGCAAAACAATAACATTTCCATTATGTAGTAGCCCCAAATCTAAAATTTTCTGATCATTTATGAATCATTCAGTGTTATTTATCCAGGCAAATCAGTGGTTTAAGCTTCTAAAATGTCAGTGTGTGCATGTTTTTTTTTTTTTTAGACATTAACTCATTTGGCCATAACAAACACACAATAGTTTAATCGTTAGACCATCATAATGAAATTCAGTTATTATCTTTGCCGTTAAACCTGACAGCTGCCCCCCGTCTCCCTCACAGCCTCGTCATCCACACCCTCCACCCTGAACTGTATCATCCACATTCATCAGGCTCTTCCTCTTGACCACTAGAGAAAGAAATCTCAGCCCTGTTCAAACAGTCATGCAGTCGGGGCAGCAGGCAGGAGCAGCCAATGCTAATAGAGACATTGGTAGCTGAATGCAGGCTTGATCACAGTGGCTCTTTTGTTCATGGCATGGCCTCTGTCTGATAGAGATCGGCCATGCGGAGTGGAGCTCCGGAGAGGGATATGGTAATGCCCCCGCTGAGTCTATAAAATGGGGTGATACTCTGAGACCATATGATGGACAGAGGATTAATGAGTCACAGAGTAAGGGGAGCAGGGAAAGAATAGTACAGACCGAGGTGGTGGAATGAGCATATCTTTCAGGAAAACACTCTGTATACAAATCTGTGCCTCAGTGGACTAAAACAGAAAATGGAAAAAGCACACAGATGCGCCAACCTTGCATCCGAAACTCACACCTCGGGGGGAAAAAAAAAAAAGAGAGCTTTAAACAAACATGTGTGCCTCAAAACTGTATGAGTGACTACTAATTTCACGGCGTGCTTTTTTCAGCCGTCCGCAATGTGGGGAGCTTGTGGCCGAGCTGTGATAGCGATACCTCACATTATCAGCCGGCTCCACAGTGTGATGTGTGGATCACAAACCCAGCCTCCTCTATAGCTCCCTAATTAGAGGTGAGGTAATTGAATCTGACAGAACAAAGCGGCAGATCTCTATAAGCAAGGAAATCATTTTTGCTCCCACCTATACAGTTTTTCATCCAAAACGTCCATTGAAAATGTGTCCAAGCTGGCCTGGGGATAAAACGTAGCACCTGAGACTAAACATGAATGCATAATGCAGCCCTAAAATCCAACAGGGCCACACGGCTCAACCCCTGCCAACTCCTTTCCCTGTCACCGTCCTTTTTGTGCCAATACTGATACTGGGCCTTCCTCACTTCCAGGTTAACAAATACTCTGTAAGACTCTCCAAACCTCTGCGGGGGTGGAAATATAGACATATAGACTTTGTCTCAAGTTGCGAGTAGCAGCTTCACTCTTTAACTCGGAGCCAGGTAGGCTTAGATACACATTCATATGTTTACCCCCACAGCTGGAGAAAAAAAATGGATTAAAACTTGCTCCCTGACAAAATTTAAAAAAAAAAGAGGAAAAAAACTATTTTGTCTCAACGAACACAATGAGTTGAGAAGTCTGAGTGAGACAAGAAAGGAAAGCAGAAAGTGGAGAGAGGCGAGGAGAGACTGGGGGCCATATTTTCTCTTCAGCTCTAATGACCTTTGGGAAGCAGAGGGCTCCCTCAGCCTTGGAGGAAACTTAGTGTATATGTTACAGGGCTCAAGCCTCTAATTTAATCCTTGATCACTGTAATGAAATAGATACCATTTACGCAACTCCTAATAGCTTAATATGCTACAGGAACCCTCAAAGGAATTTTTCATTTCAGACATCTTTTTTTCATACCGCATAAATCTTACAAAAAAAGAGCCTTTTTCCAAGCTATACACTCTGTGATCAAACTAAATGTGGAGCTAATGCTGCAGCACAAGTCAAAAGTAAATTACCATTCGTACATTGTGTGTGAAGGGCTATGCTTGCGTGCATGTGTGTAGAAGTGTGCGTGTGCTGGGAGGAGCATGGAACGGCTTCACTGGAGACTGATATGTTCTCAGTGCTGCAGTCTGTGACCAAGAATAAGCAATGGTATTGTTTAACTTGATTTTCCGGTTGCTAAGCAATGTAATTCTCGTGATTAGAAATGGCTGCCTTCCTAAATTTGGGCACTTACAATCAACAGTCAACAAACTGCTTCAAAACTCAGCACCAACCCTCATCTGGAAATTATGGTGAAAAAAGAGGGAGGGTGGGTTCATTGGGAGATGAATACGTGTATTCACATCCCTGTGAAACACACACGTACAGGATATACACACACAAATATACACACCCTTCTGTGAGGCTGCAGCGCTAAAGATGACAAGGCATCTAAACGTGATGGGATGACATCATGCATTTAGATGGCCCGCTAAGTTTATATTCCTCTAAATTCATGGTTCAGGCAGTAAAACGGAGACACACCCATCGGCTGGGAAAAAGTATCACTGTCACTATCAGTGTCTGCTTATTCTTCATGACAGCTTGTGAAAGTGTTACCCAGATGAAGAATGGTGTTATTTTTCGAACACAGGGACTTATTTTTGTACTGTTAACATGATTTTGTCGAGTATCTTATTCCAATCAGACACAACGTTGGATCCCGGCATGTTTGCAGAGTTGCTAAGTTCTGTGTTGTTGCGCCCAGTGTTTCTGTCTGGACTGTTGAAGGGGAATAACACGCTCTTACTTCTTTATCCAATGAATTTGAATTGGAATGGCATGAAAACATGCTGGCATTTGACTATGCCATTAAAATGCTGGAGGCACCTCTGAGCATGCCCGAGGGCTTCAGCAGATGCCAGCCAGTTTCTCTGTGGAGTTAGCTGGGTCCTGCTTCACTCTACTGCCTCTACTTGTCTCTCTAGAGTGTACACGCACACACAGACGAGCGCACATGTCCAAGTGGACGCTGGTACAATGTTTGGTCCATAAAAGTCACAAAGCTTGAGCTCCAAGTTCTATGGTTTAGCTAAAGCCTCGCTTTCACAGTGTGACGGCTCCTTTGGAGGTCCAACAACCACGTTAAAACGCTGCTAAAACGGACCAAAGATCAGCACATTGAATACAGTCATTTTCAAATCTTTCTGTTACTTCTCCTTCAGCTGAATGATTTATTAGCATCATTCTGTTACATATAAGGAAATAAAAGTTAACCGTGTGCTTGTACACCGGACGTGACAGCTGAAACAAAGCAGGTAAAATATGTGTGGTCTTAATTACTGGTTTAAAAGTGAGCTTTTCACTAGAACGTTCACTTTTAATGAAGCCATTGAGTGAGGCTCCTCCAGGGAGCTATCATGGTTAAGTGGGGGCATCCATCTTCAGCCATTGGCTCGTCTGCAGACGAGTGGAGGCTCTGTCTACCGCACGCTCCCCTCATATTGGCTCACTTTATCTCCACTAAGTAAAGTCTGTTGGAAGGTGCTAACAGTGGCAAGAAAAGGCTTTTCTGTACCACTTCTGATGAGGTTGAGGGAGTTTTCATCCTGTAGACACACAACGTACTTCACAGTGTCTAAGTGCTTAATAAGATCCCACTGTTTAACCTAAAAAGCATCATATTCATCACATTTAGTGGCCTGTGAGCCTGTGGGGTCTAAAATAGCGATATTGTAAATGTTAAAAGTGCCTCTGCAACAATTAGCTTTTACTCGGGCATCATTTCAAAGAATTTAATGGGGAGTGTTCAGAAAAAGAAAAATGATTACTGTATCAAATAATGTAGATAAAACAATATTTTCCATCAAGGAATTTGTATGAAATGGATATATCTAAGATGTCAATTTCATTCCAGTATTATGAAGGATGGGGGGGGTTCCTTTTGCAATAAATTCTTCATTAATTCAATTCTAATTTGCCTCTGGTTCCTATTTCTACTATTGATAGTTCCACTTCTTAATACCTCGGATAAGGGGGAGAAAATCATTGCAATAACTCAGTGGAGACTGTGAGCTGCAGATATGATCTAAATATTACCAATGCCAAAAGAAGTGTGAAGTCTGATGAACATTTCAAAAGAACAATTCTTTATGGATCAGCTAAATCTTTTCCACTTTTTAATTAAAAGTAAAGAAAATAGAAGTTAATTATCCTGTAAAGATTAGCTGGTGGGCATCTTTCTGTAAATTAGTTCTAATTAAAAGGAAATTGTCAAATGACATTCAAAGCACTGTCCTTTAAAACACAGACCGAGATGGGCTTTTTTCCCCTCCTACCCCCCCTCGCAGCCCCCCTCCTAATTCTTGATCTGGCCATGTGAAGCTTCTTGCTGGAAGATTAGGATTCTGCCTGTGCTTCTGACAGCACACACACACACACACACACACACACACACACACACACACACACACACATACACACACACACTCACACTCCCTGGATAGCAGGCTTCTAGCACGCTGTGAAATACTGCTGCATCAATGGGGAGCTAGTGGTTGTCGGAGATAAATACTCCTCATTGATAAATGATTGCACTGATCAGCTGCTGGGGAAGAATCAGATTTGGACAGATATAAAGGCTGATATTGGCTTTTTATGAAATGTCACATTCAGTGGGTTGTTTCATCATGGATTTCGACTGACAATAAAAATCAGAGAAAATATTACAAGTATAGAATATAAACAGAAGACATATCAGTTGTATTATCGAAACTGTGACATCGAATATTTCATTTAATGGCTGAAAATTTCCATTATGGTTTAATTAGATGCAAAAAAAGTTGTGTTTCAAAAGCTGTAGGACAGGTTTTTTCATATTCTTGAAAATATTTATTGTAATTTTCTCTTTATTAATCACTAGTAACACTCTTTCGTGTTCGCTCAGCTACGAAACAAAAGAGCCCGAACTTGTAAACACACAGTACTTTACCAAACCTCCGCTATACTATCATCATCTCAGCAATAAATGATGAATCAGACTCACATTCAGTGGGTTGTTTCATCATGGATTTCGACTGACAATAAAAATCGGAGAAAATATTACAAGTACAGAATATAAACAGAAGACATATCAGTTGTATTATCTAAACTGTGACATCGAATATTTCATTTAATGGCTGAAAATTTCCATTATGGTTTAATTAGATGCAAAAAAAAGTTGTGTCTCAAAAGCTGCAGGACAGGTTTTTTCATATTCTTGAAAATATTTATTTTAATTTTCTCTTTATTACTCACTAGTAACACTCTTTCGTGTACGCTCAGCTACGAAACAAAAGAGCCCGAACTTGTAAACACAGAGTACTTTACCAAACCTCCGCTATACTATCATCATCTCAGCAATAAATGATGAATCAGACTCACATTCAGTGGGTTGTTTCATCATGGATTTCGACTGACAATAAAAATCGGAGAAAATATTACAAGTATAGAATATAAACAGAAGACATATCAGTTGTATTATCTAAACTGTGACATCGAATATTTCATTTAATGGCTGAAAATTTCCATTATGGTTTAATTAGATGCAAAAAAAAGTTGTGTCTCAAAAGCTGCAGGACAGGTTTGTTCATATTCTTGAAAATATTTATTTTGTCTTTATTAATCACTAGTAACACTCTTTCGTATACGCTCAGCTACGAAACAAAAGAGCCCGAACTTGTTAACACACACTGCTTTACCAAACCTCCGCTATACTATCATCATCTCAGCAATAAATGATGAATCAGACTCACATTCAGTGGGTTGTTTCTTCATGGATTTTGACTGACAATAAAAATCAGAGAAAATATTACAAGTATAGAATATAAACAGAAGACATATCAGTTGTATTATCGAAACTGTGACATCGAATATTTCATTTAATGGCTGAAAATTTCCATTATGGTTTAATTAGATGCAAAAAAAGTTGTGTCTCAAAAGCTGTAGGACAGGTTTTTTCATATTCTTGAAAATATTTATTTTAATTTTCTCTTTATTAATCACTAGTAACACTCTTTCGTATATGCTCAGCTACAAAACAAAAGAGCCCGAACTTGTAAACACAGTGCTTTACCAAACCTCCGCTATACTATCATCATCTCAGCAATAAATGATGAATCAGACTCACATTCAGTGGGTTGTTTCATCATGGATTTCGACTGACAATAAAAATCAGAGAAAATATTACAAGTATAGAATATAAACAGAAGACATATCATTAGTATTATCTAAACTATGACATCGAATATTTCATTTAATGGCTGAAAATTTCCATTATGGTTTAATTAGATGCAAAAAAAGTTGCGTCTCAAAAGCTGCAGGACAGGTTTTTTCATATTCTTGAAAATATTTATTTTCTCTTTATTAATCACTAGTAACACTCTTTCGTATACGCTCAGCTACGAAGCAAAAGAGCCCGAACTTGTAAACACACACTGCTTTACCAAACCTCCGCTATACTATCATCATCTCAGCAATAAATGATGAATCAGACTCACATTCAGTGGGTTGTTTCATCATGGACTTCGACTGACAATAACAATCAGAGAAAATATCGCAAGTATAGAATATAAACAGAAGACATACCAGTTGTATCATCTAAACTGTGACATCGAATATTTCATTTAATGGCTGAAAATTTCCATTATGGTTTAATTAGATGCAAAAAAAAGTTGTGTCTCAAAAGCTGCAGGACAGGTTTGTTCATATTCTTGAAAATATTTATTTTCTCTTTATTAATCACTAGTAACAATCTTTCGTATACACTCAGCTACAAAACAACAGCCCGAACTTGTAAACACACACTGCTTTACCAAACCTCCGCTATACTATCATCATCTCAGCAATATATGATGAATCAGACTCACATTCAGTGGGTTGTTTCATCATGGATTTTGACTGACAATAAAAATCAGAGAAAATATCGCAAGTATAGAATATAAACAGAAGACATATCAGTTGTATTATCTAAACTGTGACATCGAATATTTCATTTAATGGCTGAAAATTTCCATTATGGTTTAATTAGATGCAAAAAAGTTAGTTCTCAAAAGCTGCAGGACAGGTTTGTTTATATTCTTGAAAATATTTATTCTAATTTTCTCTTTATTAATCACTAGTAACACTCTTTCGTATATGCTCAGCGACGAAACAAAAGAGCCCGAACTTGTAAACACACAGTACTTTACCAAACCTCCGCTATACTATCATCATCTCAGCAATAAATGATGAATCAGACTCCCCTTCTTATGTGTACACTGTAGCTTTCATCTGATTTCATGTGGATTTCATCATTCATTGTCTGGCTTGGCTGTTGCTCTTCTCTACTCGCATTGTATCAAACCAGATTCCTGCAGTAGTCCGACACAAGAGAGGAAAACAGAGCCGAAGCCCCTCCATCTGCTCCGGCTAATGATGATGCTCTCCCTGGCCTGGAGCAGAACTGTGTGAGGGAGATTTACACCCATAATACCCCTGGGGCTCTGGAACTGCACCGCGCTCCCAAACACCGTCACTCCATCACTTTCTATATGATAGCTGGCAGAGCAGGTAACAATGGACCAGCAACAATGTCTTTTTGTAATACTGACAAGTGCCTTATTTGGTTGACATAACCTGCCTCGGTGTCTGAGGAGTGGCACTGAGCACACAGGAAAATGGATGACAGCTACACCATTGAGACATTGTGCTGTTGCAACAATCATACCAGACTGTGTGTTTTTTTTTTTTTAAAGAATCCCCGGCTCTGCACTGTGATACGAGGCAAACAAGAATAGCACTGACTGAGCGAGAGGTGGCTGTCTTTGCGATACACTAATTGGAATGATGGCAAGAGGGGAAATCAGCATCACAGAGAGCTAAACTGAACAGAGCTGCCTTTTCCCATTTACTCTATTATAAAGGTTTATAAGTTGTAATTGCCCTTCAATTTGGGAGCTTTAGACCCACTATAAAGCTCTGTGTGGGACTAGCCTTGACATCTATCTCCTAAAACAAGTGAGTTAAATGGTGAGAGGCAGAAAGAGACAGAAAAAGAGAGGGAGAGTCTGAGGCACTGGGAGATGTAGAGAGCCTCACTCCTCAGGGATTGAGTGTTCACACACAGTAAATGGAAGTGGCACAGCTCTGACCTTTGAGCCGAAGCATACGAGTAAAGTGAAGGCGCTGTCAAAATATTGCCTCAGAAATGACAATCCACCTCGCCAGTCCCAATTCTTGACATGGCAGGCAAGTGGAGAGCGGTAACCTGCTGATCCCAACATTACAAATGAGGGGATTATCATGACAACAAACCACAGCTCGACACACTGCATACCCTAAAGATATTCTGGCGTTGCCCCTTATTATCAGCAATGTCCCACACAGATAGCTAGCGATGACACTTAGAGCAGACACCAAAAATCGAGAGGAATGGCAGTCGTTATGTGTCGGAATCAGAAATGCGGTTTTTTTTTTCGAATCAGGTTTTACAAAATAACTTATTACTATCGACATCAACTCCGGCGTGCAGCGTTGGGATTACGCCGCTTCTGATTCTTGGAATTTGGAAGTGGCGCAGCTCCTTTGCATCTTCATTTACACCCATGTAATACTCAAGTCCACAGAGAATAACTCAATCGTAAAGAATACCAAAATATCACAAGCAAATTACTAGTGCTCTGAGAGGAAGCTTGGGAAGAACAAAGACAGGCAGCCATAATTATATCTTGGCGTGTATAGCATGTCAATGGCCCACCTTCATTCTGGAGGGCATTCCCCAGGGCCCCTCAGGCATCAAAATGATGTCCAAATTATTTTGTGCTCTATTGCAGCATGGCGCGATTATCATATTTACCGGTGGTGCATTATGACAACATTGATGTTTACACCTGTCTCTGTGAGAAGGCAAGGTTTACACTCTGTAATTTAGCAAATGTACAGTATGCATATGAGCTTGTTGGCAGGGATTTAAATTAGGTCAGAAATGGAATACATCAATAGCAACCCATATGTGCATCTTTCTTTTTCTTTTTTCTCCCTCCCCTCCCCAGCCTTCTTTGCTCTAAAGCTTGGCGATGAAGCAGCTTGACGACTGCAGAAGTGTGATATGTGCAAATCACATTTGCAGATGAGCTTGAAACTCCCTTTTAATATTCAGATATCAGACATCCCGCACTGAGAAGCCCACTAAGACGTGATTCGGGGGAGAAAAGCAAGATCCGCGTCATTAAGGGAATCGTTAGAGGCTCGGTTTACATTTTACATATTTCACAAAAAATGTACGACCAAGTAAAAACATCACCAGTTATCTGCGATAACAATGCAAATTTTTGTCAGAGAGCGCATGAAGATTCTGTCAAAATCCAAAGTCGCTCAGGTCTTTCTTTCCTTTTTTTTTTTTCCCCTCTCTGGCTTAACACCATCAGCTTATTGGCGCTTTGATTTCTTTCATATTTTTTCCTGAGAAGTCACACAGGCTTGTGGAGTCAAAGACGGTGAAAGGTATGTTTGCCACGAGGCACAGGAACACGTGTCCCCGTAGCCTGCCAATAGCTCATCAAACACACAGGCCTGTGGATGGATGCAAGCCCGGCTGCCGTTCAGGACGTCTAAACAGCATCCACTCTGCCACACAAACTGACTCCTGTTTACTTGCTTTAGTCACAGCCACAAAGAACATCCCCTGCTTTTCTGGACCGTTTTCTGCTCATAAATGTACCGCGATGACAACAACGCCACCAAAAGGTTGTGTTCTCTTTCTTTTTACCTGCTTCTTTGTAGTGTACAGTAGCGCTTTGACAATAATTTTGCCTCTTAACAGCCTCAACTTTTTCATTGGATGACAGAACATAGCCCCTGCAATTTCCCCCTACCTCCTTCATTTCCCCGTGTCTTAGCCCTGCGCCAAATTTGTCTCTGTGCCATTTTAATTACAGCCAAGGCAATCTTTATGGTGGTATTCTGCGAGAACACCAATCTGCAAAAAAGGTGATAAGTAGAACCGCCACCCAGCTTTGGTATCAGTAATAAACAGACACTTAATTGAATAATTTGACCTAAGAGGCTGATCCTGGGAAATAGCATGTTGGAAAAATTATTTTGAATATTGAAGACAGTTCAGTGTTTTGCATGACGCCTGCAGTAGGAGAACACACAGTGGATTTGGCTGGTTGCCCGCCAACTCGCCAATGTGGGCCATGGTGAGTCTTTACAGAACAGATAAGTGAGCCTTTGGTATCCTGGAAGCGCTCAGATGTATGTGTGTGTTGTGTTGGAGGAGGTTGGTGGGTGACACATGTATGCATGAGGCTGTGTGCAGGCGTGTGCGTGCATGTGTCCGATATGTACGAGCGAAAGGAGGGAGGGTGGGTAGGAGTGTGAAGTGTGCCCACTCCAGGTCCATCCCCAGCTAGTATCCACATGGGAACATCCCCCTTGCAAACACGCACACACACACACACACACACACACATAAACACACACAAACACACAGCAGCTTTCTGCAGAGCCTTAGAGACAATGACTTGAGGCCCCTTCCTGTTTAAGGATAGCTGTCAGAGGATGATGGCTCTGATTCAACACTGCAGCAGGTTTGCACACAGCTCCCTGATAAAACGGAAAAAAAAAAAAAAAGCAAAAGCCTCTACCCTCTCCCTTTCTCTCCGTCTTCCTCTCACTCTCTTCATCACTCTCTCTCTCCCTCCACAGTTCAACACTGATTTGACTGCTAGCATAATTTTGCAGAGGAGACTATTTGCAGATGCAGCAGAGTTATCAATCCGAACAGACACACAATCCGGGTCCAATGTCACTTCTCCTCATTATGTTAATGGTTAATACATGCAAATGAAAACATTCCGGCAATTTGATTTCTTTGAAGATAGTTTGCATATTGTCTTAGCCATAATGATGGTACACTTTCTCCCTAGCTTCGATTTATGCAAGGCTAGTTAGTTCATTTTTATCAGCTCTGAGTTCATTTCTAGGGCTACTGGAATGTGTTTTCCCCTTCCCCTCACTATTTAACTAATTAGGATTCAGGTACCATAAGCAGATTTTTCACGCTATTGGTGTTTTTCTTAATTAAGAAACAAATGAATTCTCCCCAGCAAAATAGATGGAACAACGGGATAGGGTGCCAGGGGCCAGATGCGGCGCTTCTTAATTAGAAGTCACTCCATTGTCTGAGGTTTTTTAATGAAGCTCCAATCTAAATGGATATCAAAAAAGCTTCTAGTGAAGAAAAAAAAAACACACACACACCGGCCATTTAAAATAATAAGGAAATAAAGATAATGAAAGACAAAAGATATGTACTGGCAGCCCCAGCTCACACCTCAAGTTCAGTGCATGCAGTACTCTCGTCACCTCTGGATGAGCCCTATTAAAACAGCTCGATCCCTCGCCTGCCCCTTCCCGCCTGCAGCCATGTCTAATGTTCTGCCAAGCCAACAGTGAAACCCTCTCTTTTCAACTTCTCATCAAAGGTGGAAGTTTCATTACCCCGTGGATGGTTATCAACTAACCATTTCTGAAAAATGTTGCAGCTGTCAACTTCCTGTCTCGTCTTGAAAAACAGTGGAGGCTAGCTAAATCCACGCTTATCATATCAATGTCATTTGTGATAGGCCGATGTTTTGTGTGGGGAAGGCCAACGCAAATTTCCAATTAGCTGGAACAAATTGTCACCTCAGCACAATATGCAAGACAGAAATGTCCATTTGCAATTATATTTGAGCATTTGGGATGTAAATATGTGATAAAAACAGTGCACATGGAAGAAAAGTAAAGTTTTTTTTTTGTTTTGTGGTTAATTTATAGGAAGATTTTTCTCCCTGTGAAGCTCAATCATCGGGGTCAGCCTCGGTGATGCTGCTGTGCCGGTGACTGACGGCGATAACATCGGGGCTGTTTTGACTGAAATAAAACCCGTAGCATGCCCATATGTGCTGCCAACCCCATCAGTTCTTCTTCAGACGGCATGGCTTAGGAGCTCCCCGAGGATGGGCCAGTGCCCACTGATATGGGCCCAGCAACCGTCTTGTCCAGGCCAAGTATCCCTGCGCCCAGGGGCTGTGCCATCAATGCCATGACTTGTGCCAGACTGGATCCCACCCAGCAATCCATTTCAAAGGCTTTTTTCATGGATCAGGTATGCAGTGTGATTTTCCTTTCCCTTTGTAATGTGCCGTGTCAAAGGCGAGCTAGGCTGACTTTAAAGTCATATACTAGTTTTTTCCGCCTTTCATTTGGGAAGGGGACGTAATTGATTTCTGACTTTCCAAATGTCAAGTTGGAAGAGATTAGAAAAAAGAGCAATGTCCGAAAATCAATGAGCAATATGGGCATGTTGATTTGGTCAGTATGTGGTGTTTTGGGCTTTTATTTATAGCTAACCCATTATCAATAATTAACAATTGCTAATTTGTCTATATCATCTACATAATTCCCAGGGGAATTGGACTTGTATGGCACAATATGTAAATCATAAAAAATGGCTGCAGTTAACTACAGTATTGTAAATGAGCTAAAACAACAGACTGAACAAGGGATCATCACCTCTGCATAATTAACTCATGCAGAATATAGGAGGGAAAAATATTCGTTGACAAATTTTTTTAGTGTTTCGGGACGCAAAAGACACAACTTTCTTACTAAAAGTCAGATTTTTGAACACCTTTATTTGTCCACAAATTACCATAATCCTCTGGCTGTTCACTCATGTGCTCTCTCTCATTTAGAGCATTACTTGTTTATTTATATCTGTGAATGAGATTAAAGGGGAAGATTACTTAGCCCAGCCACATGAATAGCGATCAAAGACCGGAGGATAATGTAAGTCTTTCAGTGATTGCTCAGCTCTTTTCACATCTACCGGTTGGAGTATTAGAACAATACAAGTGGCTGTGCTCCATATAGTACGACAACAATAATACAAAATCCTCCGGGAGTGAACCACATGTAAACACTCCAGATCAACACACGCTACACTGGCACCAAGTGTCCCTTTAATGCAGCAAAAATTAGCTTTGATCCTGATGAGGGCACTGCGTCGTATCATCAGTACAATGACTTCACATGTCAGACATATACTCTGGTTTAATCTGTGCTAAGACAGTTTTTTTTTTGTTTGTTTGTTTGTTTTTTTTTACCTGCTCTGTTTCTGGAAGTACGAGCAAGGAGTAAACAAGCAACATTATGTCCGTGTGATTATTCTAAACAAAAATGTGAACACAAACGTGACACTCTCTCATCCAGATGATTTATGAAGAACGTTATGACAGCTGACTTGTCTTTTTTTTTTTTTTTTTTTTTCCTGTCCGTCTGTGCTGCACACATTTGGAGAAAAGCACTGGTCCGGCCAATTATCGGTGGCAGGACAGAGAAACCTGTCACCGGAATATACATGACAAATGAAGAAGGGACAACAAGGCAAAACACCACCAACAACAACAACAAAACACACACACACACACACATATGCATGCATCCACAGTAAAAAGAGCCAATAGCATCAGCCTGCAGTTTTGACAAACAAACTTTGCAAAGAGAATTTATTTGTAGCTCCAAATGAAGGGACAGATCTTAGGACCAGTTGGCTAATTATTTATCCTGCTGGCTTTATGGCTCTCATTAATTTCCCCCCTCTCTCTCTTTACCTTCCATTCAAAGTCTGAAGTCAACCTGCATCTGGTGCTGATAACGCCGGGGTCTCAGCAGCCTCCCAGCCTCCCCTCTAACCCACCCACCCACCCACACACACACACAAACACACACCTACCACAAGAGAAAAGGAGCGTCTTTCAAAGAGACCCACCGGATAATGCCATTAGAAATAACACTGTATGCTTCAAATCCACTAAGATGTGTTCACTGAAGTAGGAAAACATACAGTAAATTGGGAATTGGCTGAGCTGCATCTCTTAATTCAGCGGGGTGTACAACGAGACAGCTCTGTGTTACCAGGCAAAAAGAAGGTGCAGGATAGAAGAACAGTGATTGAGAACAAGCATGGGATTACAATGACATAGTAAGGGTCTATTTTATCGTAAGAAAAACCTAAATAACCAAATCCCTTTTCTTTCAGATGCTCTCCCACTTTCTATTCTCTGTCATTTTTTTCCCCCTTTTTTTTTTTTTTGCTTGAGGGTTTAACACACATTGGCCCATCTTTGGTAGTTTGGTGAGATCACACCCCAGCAGGTCTGAACTGAGGGTATCTGCCACTCCCTCGTGTCCCAATCTGGCTCCTTCTACACTCCAACCTGTCTGCCCCCACTGCCCACCCCCACCCTCACCACCCCCCTCCGCCCGCTAGCTGTCCGTCATGTTCACCCCGAGACAACAATGTTAGCCAACTCTCACTTGCAAGGACCTCATCGTCAATCCACCGACAAACCAAACACCCAATTTGAGCTATTGCCTCCAAGGAGTGAACTGATAGAGACTCCACACTGGTCACACTTTCAAACGCAACAGAGAGACACAGTGGGCGAGAATTGCTGAAAAGCAAATATTGTCGACTTCTGCTGACTTCAAAAAGCAGTCAGATGGCACAGACTACCTAGGCAGTAGAGAAGCTGCATTACACACAACACAAGAGAAAGGGCCTAAAGAACTCTTGGTGATTCCTTTCATGTTTGTCTTTACAGGGAACCCAGAGCATTCATTTCGCTTCTTCTCTTGCTTCTTCTATGCAAAGGAAAATAAACATGGCACTCTCTGCAGGCTCATGAAATTGAACAGTTCTGAGCATAACGGCTAGCTCTTTAGTTCTTTCTTTCTCTCTTTCTTGTGTTTTAGAATTAGATGTGTTTGCTCTACTGCAGCATTGGCATATTCTGTATTTTTTTAATGTTAAAAAAAAAAAAAAGAAAAAAAGCTTCAAATACAAATTAGCATTTAATTCATGATACATATTTCATGCGAAATCTGCCGCCATTGATGTGCCAGTTCAGTAAACTCTGTTTGAAGTTGGGTTTTTAGACTGAACTTCTGCTCAAACGGCCACATTTACAGGTCAGCGAATCAATGAACGCACACATGCAAACACAAACACACAAACTTAATGGAAAAGAAAACTTAACCCAGTCAAGTTGTGTTTCAGTCTGCACAATGCCCCGGTAAAGCTCTCTTGCAGTTCTATTGGGCTATCAGCGCTCAGGGGTCATGGGCCTGGCCAGTCAAGATAAAAGAAACCCTGATGAAATGAACCATGTGGGAGCAGAGAGTGCTGCTCTCTGCTGATGGAAGAAACCCAGTCACTTTGAGAGGTGAGACTGTAACTGTGTCGTATTGACCTGAGTGACCCGGCTCACGACTTGAACTCCACTGCACTATGTTTGGGGTGGGGGGGGCGAAAGATGCTTTTACTGATGTAGATGTTTGGCAGATAACACAACTGTTTTGTACATTTTAATGTGAAATGTAAAACCCTGAATGAATTTAATTTGTTTGCACATGGTTAAAGTAACTTCAGTTCCAATTGCATATTTCCATTTTCTTCCAGCCTTGTACTACACTGCAAAAAATGGGTGTCTAAAAACAAAATAAAAACACTAAATGTGAGGGAAAAGGTGCTCAAAACAAGTGAAATATCTGTCCATGCAGCAAGATAAGTTCACTCGGCAAGATTTTGACAAATTTCTAGAAATAAGCATGTCTACAGATGTATGAACATTGAAAACAACAAATTAACTCGTAAAACAAGATAAATTATCCAACACTTCTAAATTTAAGTTTTTTTCAATCTTGGTAAGAACCAACTAATGTCCAGTGTATTTATTGCACTGTATATATTCTATTTACTTCTCTTTTTTGTTTTCTAAGATGCACTGACATTCCAAACAATACAATGCACCAAATAACACCACAGTGGCAAACTTACACATTATCAAACAGTAATAATTATCCAATTATTTATCTGTACAGTATAAGCAGTGAATGGGAGCGACTAGTTATATTTCACTAAAGTAAACTGAATAACAACATCAATAAAAATTTCATTGTCATTAGTTTCGGAGAAAAAAATAATTGCATTGTGCAGTAGTTACTAATCAAAGTATTGGCGATAACATATTAATATATTAATGTTACTAAAAAAAAACAACTTTATAAGTCAAATATAACAATAAACAGGAAATAAATTTTTAAAAAAGTAAACAAGGGCACCCAGATTACTCTATAGACTGTCAGTGAACGTATCTCAAAGTAATCGCATATAATAATAATACTCTGATGAAGTAATGTAGATATTTATAAGGGAATTTTCCAAATTCTCATTCACAGAGATGCATGATGACTGTCATTACAGCAGCACATGATTAATCTTACCTGGATGCAGCTGCTTAAATACTTTCATTATCTGATTGGATGATTAGATAGCAGACTCCAGACTTTACTGTACTTAACATTCACTGCTCCGTAAAGAAAAAAAAAAACAAAAAACAACGCCTGTAGCAGGTGTGGAAAATTTCCAGACGATGCAAAGTTTAAGACTGGCAGTTTTCAATATTCCACAGTACTCGATGCAGACGATGACACGAATCGCTACTTTACTATTTCCAGATCAGAGACATGTGCTGTATTGCTATCATTGAGCTGGTCAATATACATCACTTCCCCCAAAGGATTACACCCCTTATCTAAAATGATATTCAATAAAGTATGACCGCAGAAATACAGAGTGGAGTGTTCTTGCTTGGATCTGGCTTATACTGTGAAAAAAAATAACACTTTATTGGAATTAAGATCCAAGTCAAGATTACCTGAGGAAACAGCACTTAGATTTCTGTTCCAGTGCCACGTCCTACACTTTATTCTCAGCTGCTTGGGGACTAGACCACAGTGTACCGTTCCCCACAAGCCATGGGGGTGTAATAGGATGCCTTTATGAAATATATAGAGACTCTCCAGCACCTTCCACAGATCATAGCATGGGCTAGGACGTCTGGCGAGTCTAGCAGGACTTCCTGTATGTGCATTTTGGGCACAAAGAGAGAAAGTCTCAGCCTCTGTGCCTGGATAATATAAACTTTTTTTTTTTTTTTGTTTAAAGTGTAAGGAAATCTCAGAAGAAATCAGTGTTGCTACAGCAGAACTTTCCAAATGTCCCTCTATGATGACTCACAACCGTAATATCATCAAGGTGTTCAGGATGATACCACTCAGTCATTTGTGCTGCCTAATTAGCTGCTGCAACTTCCCTCCCCACTGCTGCGCCATCCATTCAGAGCTTCAAGCTAAGAAGTCATCATTAACTACAGCAGGATGACGTTAACTCCTCTGCTGCCAGAATATTAGATTCTACTGAGGCTGGTCCGCAACAGGAGCACACGGTAGTCTTTGGATTCTTTTACATGAGATTGTCTCCTTGTGTGTCTTAGTATGAAGTGGCTTTGTGGAAATTTCACCCATGCAGATACTCAAATAACTCTCACACTGTCTTTTTCATTTTTAGTGTTTTACTTTCCCTTGACATCAAATCCCCCACCCACCTAAACCCCCAGCCCTGCACTGTACAGCTTTTCTTTTCTTGACGGGAATTTGATAAAGCCTTTAGTGAGTGTGGTTAGAGCACTTGGGCAGAGGATCTGATGAGAAGTGTGGGGTCTGTCTGCGCCGTCACACACAAACACACACACTGTAAAGTACATTCTAATTAGCTGATGTATGCAGGACCTCATCCACGTTGGAGGGGTATCAAAAAGCAATCAACGCCCCATCCCTGATGAGCTCAGAGGGACACAGAGATTCACATTGTCTATGGAAAGATGATGCGTGGCTGGACCTCGACTCGGCTTTCCAAACCACCATAATGCCATGCAATCACAAGACATTATGCACAGATCTGAACCCCAAAGCCACAGGACCAAAAAAAAGTAAAGGGAATATTGAGTTCATAATTCAAAAAGCCTGATTATGATGGGCGCTCTTGTGAAAAGCTGCTGTGGAGAGCCAGAAGTGGGAGAATTGGCCTGCGAAAGCCACAAAATATGGTTATAAATGCAGAGCAGAAACATGTTTTAAAACCTGTCATGATCAAGAGCAATACAGGCATGGATAGCAGAGAGATCAGCAGAGTTAAGATGACAACTCGTTGCCATGGAAAAGTGAAAAAATGACTGCAAGTCAGCGGTGAGAGTATAAGGAGAGAAATTTATTAAAGTGATTCTTCTCAGTGTAGGGAAATCAAATAGAAATACAATATCAACCACAGCAGAAGTCCACGTTATCACCATGAAATGGTGAAAAAACACATCTAGGATTTTGTCACCCATTCATAATCTAATTTGACCTGAGGCCATACAGCCGATTCGTTTCAGTAAAGACCATAGGTGTTTTAGCTGCAGGCTCCAATGGAGAGAGGCATGTGTGTCACACAAAGACCATCGGTTAGCGACGTACCGAAAGGGACTCTGTATCACCATCTTATCTTCAAAGGACTGGGCAGGGGCTCAGGGGAGCTGTGCCACCGCCTCGCCTCCACACAGACACACACAGAGGGGGGATTTGGACCTGCAAGCAGGAACCAGAGATCTCTCGGCCAGCACCCAGGCCTGGACCCTCCTCCAACTCGCCCGCGGAGAACAGGCAAGGTTCCTGCACACGCGGCACGACATCAGTGAGCTGATCCCCACCACCACCACCGCCACCACCACCCCCCACCGCCACCACCTCGCACACCTCCTCCCCCTCCTCACCCCCTTCCCCTCCTCCTTGCAAACCCCCTCTGCCGACTGCCTGCCCATTTGCTTCCTGGCCTCAGTTTGACGGAGGGGATGGGATCTGAACTCAACTTAGACACAGAGTTTCCACATTTCACAGATGGCTGGGAGAAGCTTTGCATGGAGGTGAGGAAACAGAGAGAGGAAAAAGGGAGAGAAAGAGAGAGAGAGAGAGAGAGAGAGAGAGAGAGAGGGAGCCTCATCACCAGCGCCGAAGCGGGGCCGATTTCACACCGCGGTAGAGTGCGCTAAAGCAGGCCGCCGTTAATCCACTCACTGAGGGGAAGGCCTGGAGCTATTCCGCCGCCCGACCGCCATCTCCCTCCACAAAGCCATAAATGGTGCATTATACAACTGGGCTTCAGAGACACTGCTGATATGCTGATAGGTGGCGGACAAAGACCAAAGCAACCACAGGAGCGGAGCCACATGCAGGACTGAAGGCCTTAGCACAGGAGCAGAACAGCACACATGTATTCAGGCGTGATCTCTCAAATGCTGTACCTGCTGAGGTGTGGACTGTTAGAGTGCTATATCTGGGCTTTTGATCTGGGTTAGTTCAACCTCTGGATCCGGTCTCCAGACAGAGATGGACATGCACTAACACTTGCTCTTCTGCTCTCCAACAAAATAGCTTTTTTAAAAATTTCTCCCCACTGTGAATTCCTATCTGTAAAGTTACCAAAAGTCTTGAAGATGAGTCTTTGAACTTGTGAAAGGCAATCATTTTGAATGAAAAGAGACAGGAAATATATAAACATGGGGGAATTTAAATAAATTGCCACAAAGAAAATCACAGAGAGGGCAGTGAATTATGTAACGATAAGACAGCCACCAGCCTAAGCCACAAAATGAGATGTTTTACATGAAACGAACAGCGGTCTAGATTAGAGAGCCATCCTGTTTAGACATGAAGCCAATTGGGTTGATATCACATGTAGAGAAAATTTGAAAGATAAGTGGGAACTATGAGAATTGTTATAATCCAACTGTAACAAAAAGCTGAAGTATATTGGCTTTTCCCCCCAGAAGCACTGCACGATAAACATCTTTGATGAAAGAAGTTCATTACTTGTGCTCTGTGTAATGTAACATGCTGTATTATGAGTCTATGCCAACCTACAGTGAAGCAGTCTCTAAATGAAGCCTCAGGCATTTAATGGACATCATTAGGTGAAAACATATAAGAGATAATTATGGTAATTACAAATCCTTTTTATTCGCCCTGAGTCTTTGACAAGAAGGTTGTCATATCAACCACTTCAAACAAACAAAGAGTTGTTGTCTCTTCTCCTAAATGATGTCCGGTTCCATTTGGAAGGGAATTGTCTTCGGATTATCCTTTTTATTGTTTGGTTAGTGGCTGTGAATGGAGGCTACATTTCTTTCAATAAAAACTTGATTAAAACAAGTGATTCACAATAGTTGAATCTGACTGCCATTTGCATAGCCACTTCATCACAAGTGAGACCTTGATCATGAAAGCAGCCCCGTACAAAGCTAATGGACATGTCTGTTATGTCTATTAAAGATGGACCCACTGAGGGAACCAAGACCTCCTATTTAATATCAGAGACACCACAATAGGCACCAAAGGCCTATTTTATTAAATTTCAGCCCCGTAACAATGGCTAAAGAGAGAAAATGACAAACATTGGCAATATTACAGCTTGCTCTGACCAGAATTCATCTTCCAAGAGTTTGTTTTGGTTAAAGCTACTCCAAGTGTTACTCGTATCTTGCCGCACAGGGTCAAACCCAGAGCAACCCTTGTCACTTCATCTCAATGATACACGATCTAAGCAGCAAGGGAAGATTTAACGTTGTATGGAACATCTTTTACGGAGAGACTGAGACAGAGAGGCAAATCGTGAAAGACTTGGGTGTTTATTTACAATATGCATCCAATCATCCTTTGTCACCGTTCCATGTTCGTCTTTTTCCGAAACCACAGAGAGACACTCGCTGCAGATTCCATTTTTGGCCTCTTTGCTACACAAACTCATAATATGGTGCCGTCTTATCAGATCCTTCTTACAATAACAGATTCACTTCAAGTCAAAGCTGTTGTTTAACTTATTCGATCCCATGGGAAAATTCAGTTCAAACAAGTCAGGAGACATCTGCCAGTCCACAGCAGTTGATGATGTCAACGGGCCCTGCTAGTACCAGATTCCTCCACCACTTTCAATCATTCCTTGTGAGATTACTGCAATAGGATATTACTGTACAAACTATGACCATGTGTCCTGCTGCCACAAAGCTTAGCAACATATTACAGTTTGTCAAAGCAAGCTATTGCGAGGGAGAGATAGATACAGAGAGGAGGAGAGAAGCCATTGACCTTTGTGTCCTTCATATTTGCCTAGCTTCCCCTCAACCCCAATCTTAAGAGTGAAATCATCTGATCCCAAACTAACTGTCAACTGGCTTGTGATGGTGGCAAAGCCTGCAGACATCAATCAATCAGATTTTCTCCTCGTCTATCAGAGGAGGCTTTTTTTCCTGTTTTGCTCGGGCTTATCATCTGACCCAGTTGTTATCCTGTTTCTGAAGCTTAAAAAACTTGATTATGGTCAAATGTATGTCTCAGACATTCACAGACACATCCCAGACTGAAGAGGACAGAAAAAAAATATATTATCAGTATTTCTCCACAGAAATGAACACAGGATGTAATGATTGTAGTTTTTCAAAATGAGGCTCTTAATTCTACACTCGTGCTGGAAATAAGGAGTTTTAGCCAGTTATCTTCGGTTTTCAGGAATGCATGATTGCGTGAAACTAAGATAACAATCCAATCTGATATCATAAGACAAAAAGGCATTTTAGTTGGCTACAGCACTTGCTCAATGTCAACAGTTTTTAGTAATTACTAGATAAGCATTCTCTGAAATACACAGAGAAAGAAAATTGGCTGATTCTGAAATAATAGCGGCTGCATTTCTCTCCGGATGTTTACTCTGTCACTTCACAAAGCCTGCTTTGAGATAATAAGAAGCAGGAGACATGTACTTTGCAACACGTCACCGTCAAGTATCACACACGCACTGGGCCTAATCTGATTTGCATAATTTACTGTCAATATAATCGATCATCACCAACGCGTTTCAATTGCAATATTGCTCCATTTTTTACTATTTATGTTGCACTGTACGCTGCTAATCATATGCAGGCAGATATGGCCTCTGATCACATGATGTGTAAGCTGTGCTGTCAACAGCTTTACCAGCTTTGCAATGGTGCAAATCAAAACACAGCCTCTTAACGTATTAACATGTTTTGAAGTTTGTTTTATATTTTCAGCATATTTGACATAAATTGTTTATCTATTTACAAAGCTTTGTCATTAGTGATTTTCCACTGAACCCTTAAGATGCTATGTGTTTTGTGCCGTTCGTCTACTGGAAAATGCTGATGTACAAATTGAACTGAAAAGCTTGTTACTTAATCCTCTGTTGCCACCTATCCCTTAACTATAGAGGCTGGTGCATTTCATCCGAATGCAAAGTTCTGCATCGCGCTGCCCCCCACAAATACATCCCCACTAAATCCTGCCAAGCTAGAGATTTAGACTGAACAGCTATTAGGGCGTCACTTTCTGGTGCGCCAGCTACTATCCTCTGGAAATGGTGCTCACCAAATTATCCCCTGTTATTATAGTCTTTTTTTTTTTTTTTTTAATACAATTTCATTAAATTTTTAATTACTGCACCAATTATTAAACTGTGTGGGTGAAATCAAACTCAAGCCTTGGCCGGTATATTTACAGTATATTAGTGACATATTCTGACAATGACTGCTGCAAAATGTGACTCATATTTCCAAGGAGTCCCTTTCCTTTCTTTCATCCCTTCCCAGGGCCAAGATTCAGTCAAAACCCTACTATCAATTTTGACATATTCCATGAAAATGTTTTGATTAACTGTAGCTAATTAAATTGAAATAAACAAAAAGGATCTTAATAGACACGTAAAAGTTATTTATATCACCGCAATGGAAAGCTGACATATTTCTACCCCTGGACTTTTATTTCTTGAATCTGGCAGAGGCTGGTTCCTGTTGCAGCCACAGAGCTGTTTCTCTTCTGGGCTATGAAGATGTCAAAGCATCACACAAATGTGATGAACCCAATATCCATATCCATGATACATCAAAACCTCGGGATGGCACAAAAATAACTGCAATACCTCCGGAGCAACCTCAGAAATCCTTTTAATTGAGCAATATCTTCATTCCTGATCCATGTGCATCACCAAGGTGAAAAGGGACTGTGCAAGTTAAATGAAAGAAGAATTCATGATGTGTGGCGGCCTCTCTTACTCACCCTGGCTATTTCCCCTCTTGGCAGGGGCCAAATAGAGAATGTTAAATGAGGCAATTGTGTCCCGGAGGCAAAAAGAGGAAGAAAAAAAGGAAAGAAAAAGCAGGCAGTGCCCCTGCTCTCTGCTCCAACCCTGAGGAGCATTCTGCAGCATGATGAGGTACATCCAAGCAACCAGGCCTGCTGTTACCCAAATAGCTCAGACCAGACTTCACTTCCCATGAGAACAAGATACTCCAACGCTCTGCTATGTCACATGCAAAGTAACCACTAATTATTCCGATTCCTAAACAAGCTATTGTTTCGTCGCGTTGCAACACGTACAAAAACGGGGACGTAAAAAAAAAAAAATGACCGACCCTAAATATTACAACAAAATCCTGACGTTAAATACATGTGAGAAGTAGAACAGGCTTGTGTAATCACTTGTCGTGCGGGCGCCAGAATATAGGCTCAGGCCTGTAGAAATACCAGGATGTACAGTGTGATCTGTTAACATTCTGTAGCGGTGGCTGCAAGAAACTGATCTCCCCAGCAGTCCCACACTGTCAGCTATACAGACATACTCCACGGTGACACCTCTGATAATCAAAGCTTTGTCTGGGTCTTAAAAGGACGTACTTGAACAACAGCGAGACCAGAGGCCCTCTTTGCTGTAATGGCCTTTGGACATCAATATTTAAATCTTACATCTCAGTTGTGATTAGAATGCTGCCCCCCCATCCCACCCCCTCTCTTTTCTGAAACAACAAGGTGGGGTGAAAGAAGGCTTAAATCGATGATCTTTGAGTCTAAACTAGATTCCTAAGCAGTTTGCCACTCTCAGCAGCAAGATAAGATAAACTCTCTTTGACCTAAGAGATGAAGTTGCCATGACGATCAGGGAGTCCACTTTCTCTATTGATATTTTGCTGATGTAACAACAAATGGAACTAGATCCTGCTCTTGATAATGGTGATTAATTAATACCAATATTGATCCCTACAAGCAAGAGACAAGGCTATTAACTTAAAGCAGGCTGAAAGTCGATTGTTACCTGGGGGCTCAATGGGCATCATTGATATAAAATCTAAATAAACAGAGAGGGACACCGCGAAAGACGTTCGAGCAAAAAATTTTTTACAGAAATTATATCAACACATACAAACACAGCTAAGAACAGTAAAAGCAACAGCAGATCTGTCGGACGTATTTCTAAAATTAACATTTCGTTCATATTGGTGACATTTACAGTGCACGAACACAAACACAATGGAGACAGCTTGGACCAGCGGTTATTGGAATAATAGCAGTGGAATTCAGGAAAGAGGAAGATAAAGAGGAAACTGCGTGAGGAAGTGACCTCCACCTTTGCAGCAACCCTGCCCACATTTCACACTGCTGTCCAGGCACTGCAGGCTACAGCGAGAGAGAGGGCAGGACTAGGCACTGTCAGTCCATCGGCTGCCAACTCCTGCTCATCCAACACATCACACAGCACTGTTTTCAACAAAGGAAACAGCAGCACACAGCTGTTATACATCCCCCTCCCTATAGCTGTACTGTACATCATGTGACATAAGCAGTAATAGAAGGGCTCCGAGTACAAAGACTTTCTCGGCGCAAAACATTTTACTTTAGACACAATAGGAAAAAAACATTACAAGAAGATGACATTCATCTGCATTGTTGTTTTGTGTCAAAAGTGAGGAGGCAATTGGGGATCCTTCAGCTAAGACGAGGCAACAGCACAAGCTGTTATTGGCAGGGAACAGATGTTTGAGGGAAAGTTGGCATTCAGCAACCATTCTTCTTCTGACAGAAATCAACAAGACAAACACAAGAGACACGGCGTGATTGTCACCCAATGAAAGAGAGACCCTTAAATATACAAGGAGGCTGGCATGCAAACATTTTTTTTTGATTTTACACCCCCAAAACATCTGACTGCTGGAGTTGCCAGTGTTTGTGGACAAGGGTGAAACGCAGCGTATACGACTTCCACAACGTCGGCACAGTTTCCGAACACCAGTAAGCAGGGAACTAGGCTGAGCTAAGTTGGAGAAAATATAGTCGAGGAGTCTGTCCTCTGAGGAAAAAAAAAAAAAAAAAAAAAAAAATACATCAAGCTAACAGCTCCAATCGCTCCATAAAACATACAGCCACATGCTCCTTGCACATACTGTACATACACTAATGTATACACAAGCAAACACAAACACACACATTCACATACAGGCACAGGATGTTGGCAGTCAATTCAGTAAACACTCCCCTTATCCCTTACTACTGTAATCTGCCTCTGATAAATGCCCCTCAAAGATAGAAATGTCAC
Source organism: Sphaeramia orbicularis (assembly GCF_902148855.1). NCBI lineage: Eukaryota > Metazoa > Chordata > Actinopteri > Kurtiformes > Apogonidae > Sphaeramia > Sphaeramia orbicularis. The sequence continues at coordinate 8,190,866 of NC_043972.1, forward strand.
CTGATATGATAAACAGTATGCTGACGTTACATAAAGTGGCCTTATGCTAAGGAGTTGGAAAGATTAACTGTAGAGAAGAGATGGGAAAAAAGGGTTGCTACATAAAGAAAACACTTTTTTTTTTAGCTCTACCAGTGTGTCAGAGAAACACAAAAACCATCATTTCATTAATAAAATACAAAGATACTTGACACTTTACTTTGCATGAGATTTAACTTAGAGATAAGGGAAGTAACAGTAAAGAATTCTGACCAAAAAAAAGCATAAAAAAAGCAGAGTTACTTCAGCCACAGGAGTGCATTCATAAGATATTAAATAGGGAAAGAAATATTTACCAGAGCATCATTACTTCCAACTTCCCCCATAAAAATAAAACTAAAAAAAAAAAAAAAAAACCCACAAAAAAGTATTACTGTAAACTGCAGTGGAGCAGCTTTACAGATGTAAGATCACTATCACATGAGCAGATGAGGCATTGTGACAGTATGACATAGTGGTACACTCCGGAGACTCGTGCACTTGCCGCTCGGGTGCTATACAAACTTACTGTAAAAGAGCAATATAATCACTACAGTATAGAGCCTCGTTCTGGTTGGACAATGTCGAGTAAAAGAGCCAAAGGAAGCCACATGAATTCTGAGTCGGTCCATATGGTGAAGACAACAGAAAAGGGGAGAACACTAAGTCAGTTTAATAAGCACATTTGACATTAGATGTCCGCGCATGGCCTCAGAGGGCTGCTTCAATATGTTCCCATAAACACTGGCGGAGGCACGCTCCCTACATCATCCAGATTCCCCTTTATGCCGTGAAACTTTGGGGGGCAATTTTACAGAAAAATTACTCTGAGGGGCCTGGTTTCAATTCAGCCTGTTCATATCTTTCCTTCCTATTAAGCATCAAAATGTTCTCCTCTCAGTACGAATAGAGGTATGGACACCACCAGGAGGAGGAGGAGGAGGAGGAGGGGTGAGGAGTGAGGAGGAGGAGGAGATGGAGGGAGGAAGGGAGGGAGGAAGAGAGGATAGAGAGAGCTTGGTGGAATTCACACATCATATTACAGCAGCTAATCGCAATCCGCAGAGCATCAGCGATATTTTCATCATTCCTGTCAAATTCTACTGACCTGCCTTGGAACGGCTAACAATCTGGGCAATTTATTGGCATATTGGCACAGGGTGATAAGGCTAAAAACAACAGCAGCTAGCAGCTGGCCCTGGGAGATGAGCTGATAACATTGATATGTGCTCCCACACAAAACACCTCCACCACTATCTCCTCTTTCTATCAAACTCTTATTACAATAAAAGTGTATGGGTTTTTTTTTTTTTTTTTGCTTTCTTGGAAAAGCAACAAGAGGAGGGGGATACAGAAGGGGGGCCAGAAATATATATTTATATATAAAAAAATCAGATGTAACGTTTCAGAGAAAAAAAAAAAAAAAAAAAAAAAAAAAAACAAGGGGGGAAAATACATAATTTATCACTGTATTATCGGGATATCCAGGCAGCCTAATCAAGGAGCACTGAGTGACTATTTTTTGCCTTATCATCCAAAGTGGTGGAAACGGAGAAGGAATTATCAGCCAGCTGCAGATTGCTGGGCTGGAATTTTAATGGTAATAATCGGGTTTCTGATGGTATATCTTCTCTGCTTATCTTTCCCATTATCTGGCCTTATCTCCCCAGTCATCGGAGCAAATTAATGGTGCTCTTTCAGCATCGCCTTTTTATCACCGCTCAGAGAGCACCCAAGGGGAAAGAATAAGCAAAATATTAAAATACTGCATAAATCACAATTTTAGATAACGGTCCAATGTATGCAGGAGGGGTGGGGGAACTGCGCCCAACAACCTTTTTGTCCTTTAGAATGACTGTCTGTGCTGACTTTCTGTGTAATGCCTCCTCGGCCTTTTTCCCAGAGTTCCCGGGGTAAGAGAGAGGATCTAGGCTCCTCGTGACCTTTCTGTTTCTAACTAGAGCTTGATTATACGACTGCACACTGGCTCCATATTAACAAGATCTTACACATGACATACTAATTCACACAAAGCCAGGTCACAATGACGAAAGCGTAACACAAACCTTACACTTCCTTTGCACAACAACAACAACAACAACAAAATTTGGATGCTCGGTTGCGATTGGCCCAAAAACCAGTGGGCCTATCACGTCATATGTCGTCGCGTTTCTTTGTTGATTAGAAACGGTTGCAGATTTGCGCTCGATGACAGAAAAAAATAAACTACAAAACACAACCAGAAATAAACTCATAGATACTTTAAAATATATTGATATTTATCTGTAATTATTTCCCTTCAGAGTTTAATGTATCAAACTATTTCAACTGTATGAAAAGAAATGAAAACACACAAAATAGAGCAGAATTAAATTAGTTAATTAATTAAATTCTTGTAAAAGTAGATGTGTATTAAAAAAAAAATCCGACTATATACGGAACATGACGTAAATGCACATATACTACAATATCCTCACTTTAAGAAACAAAGGCAAATTGCTCCCAAACAACAAAACTACCTGAAAAACTTTCAGAAAAATTTCCATGCACCATAAATATTTGAGAAGTGATCAGTTGTAATTGTGTAAAAAATAAAATACGTCACTAACCAAATGTCTTGCACGTACAGATGCACATTATGCCTCACGCTGATGTTCTAAAAAGCTCGTGGATATCAACATGCACATCTTCTCATGCATGTATATGAGCTCACACACATCTACACATGCACACACACACACACACACACACACACACACACACACAACATATTTCCATCCAGTCTGGTCACACATAATAACTTAAAGCACAGGTCAACAGTATCAGCAGGAAAAAGCAAAACACAAACTGCTTCGTGTAGTTTGTGTTTAAATATTTGGAGCCCAAACTGTCCACGTTGTTCATTTTAACATCTACAACAACAGCTAGAAGAGGCAGCGAGCAGTCGACAAAACCGAAAACTGTACACACACTCAGACGTCAGCTGCATTTAGGATGTAGCAGTGTGTTTGTGCTCGTGTGCATGTGTGTGGGTGTGAGTGTGTTGACAAATCCCTGCATATTTACTGATGTTTTCATATGTGGGCTTTTTTTGGTAATTAAAATGTATAAAGTTGAATTGAAGTTTTGATTTTTTTTTTTTTTTTAATGTAATAAAACTAAAATATAAAACATAACTATGACACACTTTAGTTCACACAGGCCATGATGTTTTGCTGTATTAATATTTCCTCTGCAAAACACACACACACCTGTAAATAGAATTAATGCACGAGGGGGAAAAAAAAATAACAAAAACTGCAAAGGAAATATGTTGCAGGAATGCACGGTGAAAACTTTTTTGTTGAAGAATTGGAGTAGTTTCGTGAAATTAAAACAATTTACAGCAAAACAAGGTTTACACATAAACGATGCATGTCAATAAAATACCAATAACAGGCCAATGCTGTGGGTGGGAAATGTGTGTGTGCATGTACAAACACTTGCAAGTGAATGGGAATGTGTAAGAAAAAAAATAAAATAAAAAAAAAACAAGGAATGCACGGGTTGAGTGTGTGAAGGAGTTGGAGTGTGTGTCACGTGTGTAACAGTCAAAACTTAAGGAATGTAATTCAATATAATATTTTAGAGGCTTTTATAGCAATATGAGGATGCAGCTTCATTATTTATTGTTGGCTTATAAATTCTGGAGGCTTGTGCATGCATGTGTGTGTGTGTGTGTGTATGCATGTGTGTGTGTGTGTATACATGTGTGTGTGTGTGTGCTTTAGGAGCAGCTGGAAGCCTGTGCATCCAATCAAAGTGATGCACTGATAAATACATTTGGACTAAAGCTATAATACACAGTCCCATTAAAACAAACGGCGTTAAGTGCGTTTTTGCTTCAGCTTGGCAACCGGTAAAACTTTTCAGCCAGCAGTATAACCGTGGGATTTGGGTTGTAAATCATCTACTCAAATAAAAAAATTAAAAAAAAAAAAAAAAAAAAAAAAGGTGAACGGAGGGTGAGTGGAGCGTCTTGGACCGTGACAGACAACACAAACACATGAGTGGCGGCTGTTTGACGCTGCTGAATCAGCTGCACATGTTGGTCACTTATCATTACAATATTAGTGCAAAACTCTAATCAGCTTGGGAAGACGCGGTGTAGCGACTAGACAACATAAAAAAAACCCAAAAACAAACACAAACACACACACACACACAAAAAAAACTTACGTTTGATCTGCCTGGGGTTGCTCTGCTTCCTTCGGGACATGCCTGCTGTGCGGCTGGTCAGTGAATCCAGGTGTAGTACTGACAGATCGATAGGTTTTGGTTCATCCAAGCAGTCGGTTTGGATTTTTTTTTTGTCTGATGGAAATTGAGAAAGAAAAAAAGAAGAAGAGGAGGAAGAAGAAGAAGGAGGAGAAGAAGAAGAAGGGGGGCACCAGTACTTTTTACGCACAGGTCTATCGTTCCGTCTGTCTTTCCTTTATCTTTCTCGTCTCTCTGGCTCTGGCTTTGGCTTCTCTCTCTCTCTCTCTCTCCCTCTCGCTCTCTCTCTTCCTCTTCCTCTCTCTCTCTCATACACTCCCTCCCTCTCTCTCTCTCTGACTCTTCCTCAGCTCCGTTCTCTCCGTGATGAGGCTGCGCTTCGCCGCGATCCGCACGGACTGACTGGGGAGGTGAAGGCGTTTCGCGCTTTTGTTTGAAGATAAGGTTTGTTCCTCCCCGGGTACCGTAGCCGCGGCTTGGTGTGAACTTCACTTGATCCACAATTACTTTCACTTGCACTTACTAGCCTAATTAGTTGGCCTTTAATGAGTAAGCTGCGCGTTTTGGGGGGGAAATACGCACAAGGACGCACCGGATCTAGTGGACGCATCAGTCACATCACTCCAATTTTTTTTTTTTTTCTAATCGTGTAAAATAAATAAGCTGTGATCGGGTTTAACAGCTTTAACTGATGCATTTTCATCCCCCAAAGGAAGTGAAAGTGTATTACACAGAAAGGGCTGAACCCACTGTGGCCCCTGGTAATTTCAGACGGCATGTGGTCCTCCTCATATCACCAAACAATCTGGACCTATATTGGTAAATGCCTCAGGATTAACCCAGTTGCACATTTTCCCATGATGCAGTTCGAGAGTTGGTGACCTCAGATGCCTTGACCCCTTCACCAGAAACTGAAAAAAAAGATCATTTCTTATTTTTACTTTTTTTTAAAATATATTTATTTCTTACAAAACCTTAAATTCAGTATGAAATGTATTACTATATATAAATAAAATACCAACTATCTTTATTAAAGCTTTAAATGAAAATGCATCCAACCTTTTACAGTAAAATACATTTATATTTGCAGTGAATTTCCACTGAGTGACTCCTTTCCTTTTCACACTCTGCTTATTTACCAACATTTGATTGAACTGTCAGTCAGAATTCAAGCAGCTTTCCATGCTTACATTTTGTCTCCCCATATGAAGGAGGAAAAAAAATTATTCTGAATATTTAATAAAAAAAAAAAAAAAAAAAAAAGACAAAATAAGAAAAAGAGACAGCCTTTAAATCATTCAGATTTTGACTGCCATGTTCTGAATAGTTACCCAAACTGGAAATCACCCTCTTCAATTAGCCAGTTGGACTGCCAAGGAAGACAAGCAAGTGGCCTGTGAAATTATCTTGTAACCCAATTCCACAACTTTGGGATAGAGTCTGAAACTACAGAATAATTTATGTGGCAGGCGGGTCAGCGGTGATTCACCTTGAGGAGAGCATCTGTCTTGCAAGCTTCCTCAGTTTGTCTTTTCTTTTTGCTTCCCGTCCCCTGGTGGCTAAATTTTTTTTTTTTTCCTTCTTCTTCTTCTTTTTCCTGTTCTTTCATTTTTTTTCTCTTCGTCGAATACACAGCTTTGGTCATATTCCAAATACGCTGATGTCATGGGACAGTGGAAAGTCATAAACAGTGAATCATTTCAATATCTGAGCTCTCTGCTTTGTCAAATACACACTTGGAAAGCTTCTGTTTGGAAAATAATAAACAATAAAAACATTAATAAAAATGTCATGAATGAATGACATGACTTTTTAGATTTTTTCTGGGTTTTTTTGTTTTGTTTTGTTGTTTTGTACACTGTGCATGCTCACATTTGCAGCTTCAAAAAAAAAACAAAAAAAAAAAAAACATATGCAACATTAAATAGTAAAATTAACCAATCACTAACTCTCTGAAATTAGCATGCTAAACATCTATAAATAGCATTTACTGGCTAAATTAGGAACCCAGCACCAAAATCAATAATGATTTGTAGTAAGAGCAACAACATAGTGAGAGAAGAGAGTCAAATTGCCAGCTGAAGATTAATTTAACGCCACTCCTAAATCCTCTGAGACTGGAGCGTGGTTCTTCTCTGCTGTTCCTCAGCCCCAGTGGCTTGTTTGAAGCCGACTTTGATTGACAGGTACAAATCTGTGAGAGGAAGAGAAAGCTTTTTTTTTTTTTTTTTTTTCTTTTTTTTTTTCTCTGCTCGGACCAGATGGTTGTGATAATTAACATGATACTGTTTCCATCGCAAGGGAAATCACTGACACAAGGTTGGTCATATTAATAGGTTAAAGTATACTGTATGCTGTGGAGATGCTTCGCAGTGCACTCACATAATCTGATTATGAGGGGAAAGGTTGATTTAATGTGCTAAATCATTTGATTAGAACTGCCAAGTCACATTTGGGGAATGCCATTCACTGTCAGGGCAGTGAAGGTGGGCTGTCTGTGGGCTTCATCCTCCTCACTCCTCACAAAAACATGCTTTAGACAATTATACAAAAGCAGGTTTCTACAAGTCGCTGGTCTGCAGAGGAGACTTCTGACTGAAAAAGCATCAAAATTATTATTACCTGCAACTCATTCACAGCCTGGAAATATTGTTGATAATCAATTATGCATAATGTTTTGTACTAATGTCTTTATTTACTGACAAGAAATGGCTGGTTTTTCATATTTCAGAACATGACTGGCATGGATTTAATGCAGTTTTACTTGCATTGTACAATTATTTTGACAGGATTTTTTTTTTTTTTTTTTCAGTATTTTTTGCTTCATCCTTTTGCTCAACCCCATAATTTATCCCCATTGTTTTAACATATACACCAGTAAGGGACTGTACAAAAATTACCAAATGGGGAAAGTGAGAAAAGTAAAAAAACAATCTGACATTCTTAATCTCTTCTCTGAATCATTCGCTATTATTCAATAAATGCGCTTCCTCTTTATCTAAATATTATAAAAATGACATTACATGAATTGTTTTATTAAAATCTCAAATCTTATAATATGAAACAATGCAAATTTCAGGTAGAAGTAATGGAATAATAGTCATTAAATTAGGTAAAAATTATTAAATTATATGTTCTTTTATCAAATATTCCAGTTATTCCTTTCAAAATATAACATCTAGCTGTAAATGTAAGACATATTTCACATAGCTGTATTTCTATTCTCAATTCAAATGCAGGTTTAGGAAATACAGAAGCTATTTTTTTGGCCATAATGTTTAATGATTAAAAATTATGAATTTATTTTGCATTTGAAAATAACACATAATAAACATACAAATAGCAAAATATATTGACTGTATTAGATTATTTGAAAGAAAATAAACCTCTGGAGACACACTTGCATGATCTGCATCAAATCTATTTACTTTTTATATTATCACAATAGGAAACAATAGAAATACATAAAAATCACATAAGAAAAAAATGAATAATTCCCGCTCTGTGATGAAAAAGATGAGATTCAAGCGCTGTCGTATATTTCTGCGCTGTTTCTTTGGTAACAAAAATCGACAAAAACATACCCGACTCTCTGCTACAATATATTTTCATCTGGTCCCTACATGGCATGCGACTGCAACGCAACAACAAAACATTTATTAAACAGTTCCAATAACTTGACCAGGTGTTCAGAGTTGTAACATGTAAAACCAGTGTTATCCCATGCAGTGTTGTATTTATTTTATGACAATCCTAAATGGGATTATTGGTGTAATTACAGAGGCGGTCTTCCTCTCACACCGCTGAAGTGAGCTGATGTGCTGACTGGGTAATATCACAGGGTGTCTGCCATGACAAATTACTAGGTTGATTTCTTTAAGGGATCACACATGTCCAGTGGCGCTGCGAGTGACAGCCATGCTTTGGACAGGGACTCCATCCTTATAGAGCAGCCTCAGCAGCTCAACTTGGACATCAGTGTTATGAGTTTGCCTGCTGTGGTGCAACCCTCTGGCTGTTGGGGATTGGTTTGTCTCCAGAGGATGTGAGGTCGATGTGTGTGTGTGCTGTAGAGAGACAAGAGCTGGAGAGGGAAATACTGTAAATATAAAAACTCTATGTCCTAATATATATGTCCTGTGAGAAAAATTGAAGCAGAAATGCACACTTCCAGAACAAAAACAGTAGAAAACTCATCCTAATTTCCTAAAACTCTATAATGTCTTGTCCTTGAATGCCCTGGATGTAACACCGCATCCTAATCCTGACTTCCACAATCCGAACCCCCAGCCTTACTCATAGCATCAAAAACTTCAAATAACTCTACATCATCTTTACACACGATATGATTTATGACTTTTAGGAGCTTGCACTGTTGAGTTGTTGTTGTTGTTGTTGTTTGTTCGGAGTAAGATGCTGGTGCTGGTTGTGGCTGAATGCTCCAGCTCTCCAGCCCCCATCCACGCAGCCAGCAGCTCCAGCAGCAGTGAGCAAACAGATGTCTGAGAGAGTGCCCACTCCGCTGGCCAGGCTGCCAAAACCACCCGCGGCCCTGGAGGCCTCGGTGCCAGCTCTTTCCAGGGAGGCTTCACTCTCCGCACCACCATCCAGTGCCCTCCATCTCTTCTCCTCACCCCCCCCACCCCCCTTCCCCACCTCTACCTCCACCTCCTTCGAAAATCCATCCTTTTCGTTAACCAGGGAGTAATATAATGCGCAATGCTTTGAAACACACAACCAAGCAAAAAAAAAAAAAAAAAGACGGAACCTTCAAAAAAATTAAATCAAAATGCCACAAAACCCCAAAGCATCTTAAGATTACTCCACAACATTAAGTCTAGGGAAGTGATGGAAATACTAAAAAAAGAGGGCGGGATGAACAAACTATGCTCCTCCCATTGGGAGTGAGTAAATCTGTAAATAAAGGCTTTTTGTCGAGGAGGAGGAGGAGAGAACTGCAGGCAGTATATTCTTACTGCTAATCTCAGTGTCTTTTTATGTGGTCAAAAAGTTGAGATTGCGACACCTCCAGGGGATAACCAGTGGGCCTTTTTATGGATTAAAATCATAAATATCCCTCATAGTTCCGAGGAGTTCATATCTTAAAATAATAGCGTTGCATTATTAAACACAGGAGGAAAAATTGATCTGACAGTGAAAGGTGAGGGAATGCAGCCTGTAGAATGAACAGAGTCTGTTTGGGAGCTTTAACATCAACCCTAAAATTACTTTAATAGTCAAATGGGATATCCAGGAGGTGATTTACAGAGTCTGAATCTACTTTAATATTCTAATTTCATTCATATCTTTATAAATATATAATTAATGGCCAAATTAAAGGTCATGAAATAAAACTGAGGACATTTCTTTCTTTCTATTTTCTGCGTTTTTATGGATGCTGTTTTTTTTTTTTTTTTTTCACATTGGAGGTTAAAATGTGAACAGGGTCTGATTCGAGGTTATGTACAGTTAGAATTTTCAGATGGAGGCTGAATGCTCAAACACATACTCAATAGATATGTCTGTTTATGTGAATCTTTCATATTAATTTATAATTCCTGTATTCAGAGTTTGTATTATAATTTTCACCAAAAAGAGCTGGAAAGGCATAACATTGAATATTCATTTTTTGCAGTTTGTATCTTGAAGGTCTGTAATATACTATGTGCAGCTATAGGGAAAAAAAAAAAAAAAAAAGCTGTTATTCCGTCTGTACTCCAGTAACCTCAGCCTTTATGTCCACCACATTATAGGTGACAGTATACCTCATTGTAGTGATCAAGTTTATGTTTCAATGCATCACTGCATGTCCAAATAACATATTTGCTGCTTTACACATGAGCATCTCATGTGTTCTGACATGCTGTGATTTAATATTATTCATTTTTATGAGGTCAAGTAAATTATATTTGATATGTGTAGTTGATTTTTTTCCCTCCTTCTCCTATATGTGCACGAGTAACTGAAGCCCCACATCTAAACACAGCATTATAATACAGTCTGTTGATGTATTTTATAAGTGTGTCTGCCGGTTTATTACATATGCAGAGGCATCAGTGCACAGCAAAATGGAAAAATGCATCAATATATTCACAGAAAGGCAGGCCGTAGACAGCTCAGAAAATAAATCTACATCTGCCAGGCTCCATGCAAACAGCAGAGCCATCCTTAATGGTGAAACCATCGATGAAAACAGATAAAAATATTAAATATTCAGACATTCCTTTCACCCAGTATCAAAAGCGTCCAGATGTGGGAAGCTGAAGTTGTTATCATGAAGCCAACGACAGGCATTGAAAGAAATTCCTCTGAATTTTCAACCATATAAAAGTATTTTATGGCATGCAAATAAATGGTAATTTTTCACTATGGAGAAAAAAAACATGCCAATAAACCCTATCATTTGGGACTAAAACTCCACAAACAGGAGACACTTTCAATTTGCTCTGCCTGTCTCCCCGCGTTAGATGCTTGCGATTGCCGCGAAATTAATCCATTTAACAATCTGTGGCTTAAATTTGAGGATTTCCAGTTTTTTTAGAATATCAATAAGTTCCAATTGAAGAGAGGATTCTTTTGCAATTCAGGCATGTGCAGGCGATAACGGCAGAGTTGGCATGAAGAGAGGCAAAGATGGATTAATTATGCAGAGAACATGGAAATTCTGCTTATCATCGCTTAGCAAAGGAGCCCAGCTCACATAATCAGAAAACGAGGATGAAAAAAAATAACAATGCAATGGCACCTTCCAGCCCATCATCTTACAAGTTAGATTTTTCCTGTAATTAAAAAGTAACATACAATTATATTCATATCTCCTATGCAGACTATGAGTGGGTGTATATTAAATAATTGCATTTGGATATAAGGGTTGAAGTAAAGAAAAGGACAGAAAGGAAGTTAAAAAAAAAAAATCTTGTTTCACAGGGGTATAGCTCCCCTGGGTTGGACTGAACTACTTAGAAACTGAAAACTTAAATTATCTTCGGGAAGCAAACAAAGACAAAGGCTAAAGAGACTGAATACAGAAGCTACTGTATATTTACTTACAGTCTGAACGGGGTGTTTGAAAACTGCTCGTGGTGCATATGCATTTTGCAAACAACAGAAATAATGTCTAGAAGCAGTTGTGGTAAATCCCCTCTGAGGATGTATGATATGCAAAGATATATGCTGCATTTTGTTTCTCATTTCATGTCGTCTTCAGATTTCACCATCACAGTTATTTCAGGATGTCGAGGAGCTGTGTTGAGCCTGCCAGCTCTGTGAGCAGCAGCTAATATGTGCTGAGCTTATGCTTACATTTCTCTTAGAGTAGCAGATTAAACTGTTACTGCTGTACAGTAGTTGGTTCCAAACAGGCATGAGGTTTAAAACCCCCTTTTTTACCGCAGATACCTCCACCAAAAAACACTCTGCGTCAAGGTCAGAGGTTAATGCTATAGCTGCTTTATTACCGCAGATGAAACCACCATATGAGATGGATTTGCTACTGTAATATGTGCAGAATCAGTGGAGCGACGACCGCCTTTGTGGTGACGACTGGGACGCGTGAAGATCTTTCTTAAATCTGGCTAATGAGAGTTCCAAGATGTAGTTGCTTTATGATGTTGAATTTTTGCAGCTTCACACTGAATGTTAACTAAAATACATCATGTCAAATCCAAGCAACAACACTTACGAAGACATAAGAGCAGCGGAAATCACACATGACACGTTTCACGGCGATTCTTCTCATTAGGAAACTTGTCATGTTGTGTTTTTGTTTCCGACTCAGTGAAAAGTTACGTCGGGATTCAGATTTCTTCCAGCTCCTGCTCTTTAATTCACTAATCACATTCTTTTGCTAAATTATGAACACACTGTAGCATCCTTGTACCATCCTTCGTAACTTTTTCAACTGACCCCATCGAGAAGCAAATCCCCAGAAACTTCTCGAATCAGTCTTTTTTTTTTATCCGAGATAGCTTTCCAGTTCACTTGCAGATTGCAGCAGCCTTTCAGAGAGCGCACCTGTTGCTTGAGCCTTGATTTCGCTTTTTGATCAGAGGGCCCTTTGACAAAAGAGGGAAAGAAGAGGCTGAAGAAGAGGGAGAGGCAAGAGAAAAGATCCTTATCGAATGCTCTCCACCGGACAATGAATTTTCCCCACCATTCAAATGTATCTGCAGAATGCTTGAGTGATTCATTACAGCAGATTCTGAAGTGTGACAATGGACCTCAGAAATGAGTGATGGTATCTTTTTGCTGATTTCATTTCCCTGATCCTCCTTATCCCTCTGGCCTGTGTACCTCTATTAATTAGAAAGTAGGGATTTCCACTCATCAACTGATGGGTTTCATGCTCTGCTCTGTCACAAATCTCCTGTCCACACTATCTCTCTTCCCAACCCTTGGAACGTACATAGTCCGCTCAGGCTTCAATCTCAGCTGCAAGTCAGGGTGGCTTTGGCAATTCATAAATATTTATAAACCGATTAAGAAAGAATAATAAAGTTATAAGACAGTGGTTGGTTACCCTTGAACAGTGCGGTGGATGACTTCCTAAGGAGGGGAAATGTGATCAAATGTGCCAGGATTCATTCTCGCTGCTGTTTTGTTAGAAAATTGTCCTCACTCATATTTTTAACGCATAAAGACCCAAACATCCACCGGCAACCAAAATCATCTACTGATATAAAATGTGTTAATAACTGCTGATCCACTGATTCTATCAGTCCATGTAAATAATTGGTGTAAAATAATTGGTGTTTCATGATCGTCAGATTTGACCCATTTGGACGTTCAGAGGCTTTGTAGTGAACATGGAAACACCATCACCTTCTACAACATTGATTCACCAGTAAAACCCATGGAGATGCTTGTTTTATGTTCAGTTAATGATATATTTGTTGAGAAAATCACTTTTTTTCATTTCTGATATAATAACTCAACTTTAATCAGATTTTTAATGAACATCCACGTGATCAGTGAATAAATTATAGGAAAAAACATTATTTTCACTGAAAAAACATAAAATATAGAGGATGATTTTATAATAAATATTGATAAATCACTTAAAAAAGGTGAAATCTACAGAGAAATTTATTTTGGAACTACCACAAAAGTAGCACTGGGTCTTTATGGGTTAAATGATTGCTTATTATTTCATTACTCAACCCTATAATGCCGAATGTATCATATTTGATACACGACTTTTGAAGCCCTTTACATGATCAGTGTGATATTTTTTTACTTGGAAAAACCTGATGTATACAATTAGATACATGCAATACACAGATAATCCACCAGGGGGGAGAAATTCGTTCACCAGAGGCCTTTCCAGTGACACTATAAGACTGTCATTAATGAGGAAGGAGGAAGAACTTTGCCAATTTTGAAAAGGAATTATCAATTTGTAAGACATGTTTGTGTTATACTATGTTTTTGTTTGTTCAAAAACAATAATATTTGAGCATTGAGACCCGATGGATCAAATATGATACAAAATAGAAAATCATATATGGAAATTGATATTTGAAAAAAAAAAAAAAAAAAAAAAAAACATTTTCGGTTGTTCAGAAGGACCAATAAAGGCTCCAGTTTCAAAGAACTGGAATTTTCTGTCAGTGATTTAATGGTTCAGGGTTTACAGGGTTAAAGAGCTTCATAAATTACATCTAAAATATTGTAAGTCTCACCTCAGAGTACAGTATCATATAGTGTCCATTAAACGGTTGTTTTTTAGTAAGAGCAGGACACTAATTAGGATTTCAGAAATGTGACAAATCTCAGTGCAGTAGTTATCTCGTACTAGAAAAAACAGCATTTAGTCGAGAGGAAAAAGGTTCTGCTGCAAAGTAAAAAGGCTATATTTGCTATCAGAGCAAATGACACATTGCATCGTTCCCAAAGCACCTCTTGCTTAGGTTTTTAGGGACAGTCTGACTCTTGAAAGTGTCATTAATTATTAATGATACCCAGCACAGCTGAAATGGCCAATTTCCCTGTTGTCTCTATGACTAGAAGGGTGCTTGAGGGCGAAGACCTGCAATTAGCAGTTATATGTGGGTGGCCATTCTAGACAGCATCAACTCTTGTTAGTAGCATGACTGCAGAGGAAAGGAGACTGAACCCCAAGACTAATTATCCTTTCCCTCTCCCTTAAATATGAAGACATTAAAGTTGATTAGTCTTTCTAATTAGGTTATGCTTTTTGATACAGCTTATGTTTTTTGCTTCTGGCTTTTATGTATGATAATCTTTTTTTTTGCATACTTGCCCGCAAAGTTACCCAATTGTATTCACACAAAGTGGAAACCGGAGCACATTTGGGAAAAGTGTGTATTTCTACATCTGCAGTGGTTAAGTAAAAAAAAAAAAAAAAGAAAAAAAAAAAACACCTGCTTTTTTTCTTGCAAAGTACTTGGCATTTCTGGAATCTTTCAGCATGTGTGCAGTCGTGTGATGTTTCTTTGGAACAAAAGCAGTGAGTCGACTTGTACATGTATTGAGTTTACAGAGAAATGAAACCACAAGAGCCACTTAACCCAACATTCTGCTTTCAAATAACAGCTAAATCTGATATGCCAGCCCCTCTCCCCTTTTGCAACAGCACACAAGGACATGACTGGGCAGAAAAAGGAGAGTCCTCATCTGTAAGATTAGGTTTGGCAACTCTACCCCTCTCCTCTGGATGTCAGATCAGCAGAGTAAATTATATTGAGATCCTCTCAGAGATGACAGATGAAATCTGTCTCTTTGGGCTTGACGTGGAGCTGCAGGTGATACATGATATGTGATAAGGCGGTGATGTCACGGCCGCAGGTGGCTTCCCCCCCTCCACGGCTACGTCCCCTCTACTTGTGTGGAAAATGGCAGCACTGTGAGCAGCTCACAGAGAACTTTTATCTCTCCCCATCTGTGTGGTCTCAGGCGCGATGATCTTGGACTCCAGCCATCTCAACCTTCATGCCATTTAAGAAAAAAGAAGGGGGAAGGGGCGGCGGTATGAAGAGAAAAGAGAGCGGAGAGGAAGGGAGGGGGTGACGAAGGCTGTTCGATCCTGCTTTTAAGTTTTAGGGCGAGCGAGCAGCTGTTTGACATGTTTTTGTTGTGCATGTAGATTAAATCGAATAGAAAAACAGGTTTCAGTTCCTCATTTTCTGTTACTGCAGTTTAAACAACCAGAAGAAAAAAAGATTAGTGAAGCAATAGTGGATAATGTTTGAAACGTTATTATAATAATTGTATTTAATGCTGTGACTTTGTTCAGGAATTACATGAAAATTATAAAGATCCTTTAAAAGATGTGACTATAACATCAGAAACAGACATTTCAGTGGGTCAAAGGTAACTTCAACCAACTGTCAGCTGCAAAAGTTACAACCCCAACCTAAGTGTTTTTTTTTCCTTTCAATGCAATAACATGAGATAAGAAGCACAAAGGGAGCAATCAAAATATGATGCATAAAAAAAATAAAAAAAAGTTAAGTTGGTTAATGGCTTCACCCAGCGCTGGAACAGAAGGGTATTTTCTTGCCAAGCTTTCCTGAACAAACAGGTACGCCTGTAGTTTTTGATAGGGACATCTTCACACTGCAGACACTGAGTGGAGCTTGAAGGACTTATCATTCTGAAATGAGGAAAAGTAAATATATGTTGCTTGTCAATAATTAGGAATGCCTTTCCTTTTGTTTTTATGCAGCAACTATGTATGTTGTTGTCAATGTGCCATTTTGGACTCAGCTGCACTTCAGAGATATAGAGGCTGGCCATGTTGTCGTCCCTGTATTGTGATATTACAGCTTGGCACAGTTCTTTCATGTTAATGGATAAACACAGCCTAACAGTATATCAACTCTCAGGTTGTGTGTGTTTATACATACGACGGCTTTTAATATGGGCTGTAACATCAAAGATTGTTTTAAGGTTATTCCATATAGTAATGCTAGAATTCAATTAATTTCTACGATTGTCTAAGCAAAATGAGGCAGGGGGGCACAACATTCAGCTAAATAGCTTTGAACTACAGATAGTTTCCATTAATTAAACTGGATTGCAAGTTGTTTAATCAATTTCAGAGCCCCAAACAGTGACAATCAACCGCCTGCAGTTGGTGTATGTGCATGTGCGAATGTGTGTGTGGTCAAAAAGAGACGAAAACTAAAAGTATTCGCCTGTTTGCAATGCTACCAGTGGCGCTGGTGTATAGGGTCTCACTAATTAACCTCCACGTTGATAATGTGCTTAATTACTTTATATTGTGATTTAGTTTCTTCCTAGAGGTTATTCTCTCTTTCAGATTGCAGAAATAATCTTACATGCCTCAAAGGTGTTGAGCGGAGAAAGCGATGCCCCAGTGAAACGTTGGTGCAAGCAGGCATCTGTGGATAGACTTTGTGATTACCGCCGCATTGACATCAATGGAAAACCGTTTGACACCTGGCCTAGAGAGAGGGCAGCATCAGGCTGCGAGAACTTTGATTAAATGAAAAAAAAAAAAAAAGACAAGCATAGTCTAGGGGGAAAAACTTGATGTAATTTTGTCTGATCACCACACTGGCCCTGCGTCCTATCAGGCAGAGGACCTCTCATCACCTTTAAATTTCTCTGGGCTCATGAAAAGACCAGACACAGGTTTGATAAAAAAAAAAAAAAAAAAAAAATGAAAGAAAAAATATGGCAACACAAAATGGGGTGAAATGAGACTCTGATCCTCTGCCTTTTGATATTTGGTGGAGTCACTATGCAACGATTTACTTGTAGTGCAACGTGAATGAGAATTTGTGCAGGTGTGCAGAGAAGGGGATGAAAAAAAAGAAACGCACTGAACTTTGGGAAAAGCAGAAGCACCGTATCGATGACAATACCATTTTAAATACGTATATTTTTGTTGTGAAGCATAGTTTGACCGTGCAAAGGAAAAGGAACAGTTGCGGTAAAGACTTCCTATTACTTCACTGAGGTGTGATTTATTTATGGAACAATACATTACAAATTACCACCGCTGTGAAAGTGAGGAAAATCAGCTAAATACACCTTCGCTTGGTAATGACATGGGATTGTTCATAGATAACAACACACACCTGCATCTCCACGTCCACATCCGCACACATCCGCACACTTCCCCCCCCCCCCTTTCTGTTTGTTTTGTTTTGGGCGGTGAGGATAACACCTGCCTCTTCCCAGTTAATGGTCTTTTTAATTCATTGCTCAAACCCATTTTAAAGCAACCCTTTCACAATTTGCTTAATTTCTGATGTCATTTCCACCCTATAATTACTGTTCTCTCCCTCATATTTATCAGTCAATGTACCTGCAATGAAAATATAAGACCTTGACACCACTTTTGCAGAATCAAAATAGTATTTAATTTGATGTCTTTGGCCGTCAAACAACATTGTTCGAGGGACGTAATTAGGACAAATTTATCTTTTTTTTTTTATTTTGGGGATATTGCCAAGACATGTGGGACCTTTATGATAAGAAGGGGGAAGAAAACGTTTGAACACCACTGCCCGGTATCTCATGGTTATTGTGAATGGCTTTCAGTAAAATTAATGGTGTGGGGGAGATGTGGCCGTGGTAAAACAGGATGCAGATGTGGTTACAGGGCATCCAGGTAAGGAAGCAGTCGTTTCCTAAACACAGCACAGATGCACTCGCTCGCATGCATGCGTGTTTTTATACATAAGAGTCGAAATGGGAATTTGGATCATTGACATTGTGTGCTCCTAATGCTCCCACTGTCCCTCTGTCTTTTGTCACTTTTTCCCCTCGACCTGCGTAGCTTTTCATCCAAACATTTACATTTGTTTTGAAGGATTTCCGTCTCGCATTAGGTCAGTTTTCTTGATATGAACCGTGCTTTCTTCAGAGGACATCAGAGAAGCTAATTAGAAACATAAAAATGTCTTTGAAATGGTTTACGCATGGAATACAGCAGACGTATTAATAAAAAATTTTGAAAATAACAATTATTTAAATTAAAAAAAAAAAAAAAAAACCTTCCTTCTATACCTGGAACTGTATCAGTGACATTCACAGCCTTGTACTGTGGAAATGAAAAGCTACACTTTCTTACTTCTACCTCCTTCCTTGGACTGCATTGATCTATATGCACATGAGGAGAAATATGTGCTAGACAAATGCTCCCAGCAGAGTGAGAAATTACTCTTGGGGGACAAACAGATTTTTGTGAGGTTGTTCTGCTCCTGTGTACAGCCAGATTTTCTGTACACAACCTGCTATATGTTATGTTGTCAAGACTGATTTTTTTTTCAGCGGCAAAAGGAAAATTAATTGCGAAGAGTGCCGAGAATTTGTTTTCATATTGGCTTGGTGGAGCTGAGTGCCAGGATGGAGGAGGACAGCTGTGGGGGAAGGCTGGCCGACCCGCTGCCTTCTGCCTCTCCCATGCCTAGCTGCACAGAGTCTGTGACAAAACAAGCCTCCAGGAATACTGGGCAAACACTGAGAGCCTCTCAGTGGGATCCGCACTATTTCCTGAGAGCATCACAGCCAAAAAGCAGCTTCTTTTTTTTCAGCTTTTTCTAAATTGAATTGTTGCCTCCATATCATATCGCTATCAAAGATGTGAAATAGTCATGATCACAAAATGCCTGTTCAGTCGGCGGGTTTGCAAATACGAGCACGGCGTCACTTGGAGAGGTGATGAAATTGCAAACAAACATGTTCTTTTAACACGCTTTAACAACTCGCAACAAGAAATAAGGTCAAGCATGTTGTAAGTGATTCCACCTCTTCTCAATCTGCGTGTGCTCTCACTGTACGAGCCTGTCGAGGCTGAGCCAGGAGAGATGAGCGAGATAGTGGAGGCTGAGGTAGGAACCATTTTCACACTGCCACAATTACAGGAACCGTCATTACATTGCTCACTCTTACTCAAATACAGATAGAAGCCCCAAAAAATTATGCGCAGGCTAGGAGGAGAAAGTGGCTCACTTCTGTTTGCTAAATTAATCGCTTCCTAAATGGCTCCAGGCCAGGCAAAGTTAACATTTGCAGTTTCAAAGGTTTTCAGCGCTTGCAATGAGCCATGAAATTACTGCATGCCGTCGAAAATGGCAGCTGATGAAAAGCCCAAGGAGCAGGTCCCACAGGCAGAGAGAGCTTGGAAGTGAAATCTTAAACACAAAGTCTCATTTCTGATTCGGATCATGGTGAAATTCAGAACCAAACTCAAGAATGTACGAGTCCATGTCCATACGCGGGACAAGCTGTGACAAAACAGATGACGAACAGCTGTTTACGGCCTGGCGAGCTGATCCGGGCTCGGCGGAGGCGAGGTGAACGCAGGGGTTGAGGTTGAAGGACCATAATGATGATGTTGAGGTGCTCAGCTGCAGCCAAAATGGACTGACCCAAATTAGGTTTGATTAAATCACAGGGGTGACTCTGCAGTTCCGCAGACATCATTAACATCAAAATGATTATGGCGGACCAATTTGGCTCAGCTGAACCTGACCAATTCACATCAAATGACGCTGGAAAACTCACATTTGCATACAGGCAGAATAAAACTATGATAATGTCGACATATATTTGAAACATTAAGACATTACTTTAGGAGGCAGAGTTAGTTTGTTAGACTTGGTGTGGGATTATTCCCCTCTTTCACAACGGAGGATGAACTTATTTTGACTCTGACATTTTTGATTACAGTTGATATTACAATAGAAAACAAACACCATGATGAATTTCCTCGTATTGAAATTGCATGATGTGTTCCCCCGCTCTGTAACTTGTGTAATTTGCTGAAGGCGTATACCTCAGAGATGATCATTCCCACAAACCCCCACTGAGTGTGGGGTCTCTGGTTCTTGCCTTGACAGGAAAAAAAATGTCCCCACATATCAATCTGCAATCATAGAGCCTAGCGGACACTCTGGATTGCAGAAACTTTGACCTATTTTTCAATGTTGGAGTGACCAACCAATTTTGGAGCCAATTTGATTTTTTTTATTAAGCATGTGTGACATGAAATTAGATCCTCAGTTAGTTGATATCTGGACGAGTTGAAGATAATCATTTGATGTCATATAAATGATAGCCTACCTCCTCTCAGGCTAAAAATACTCACCTTGGAACATGCAGTTTCTTATTTAAGTGAAATTCAACTACTGGCCTGTAAGAAATTAATTTGGAATTATTTGGTTAAAAACAGGAGGACCCTCTTTGCGGAGACACCTCCTATTACTGCTAATAGAATTTTTGAGTATGTTTATCTTGCTGTTCATGTATTAATGACATTTAAATATGTTATGCCTCCGCCATAAAACATTAAATACTCTATTGTTAGGTCAAATTTGGAGTGAGGGAGAAGTGGTGGATGTTTATAAATGAGTGCTTAATTAATTAAAGAATGCATTACATTTTAATGGTGAATTGTTAACTCTCGCTGCAGCCTCATTAATATGTGCCCCATGGGGATTTCAGTACCATCATTTCACCAGCAACCTGCTAGCTGCAGGTCCTGTGGCTATTTTATGGCGCTGTAGATTGATAGTTGACAAAGCAATTAATCACATGGAAGAAGGACCTTTTCTTCAGCCTGTGAAGCAGCAGGAGGAATGATTGTTTAAATTTTCATCAGTGATGAGCTAATACTGCATTTCTCAATTACCCGAGAAAAGTCTGGCACTGATGTTTGATTCTGACAGAAAGCAATCGATTATTTTTCAGGCATCATTTTAACCCAAGAATTTTTTTTTTTTTTTTTTTGTGGCGACTTGCAGATGATTTTTTTTTTGTCTAAATGTAATCTTTCTTAAGTGATTTGCCACCGTTTATTATAAAATTATCCTGTGCATTTTGCTTTTTTCAGTAAAAATCTGGTATTTTCCTATTTTTAATTCACTGGTCATGTAAATATTCATAAAAGCTCATTGTAAAGTCAAAGGTTATCGTTTCAAAACAGAGACAGGTGGAGAAAAAGTGATGTTTTCAGCTAAATCTGTCATTATCTAAACACAAAATAAGCATCTACAGCTGCTGTCATTTGTCAAACTATATAGGTTTTACTGGTGAATTAGTATCGCACATGAATCAATGGGTCATATCGGATGATGCGGAAAAGTCCAGAAACTACATTATTTAGGGTTAGTGGTTCAGAAGTTGATTTTAGATCAGTGGATGCTTTTGGTCACCAGTGACCGCTTAGTTTTAAGTAAATTACAACAAATATTTTCTTAGATGTGTATTCAAGAATTATGACACTGGGATTTTTGTGTTATTTTCATACATTTTCAATTAAATTTCTTTACAACGACATCTGTAAATAACCAGAAAAAGCAGCTGCAATGTGAAACTGAAATTCTTCTAATCACAGATTCCAACTTTACTGTTTACATGGATGCTAAATAACATGATTTTCCACACCCCAAAGAACAGAACAAACCATGTCTGACATGTCCAAAGTGGTTCTCCCTGCTGTGAAGCATCTAATCTGCCAAAAAAATTAGCACAGAATGCTTTTCCAACTTTTTTCCAACTTCTCCCGTGGAGGGAGGTTTGACTTTTAGCCTTGTAATAGTCAGCCTTCAAACGGCTTCTCTTCTATTTGGTCGATGGTTCAATGGATTCGGGCTTTGTTCATCTTTTCAAACACTTGTCTGAACAAGTCATTGTTTTGAGCCTTTCTACCATCAAGGCGTTTAACAATCCTTCAATCTTTTAACGCTTTCAGCAAAAAAAAGTTGCATCAGCCGCAGAGTGGTTTTGTTTTGCTGCCCCCCCCCCCTTTTTTGCCCCTCCCAGAAATGGATCTAACATTACCCCCACATGGGGAAAACCTGGACAAAAAAAGGCATTTATTCAACCAGAGAGCTGATCGGATTAATACTTTCATTTACTTTAATAATATTAGTCAAATCTAATGTTTTCCTATTGAACCAGTTGTCTAAACCCTCCAGATCAGATCAGACTGGACTCTCCAGGTTGATGTAATTGCATGATACATTTTTAACCCAACTGGGTTATTTTTTACAGATTTTTTGTGCAACATTAATGTTTGTAGTTTAACTCTTTATCGGGCAAGTGACTTTATTTGGGTCATTTCCGCTTACATTATAAGACAATGACAGCAACAGTTCCAGTGAGGACAGTGAGTCAGGGTCTGTAAGGTCCACCTCTGCCTGAACAGTGAGTGTACCTGCTTTGTTAGGTACCATGAAGTAATGGTACTAATGTAAGGAATGATGTTCAAAGAAATCATGTGGATGTGGACAGGGGTTTGGATCAGCACTTATATTGGTCTAATGTTTTAAAATACATATTCCTTTCACCTCATATGTGTTTTTCTTGTATTTTTTTTTTATACGTACTTGTTTGTTTTTTTTTCTTTGCCACTCACAGGTAAGGAACCAAATATGGTAACTTCACTGACCTTGATTTTCGACATAACAATGAATGATTTAGAAAAATTTCACAAAAGTAATACACTCTTGTTATATCCTCCAATAACACACTAAGTTTGAAATTAGAATTTCAGAGTATTTCTATAGTCACTTTTCCGTTGCATATATGTGCAAAACTTTACTGACATGTCGAAAAAACAGAAGTGCGTAATATCGGTTTTTCCATTAAATCACAAATGTGATGATTTATTATCGCGAGATGACACAAGAAGTCATTCCATAAACATGGCAATGAATGTAAATATTGTGTTGATTTACAGATATATTCATCATTATTACCCCTCTATCCCATACTAAATTAAAAAATTATTCCGTTTCCTGGTATGTCCACACATACCGCCCCATGTTTCTTTTAAAACTCTTCTTCTTCGCTTGTTGTAATATCCGTCAACATCCATTTTTTTATTCACGACTCTAGTTGCGGAAAAAGGTCTTTCCATTTCCATGATATACCATATACTTTTTTTGTTTTTCCATAAGACAAATTTTTATGCACAAGTTATATTTGCGCAATTTGAGAGTCAATGGAAAAGCGACTTGTGAGTGCTCTATAAAGAGTTAACAAAAAGAAAAAAATAGATGCACAAAAGTGTAGAATTGGTTCCTTATGGTATCAGTCTTTTTCAAAGGGTCACCTCTTTCACATTAGATATCAAATTAAAAATCATTTTCCTCCTGCTTATTGCGGTAGACGCACAAATTATCACCTGTGCAACTCAATGTAATCTTGCTGAATTAAACATTAACATTTAAAAGAAAAATTATTTCTGCATAGCATGAATGATTTCATATTACAACAGTGATACTGTGGGGAGAACCACGCACACCATGTGAAAACATGTTAACATGAACATAACAATGCCATGTTGACTGGCCAAAGGGCATACAAGTCCCTGTGCCACTTGAATAGTGCTGTTTAAAGCTTCTCCCTGAACCCAGTTGCTCTGAAGCCGCCATTTTCTCTCCTTTCACTCCTAATTACCATAGCCTCTCCAGAAAGTCCTCTGTTGCTCCATCTGTCCCCTCAGCCACTGACAGAGATGCTCTAATCACCTCGCATAGCAGGGCTCACATGGGAAAAGACTACACAACCACCATACTGTCTCAGATACAGAGCCGCTACTGGATGCCAGCGCCTCACAGGGGGTAAGCTATAAACACTGGCCGCAGCCTTGTATGGGATATGTTCAGTGATGTGCGCTGAAATGGAGCCATTTCATGTTACAGATCTCCCACCCAGTCCGACAACACTAATGCCAACCCGGGTTCTGACTGAAGTATATGTGACATATGCCGAGTGCGGCGGCGGTGCATCAGTAGTTTACATCAAAATGCCACAGTCATGTGAAGCTCTGTGTTTTGAAGGCTACTGTAGGTTTACATTAGGCATCATATTGTATGTAGAAATAAAATATCACAGCAGGAACACTTGGAAGGGAAAGTACATTTAATGTTCACTAATACCAGAAATATACATCTAATTGCAAAAGAGGGAGAGGGACGAGCAACTTGTAATTGGAAAAAAAACTTTATTTGAAAGCCTGTATGTGTTCTAAAGACATGCCTGCGCAGATCTATGCATTATTTAATCTTATTCTGTGTGCCCTGCAGCTTTATATCTCACCCTCCTTCTATTTGATTCTGTTATTCTCGCCCAGGTTGACACCTTCTGACTTCTCATTTTTGCTTCTCCTCCTTCTCTACGACTTTTATGTGTTACTTTGTCGGGCGCTGCAAGTTTCCTCCAAAACTTTTCCTGAAACAGAAAGAGAAACTTTCCGGTTCTGCCAGAAAACCGTCTCATCTTGGCGAAGGAGCAGCCGAGGGAACTCTCAAATGATGACAGCCATCGTGAAAGGGCAGATAAGCCCGTGTGGCTTTGCCTCTGATTGTATGTTCATCTCATTCTGATCCGGCCGCGATTCTAAGCCCCTGTCTCGCAGTCCTCACTCTCCCAACAGTTGATCTTCTGCATGTCATTGAAATCGTCTTATAGCTGATCCAGGAGACAGGGGGAAAGTGGCTGTTTGTCACCAACTTCAGTCTTGGCAGGAAGGACAAGTTCTGTGTTTTTTGTCCTTTTTTTTTTTTTTTTTTTACAGTGTGACTGACTGACCAGTTACTTTGTATGGTTTGATCTAGTATATATGGTAGATAAACCAATAAAGACTCAGCGCTCCTTATGCGGCAGTTCCCAAAATGAATTTTTCTCTCTATTTAACCTTTCTTAAATGATTTATCACCATTTATTGTAACATTATCATCTTTATTTTGCATTTCTTCAGTGAAAATAAGATATTTTCCTGTATTTAATTCATCGACCATGTGGACGTTCATAAAAGCTCAGAGTAAAGTTGAGGGTTATTGTATCCGAAACCGAGAAAACTGAAGGAATAGTGACATTTTCAGCAAAGATACAAGTGTCTCCATCCTGCTCCATGGATTTTACTGGTGAATCAATGTTACAGAAGATGATGGATGACATCCTGCAAATAGTCCAATAGGACCTGCAGAGGCTTTACTATTTACGTTAAGGAGCAAGTAGAAAGTAAAGAAAACAGGATCCAGAATAGAATCCCGAGGTACTCCAAAGCCTTCAAATTACTATAACAGAACAGTGAAAACGGAAGGAAAAGTGACTTTTTCATTAAATATATCATTAAATAAACACAAACCAAGTGTCTCCATCCACTGTCATTAAAGATGGCAGTGTTTCCACGTTTACTACGGAGCCTCTAAACGTCCAAATTGGTCATATCTGATGACCATGAAAAGATGACAAATTGAATTTTACACCAATTATTTACATTTATTGATAGGATTAGTGGATCAACTGGTACTAAACCTTTTAGATCAGTAGACAACTTTGCCTGCTAATGGCTGTTTGAGTCTTTGAGGGTTAATAACACATGAGCTACTGTAAAATACAAGTGGCAAAAAACTCACCACTGATATAAACATCACCATGATTTACATTTCCTGTCATTTTTTTGTTGTCTTTTTTCACCCAATTAATCACTGATATGTGATGTCATGTTCACAACATCTTAAATTTGACATTTATGTGAACATATGTGAAGCAAGTTGCAGGAAAAAATTATTTCGGCATCCACACGAATGCAGATATTGAGCAAAATTGCTCTTTTTGTCTACATTTAGGGCTCTTGTCTAACAAGTGAGTAACTACAAAAATGCAACTTTTTAAAAACGTGTATATTTTCTAAACTCTGGTTTGTGTGCATCAGTGTATTTCATGAAAAAAGTAGAGACTGTTAAACAATAGCATCCTGCTACATTTTGTTCATGTCTATTATATCATTGTGTGATTAACATCAAATCCAGGTGTATGAATCAGTGTATGACCTGCAGTAGATGGAGGTCAGCACCGATACCTTAGGGCAGTGGTTCCCAACCTTATTTGGCTCGTGTCTCCATTTTAACATCACAAATTTCTGGCGACCCCAGACATTCAAAACAGAGATTTTTTTTTTTTTTTTGTGCTAAAATTAATTAGTTTTTGCTCATGTAATAGTTTGCTATACTATGTTGTAAACACATGTTAATTTTAGAGGACATTTAGGCTATATAATGTATATGATGCACCTTTTTGGTGTCTGCTTCTCAGTTTCTCTTAGATGTCTTAGTGGGGCCAGGTGGGCAAAGAAATCTTTTCATTCTCTGTTTGGTCCAGTTTTCTGACAGCGACTGTGTTTGAGCAGGTTGAAGCGTTGTAACGCATGTGGTCACATGATCAGGTCAATCAAGATATGCCCTCTCAGATATTATATCCTGCATTTTATTTGAACTTGATTTTTGTTAGGAAAAGTGTGTGGTGGTCAGCAATTATTTTGAGGACTGGAATTGGGGGTAGGACTGGATAAGCAGTGGCTTCTTCCTACTCCCTTTCAGGCACAACAGTTGTTCCTTTTTCTATTATTCTATTTTTGTCTTGTTTTGTTTTTTTCCCTCTATGTTTTGTATTATGTTTGTGTCTGAAATAAACTAAACTAAACTAAATATATACTGAATCATTAAAAAATATTTATTAGTAATTTTAGTTATTTATTTTTAATCAATTACTAGAAATTTCAGGCGACCCCATTTGAATTCCAGGCGACCCCACATGGGGTTGCGACCCCAACATTGAAAACCACTGCCTTAGAGAGACGGACTGGACCAGACCAGTGTTATGGACAAACCCACATCAAGTAAAGAATACACTTCTACAACCAACACTTTAGTAACACAAATTTAGAACTGAGTTCCACCTTTGTGTCAGATTAAAGCCTCTGTGTCTGCTCCATCCAGTATTATCCACGGTGTCCACAGGTTGGACAACAATAACTATGGTTTGTCTGAGAGGTTAAAGCAGTTTGTAGTCCATACAATGTTAGCGATCAACCAACACACTAACAGAGAAATCCACGAAACTAATTCATTATGTACACTAACCACTAATGAGTCATTTTAACACAGTCAGAACACTGTCTCTCAAAAGTCTTATCAAGAGTAGATTATTTTGATGATGTCTGTCCAGTTTGGTCATTTTTACTCTTTCATCACCAAGCGCCTCCCATCATAAAACACACCGCAGTGTTTCCTCTGCTTTTTGAAGGGTGAATTCTTCCTTGTATTTCCATTTCGACATCGTGCTCGTGATTATGAGTGAGGAAATCACAGAAGTCACAGTGAACGTTACCTCAGCCACAGAGCACAATCATGTTTTCAGGTCCCGGTTCGTGAGAAGAGAGAGCGAAGCTGTGCATCCAGTATCTGAGCCCAGCAGACCTGCGTAGCAAAAAGAACACTCAGCTATTTTAATTAGGAAAATGAACTCACATATCATGGCATTGTAATGCATTTTACTTACACTTTACTACAGTGAGTTTCAACCTTGGGGTTGCGACCCCACGTGGGGTCACCTGGAATTCAAATGGGGTCGCCTGAAATTTCTAGTAATTAATAAGAAAATAAAATAAAATTACTAATAAAAAATATATGGTGAGTTGAAAGAAACAATCCCAATCCATAAAAGACATGACAAACTGTGAAGCTGAAACTGAAGCACTGTGGTTCTGTTTATCTGTCAAATGTTCATTGTGGTCAGTTTCAGATGCTGCAGCTCTTTCATAATTCATAGTTTGAGTTATTGTTTGTTCAGTGTTAATTGTCAGCCTTGTAAATCCACGCTGGACTGACTGTACATATTCTGAGCAAGGAAAATCAAATTCTTACTTTGTGCAGTAATCTACACCTGGCTTTTCTGGCTCCGTCCATAATAATATACATTATATAGACTAAATGTTGTCTAAAATTAATGTTTATTTGCAACATAGTATAGCAAACTATTACATGATCAAAAACAAATTAATTTTAGCAAAAAAAAAAAAAAAGGCTCCATTTTGAATGTCTGGGGTCGCCAGAAATTTGTGATATTAAAATGCAGTCATGAGTCAAAAAAGGTTGGGAAACACTGGTTTACTATTTGATGATGCAGGTCTGTGGTCTGTTTTGGTTACAAAGTTCAGGAAAGACAGGTTTAGATGATCATGAAGTAGAATGCACATTGGCTGTAATTACTGGCATTTTTCTGTGTGGATGTTAAAGATCAGAAATTTGTTTCTTGATGCTTTGGAAACCGTCCAGTCAGCAGCAGTTTCTCCTGGTTATATCCACCTGAGACGCAGCTTCACTTTGTCTCAAGACCCAAACATCCACCGTCGACCAAAAGCATCTACAGATCTAAACTGTTTAATACCTGTTGATCCACTAACCCCATCAATATGTGCAAATAATTGGTGTAAAATTCAGTTTGTCATATTTTCATGGTCATCAGATATGACCCATTTGGATGTTCAGAGGCTCCATAGTTACCATGGAAACACTGTCATCTTCTATAACATTGAGGCACCAGTAAAACCCATGGAGTTGGAAAAATGACAGTGGATGGACACACGTGGTTTATGTTCAGTTAATAATGTATTTGACTGAAAATTTTGACTTTTTCTACAGTTTTTTCTGTTTTTGAAATGATAACCCTCAACTTTAATCAGAGCTTAAATGAATATCTATATGATCAGTGAATTCATTGTAGGATAATACCTAATTTTCACTGAAAAATGCAAAATGCAGAGGATAATAATATAATTAAATGGTGATCAATCACTTAAGAGAGAATAAAAATAGAAAAAAATTCAATTGGGAACTGCCACAAAAATAGCACTGGGTTTTTATGGGTTAAAAAGAAAATGCTGTCCACAGCAAATGATATTCCATTAAAAAAAAAAAAAAAAAAAGGATTGAAAAAAAGTGTTGCGTCATTTTACTTAACTTCTACCTCCTGGATCTCAAGTGAATATCATCAAAAAGAGACTGTAACGCCTCAAAGACACGGTTGGTTTTTTGGTGTCTCAGCCTTGTGGGAAATGTAGGAAGATTATATGAAACGATTTGACAAGTAATGGACATGAAAAATCTGCCAGTTAACAGAATTACAGCTTACTGGACAAGTAAGCAGTGAGATGCAGCGAACAGTGCTGATTGATGAGATCTAACGGTTCGAGGAGGGTCTAAGGGCTGCATTTATCTTCAAGGGGAGAGGTGCAAACAGGCACAGGAAGCTACTTGAAGCTCCTGAGTTGGTGTAAAGTGATAAAGCAGGGTTGTCAAACATACGGCCCCCGGACCAAAACCGGCCCACGAAAGGGTCCAATCCGGCCCGAGGGATGAATTCATGAAATGCAAAAATTGCACAGAAGATATTAACAATCAATGACGTCAAAATTATGTTAATGTAGGGGTCACATACTGACCAATATGATCAGATCAGTAAAATAATAGCATAATAACCTAGAAATAATGACAATTCCTTGTTTTAAGGTGAAAAAAGTAAATTACATGAAAATATTTACATTTGCAAACTATCCTTATGCAATAAAACGTGAATATTCTGAACAAATATTGTTCAGAATAACCCTGAATTATCTTAAAAGTACGTGCAAATTTACCAATATTCTGCCTGTTACTAAATGTTTTGTGTATTTGTAGATCCACTGTGGTCTGTAAGTTGTAATGTAAATGTGTAAATGATAAACTCAAACATAATATTGTTAAAATTCCACTTATTTTTCTTAAGAAATTCCAGGATGTTCATGGTTGTTCTTGTTTTTCACCTTTTTTAAAAGGATAGTTTGCAGATGTAAACATTTTTTTAATGTAAATTTACTTTTTTCACTCTAAAACATAGAAAAAAGTTTGGAGTTGACATTGTTATATAATAATGTTATTAATTAACTGATCTGGCCCACTTGAGATCATGTTGGACTGTATGTGGCCCCTGAACTAAAGTGAGTTTGACACCCCTGATCTAAAAGAAATGTCCCACACCTCATATCTGACAATAATAAATATGACACTAAATTAACATAGACGATCTTAACAAGAGACCTGAGTGAGAAAAAGTGCTGTCATTCATGCTTTTAGAGCTTAATCCAACGAAAGCTGAAACCGAACCAAACAGTAATGCTTGGTTTATTGACAACAGGAAATGTCTTTAGAAAAATAAGTGCAATTTTAACAATATAATAGATCCACTGTCCAAGTTGTATTAATAATAATCTGAGATGTAATATTGTTAAAAACCTGCAATTATAAGAAATTTCCAGTTTCACATTCATAATTTTAATGCAATTTTACCTTTTTTACACTAAAACAAAGAGTAAAAATGTAGAGTTGCCATCATTTATAGAATATTCTGCAATTATTTTACTGGTCTGGCCCATTTGAGGTCCCATTGGACTGTATGTGGCCCCTGAACTAAAATAAGTGTGACACCCCTGATCTAAAAGAAATGTCACACACCTCATATCTGACAATAATAAATATGACGTTAAATAGACATAGACGATCTTAACAAGACGCCTGAGTGAGAAATAGTGCTTTCATTGATGCTTTTAGAGCTTAATCCAAAGAAAGCTGAAACTGAACCAAACAGTAATGCTTGGTTTATTGACAACAGGAAATGTCTTTAGAAAAATAAGTGCAATTTTAACAATATAATAGATCCACTGTAATCTATAAGTTGTAATGCACATGTGTAAATAATAAACTTAGGCATAATATTGTTAAAATTGCACTTATTTTTCTTAAGAAATGTTGGGTTGTTTGTGTTATTTACATTTTTTAAAGGGTAATTTGTGGACTTAAACATTTTCATAATGTAATTTTACTTTTTTTTTTTTAATGTTAAAACAAAGTTGTCATCATTTATAGAATATTCTGTTATTATTTTACTGGTCTGGCCCGTTTGAGGTCCCATTGGACTGTCTGTGGCCCCTGAACTAGAGTAAGTGTGACACCCCTGATCTAAAAGAAATGTCACCCACCTCATATCTGACAATAATAAATATGATGTTAAATAGACATGGACGATCTTCACAACATGCCTGAGTGAGAAATAGTGCTGTCATTGATGCTTTTAGAGCTTAATCCAAAGAAAGCTGAAACTAAACCAAACAGTAATGCTTGGTTTATTGACAACATGAAATGTCTTAAGAAAAATAAAGGCAATTTTAACTGTCATCTGTAAGTCGTGTTAACAATAAGCTAAGATGTAATATTGTTTAAACTGCAATTATAAAATTACTGGTTTCACATTCATATTTTTGTAATGCAATTTTACCTTTTTTGTGTACTTGTAGATCCACTGTAATCTGTAAATTGTAATGCACATGTATAAATGATAAACTGAGGCAGTATATTGTTAAAATTGCATTTATTTTACTTAAGAAATGTCGGGTTGTTCATGTTATCTACCTTTTTTAAAGAATAGTATGTGGACGCAGACATTTTCATAATGTAATTTTACTTTTTTTTTTTTTAACATTAAATTTATTTATCTAAATTATCATCATTCATTTAATTAAAACAAAGAGGAAAAATTTGAAGTTGTCATCATTTATAGAATATTCGGCTCTTATTTCACTGGTCCGGCCCATTTATTTTATTTATTTATTTATTTATTTATTTGACAGGGACAATGCAGTCAAACATAGCTGCAGATGATGTGATGCATACAAAGTTTATAGAGCTAGTATAGTATTAGTATAGAGCTAATTCTCAACTCCAGTCCCCGATTGGGCTCTTCCACAACATTGCTGTACAATATAAAACATACATCATTTAAAACAATCATACCATACCATTCAATAATCCAGTGTTGCATTTATATATGAGGCATTCATTCACTCACTCACTCTCCCACACACTATACACAATATTTACAGATGAGAACAGTTGTGTTTTGTCTTTAACCAGGTTTTGGTTCTGGTGGTGAACATCTTAAACTCTGAGGTCCCATTGGACTGCATGTGGTCCCAGAACTAAAGTAAAAGTGACACCCCTGGTTAGGGCTGCTCGATTACAGAAAAAAAAAAAATCACGATTATTTTAGCAATAATTGAAATCACGATTAATTAAAAACGATTATTTGTTAACCTTAAAGTTGTTTATTTTTTTCTTGCAAAACAATGTAAAATATACTCTTTAAACATTAATAAAGCTTTTAACCACTAAAACAAAGTATGTTCACTTTTGTACGAAACAAAAAAATCTTTGAATGCAAATAAGTGTACTGTAAATTCAAGTATGTTTCCTTTTGTAAACAAATAGTGCACTGTAATTAAACTGCTATAGACTTTCCATAGAACTGTAGCAATAAAAAAAAAAAAACTCACGTAAAGTGCAAATTATAAATTTAAGTATGTTCAATGTAGTATGAAACATAGTAAATTCAGTGGCGTGCCGTGAGGTTTCAGTTGAGGCCTTCTGTATACATCAGCCATCTAAAAATTCGTACGTTAGGGTTATACGGGTTAGGGTTAGGTTAATACGGGAGTTGCAGCGTAAAGAGATTCGGAGACTGAAGATTGCATTGCGGACAAAGTTGTAGACGGAGTTGTTTTTATGTGTTTTAGTTTTTCATAAGATTATGATAAAGGTGGCGGTGGTTAAACTTTAGATGGTTAAAAAGGTTTGTTGTGTTAGCGGTCGGTGCGGACACAACTACGAAACACTTTTTGCATGTGATGTGTTTTTGCTCTTCGTCTTCTTCATCAAACCCAAAGTGATTCCATACAATTGAATTTGACTTGCCTTTTTTGTTTACCAAGCACTTCTGCTGTGATTCTCCTGCCATTTTTCCAGACCGCTAGGTCCAACTTTCCTCTTAGGATGGACCTGCCGGCTAGCAGCAGTAGCTTAGAGGGGGGCGGGGCAGAGCAGCTCATGGTAGCTTGCGTGCGCGTGAATTAAAACAAAAAATTAATAATCGTTTTTTCTCGATTACATAATTTTTGTAATCGTTGCGTGTAATAATCGAAATCGTAATTGAATTTCGATTAATTGCACAGCCCTACCCCTGGTATACAGGAACCTGAACCACTACGGTTATGAAAGCTCAATGTTAGATTTTAGTTGACCATTTTCCATTAGAAACATGATAGTCGCTGTAAGAGTGACAGACCCAGACATCAGTCGTACCGAGCCCTCCCCGCACTGGGAGGTACATACCCTGCTTACTAGAGTGTGCAGCCTGAACACTTCCCTTCACTTAAGTTGACATTTTCAGCTGCTCTGTCTGCGGCGGGTCCTGTGTGGTGTCACTTCTATAGCCCCTGCAGTATGCACTGCTGATCGCTGCAGGTCTTAAATGAGATCCCAAAGGGAAAGCAGAGCTGAGGGTGAGGGTATGCCTCTACAGGGGGGGCAGGGGTGGGGGGTATTATCTTAGCCACTAATGAACAATTGTATAATTTCTATCAAAAGCAGTCATAAGGCCTGCTCAGTCTTACGGTATCTGCTCTAAATACTGTCATGATAAAGGGACTGTTAAAAGAAGAGGGTTGGTGGAGGGGATGGGGAGGAGGGGCTTGGAGCTGTCAAGAGGGGCCACTGTGGTCAGGAGGAGCGCAAGAAAGGAAAGTCTCTCCGCCTTTATCTGCCATTTCCTGCTCCCTTCCTGGCTACATTAATAATCTGTAAGAGCAGACAATCACGCACGGCCGTGAGAGATAAAACACGGATGACAAAATATCAACTTCCTGCTACAAAACTCAAAGCCGTTATTAGAATATCAGGCACAGACGGTAATTAATTTCAACTTTAATTACTTCCACTGTTCCTGTAGATTAGATCACAGGTTTGAGATGGGTTATTAAAACAACTGGGGAAATCTACAATATAAAAAAAAAAAAAAACGTTAATTTCTCCAACCTCGTCTCTTAACCTGCTTGTTGAGTGATGCAATTACATCTGTGTGGTGCAGACAAGGGTTGATAGGATGTAGATGAAAAAGACACCCGATCACTTTGGGTGGAAGCTGGAAGGTTTTACATCTCACACTTACAGATATCAAAACAGCGATGCTATCGTTCGATCACGAGGGCGGGATGACCTTTTTTCATTTATATCAATAACAGACAATAAAAGTGCTATAGTGACATTAAAGCAGTGACTTGAAGATAACGGCATTGTTTAAGAGGTTTGCAATCATATTGAAACAGAACACGACCTACACATGCAAGTTTTTTTTTTTTCTTTAATCATAAAAAGCTTTAATGTATCTGAGAAAACAATGAATTTATTGTTTTACTTGTTATAAAAAATCATAGATAAACCCTGTGCGCTTACTATTTATATAAGACAACATATTCATCAACAACCCAGTCACCGTAAAGTGGTTGATATTGTATTTTTCTGCATACTAACATGATAATATATTAACTAACTCAGTTACCAGATGTTATTTTCTCTCCTCAACAGGCAGGAGGTGTCTGGTGGAAATCCAGAACTTGTCTTTAAATATTACTAAATTATAAGTCTTTTTTATATGTGTATCCTCCTGAGACCCAGCAATGCAATTTTGTCTTCTGTAGGGAACAAGAGTTTCACAGCTTTACTTAAAAAAAAAAAAAAATTAAATTAAATCACCTGAAAACGACATTATATTAAAAAAATTTTTTTTTAAGTTTATCTGAAAAAAACTGTTGCATCATGCTGTTTCCAATTAAGGCAGTTATTTAATGTAAAATGGTGAAAATGTTTACTTACTGGGTCTCAGGAGGATATCAGATTTCTCTATAAAATTTAACCCTGGTATATTTCCTAAACCTAATGAAGTTTTATTAGTGTGTTCACAGGGGTGTAGTGGTTCCTGGAGAAGTGGGTATACTCTCAATTTTTGCCTTTTTTTTTTTTTTAAGTAGTTCAGGAAAAAACGCCCTGTTTTAGAAACAGTGACATGTCAGACTACTCTATTTAGTTTAACCAAAAATCCGTCAGTATTTGCTCCCTATTCTAAAATTAGACTTGATCAGGAGCAGTTTGTAGGTTTTACTGGTCACACAAGCAGCAGCATGAATGGAAATGGATTCAACAAGAGGCAAACATAGAATAACATTTGCCTTTCACAACATTAGCCTTTCAAAACGTTAGCCTTTATAACGTTAGCCTCCTCACACAGTTTAGCTAATGGTGACAACATCTCTTCTCTAAATGTACAGTCATATGTCCAGTAGTTTAAAACAGTGACTCATTCTGAAACCACCTTAAAACTTACCTCAGAATTATGTATTCCATGAAAGTAGGTTCTCTCAGTACATGCCACTCAATTGAAAGACGTTCATTCTACCTTTCTCGTTCGCATTTCCAATTATCGCACACCTTTCAACAAGATGTGTAGTGACCTGTCAATCAGCTGAGGTGCCACCAGCACCTGAGGAGGTGACCAATCAGGTTCCAGAGGTTTTTTTTTTCATTTATTTTTTATTTATTTATTTTTTATTATTTGAACAATTAACATTGAACAGTAAATATACATAATATTATACAACAACAAGGGTAGAAAGTTCCATAATTCACAAAATCTTTTACATTATATAGAGAAATACATGTAAGACATTAGGAAAGAAAATAAATAAATAAATAAATAAATAAATAAATAAATAAATAAAAATAATAAAATAAATAAAAATAAATAAACATGTAATAAAAAAAAAAATTGCTCGAGGAATAAATCAAAATTATACATATTTAATAAGATTATACGTTTGACTTTTTTTTTTGTTTTATTTGCTTAAGAATTTATACTGTTTCTCAAGTTGTCTACGTAATTGGAAAAAAGGGCTTTGAAAACAGTGATGTTTGGACGTTGATGTGCAAATTTGGAGCAATGAATGTGAAATTTGGCAAAAATAATCAAAAGGTCAATAATATATCTTTTTTCTGGAGTTATTTTATCAATGTGTGATAGGCCAAATAAAATGTGTTGAAAGTTCAGTTTACACGAAGAGTCAATTTTTGTGTTTATAAAATTATTTAAATCAATCCAAAATATATATGTGTAGGTGCAATCCCAAAATAAATGACATATTGTTTCATCTGCGTTGCTGCAAAAAGAACAAAGAGTATCAATATTTCTTTTATATTTAATCATATAGGTCTTCACCGGATAACATCTACGGATCAATTTAAAAGTAACTTCTCGTACCTTATTAGTAATAATAAATTTCTTTGACAGGATCCAAGTGTTTTTCCAGTCTATGTCATAGTAAATATTATTCCAATAAAAAACAGCTGCAGGTTTGGAAACAATATCTCTTTGAATTATTTCTCTAATACATTGGTTAGTTCAGGTTCCAGAGGTTACTGGCACTAGTCAGCAATATTTTCCCCAGCATGACCCGCCCTACTTTGCCTCTGATTGGCTCATCAGTCCTCATGCCTAAAGTTAACCAATCTAATCAGTGATGGCAGTGAGTACTAGCCAATTAGAGACAGAGTAGGGCGGGTCATAGCTTTACCATCTTAAGAGAAAAAATGAGCGATTTGGGTAACAGATACTACTGAATGGTGCACCTCAGGGGGATTTAGAAGTGGGTATACACAATGCTGACTGAAAAATAATTAGGTATACGCCGTATGTGAAACATTCTTTTGGTTCAGAAACTTTGGGGTTGACAGAAAAAGATAAACTAGAAGTATTTTATCCTGGAGAATGATTTGTCATCTGAAGTTGCCACTAATTTACCTTTTAGAAATCAGCTCATACAGATGCATTACTACATTACACAAGTTAATACGTGTAGAATTAAACTCTTTTATCTCTTACCAGTCTGTTCTAACCCTAACCCAGTCACCCACCAGTCACAAGTGTTTGCTCCTGGAGGATTCTGTTGGGTTTCTGTAAATTGGCTTAGAGTCTTGTTTTTGACCAACTCTATATGTAAAGTGTCATGAGATAACTTTTTTGTGATCTGGCGCTATATAAATAAATTTGATTGTTTGAGTGATTTAATTGGTTTTCCACTGTAAGTCGCTTTGGAAAAAAGCGTCTGCCAAATGCATAAACATAAACATAAACATAACCCAAAAGACAACTGGACTTCCTGTTTCACCTGTCATTACAATCAGTTCTAAATGGTGACAGGTTAGGATTTACAGAAATTCAGAGAAATCTAATAACAGAAAAGGAATATTTGTATATTCTTTTATACACATGGGGGTGTGGTCCATAACTAACATAACTAACACTGGTGTGAACCGAGAGTGAAACTTAACATCCTTTCAACGTCCACCTCCCAGCTTCTATGCCTCTATTATGCAGCAGATCTTACAAGAATGTTCACATCTTCTAACCTGTATCTACTAGACCCCCTCCACTGCGCTATGCCCCCCCCCCCCCCCCCCCCCCCCCCCCCCCACACACACACACACAGAAATGCTGGGCCCCATGAATTTGTCATGTTTACCCCCCCTTCACGGCACCCCAGTATATGTGTAATCAGGGTGCAACTGATCAAAAAAATAGAAGAGGGGATGTTTATTTTTTTGTTTTGTCAGAACATCGGAGGGGTGGGGGGTGGGGTACAGCAGTTATATATGTGGGGGGGCTAACATACTTTCAACGTCCGACTCCTGGCTTCTATCTCTCTATTATACAGCGGATCTTACATGAAATTTTCACAACTTTTAACCTGTATCCACTGGACCCCCTCCATTGCTCTATGCCCCCCACACACACATACACAAATGCTGGGCCCAATGAATTTGTCATGTTTACCCCCCCCTTTACGGCACCCCAGTGCATGAGGACCTTCGCGAATTCTAAGACTGCTGACAGTTTGGTTCAGGTGAACGTTAGTGCCAGTAATATAGGTGTAAGAAAACTGTCACAACCTGCCTGTTATTTACATTGGTTGGTTGCCGCCCCCCCCCACTGGATGAAATTCACTGAGCAGGAGTAGGAATGTAAAAAACAGAGGGGGGGGTTGATGCCCCCCATCCCCCCAGACAAATCACACACTTTGTGTAATAACACTTTACCATATACCATGAAAACATCAGCAAACCAGCACTTTTGTCATTTGTTTTCCAATTAATCTTTTTAAAATACATAACATTCAGCACATTTAATCTCTGAGGCAGATAATTAAAAAAAAAAAAAAAAAAAAGTAGACCAGTGTAATGCACAATAGTTAGACCAGTGTTTTTCAATCTTGGGCTCGGAACCTCACGTGGGGTCACCTGGAATTGAAATGGTGTCGCCTGAAATTTCTAGTACTGTACTTTCCGGACTATAAGCCGCACCTGACTATAAGCCACAGTCACCCCTTCTCCAACATCTCAACATCGCTTCATTGATGCCAAGCTTGCATGCAGCAGCTCTATTTCCTTCTTTCGTCAGCCGGACCGATCATTAGCCCACAAAACATAAATTAGCTGCATCATTTTAGAGCCATGGGTTCACAGTGTGTGGAAAAAAGTAGCGGCTTATAGACCAGAAATTACGGTAATTGATAAAAATTCAAAAAAAAAACCTCACTAATAAAAAATATATGGTGAGTTGACAGAGACAATCACAATACGTAAAAGACATGCCAAACTGTGAAGCTGAAACTGCAGCACTGTGGTTCTGATTATCTGTCAAATGTTCATTGTGGTCGGTTTCAGATGCTGCAGCTCTTTCATAATTCATAGTTTGAGTTCTTGTTTGTTCAGTATTAATTGTCAGCCTTGTAAATCCAAGCTGGACTGACTGTACATATCCTGACCAAGGAAAATAAAATTCTCACTTTGCACAGTAATCTACACCTTGCTTTTCTGCCTCCGTCCATAATAATATACATTATATAGACTACATGTCATCTAAAATTAACGTTTATTTGCAACATAGTATAGCAAACTATTACATGATCAAAAACAAATTAATTTTAGCCAAAAAAAAAAAAAAAAAAGGCTCCATTTTGACTGTCTGGGGTCACCAGAAATTTGTGATGTTAAAATGGGGTCACGAGCCAAAAAAGGTTGGGAACCACTAAATTAATTCTAGTCTAATTTACACCATGTATATTCAGTTACACATTACAGTCCTGCAATAAAATGTTAAATGAATAGGTTTTACAGTCAATAACCATAGACACTGGCACACTCTAAAACTGCACATATTCCATTTGTTTTTCCTTTTTGCCTTGATACTCACAAAGCCGCTCAGTGACACTTTAATGCCCCTCTAAAGGAGCATTCATGGTCATGTAAAGAGGGCATTCAGGAGCGGTTCTGATCTATCAACACAACTGCATGTTTACAGCGGATATCAGCATGATGAGGCCTTGGTTTCTTCTCAGTAAATAAGGAGCCGCATTCAACCATGCGCCTCAAATCCCAACCGGGCTTCTTGTTCTAATTGGACGACTCCATATCAGTTTATTCAATGCACACTTTTCTTCATCAATCAAAATAACATCACACACCCTTTCATACTTTGCAACCTATATGCAAATAATCTGCTCCGAATGGTAATATCATATAGAGCAGACAGCGTATTTGCAGTGGGATTATAGAATGAAAAAAAAAAAAAAAAAAAAATGCATTGCAGATATGCCATTTCAAATTAAACGCACAGCCTTTTTCTGCTATCTTTCTTTAGATAGTCTAATTAATTTACTTCAACTATAAATAAATATTTGGTTCCTCCTTAGCAAAACACACAGGCCAGAACTGGTTTGGTGCATCAAGTCTTCATTATACAGTAGTGTTAAGGAGTATGTGGGAACGGCTAATCTTAAAATCCCTGCCACACAATAAACAGAGTGACAGAAAGGAAGGATGTATGAGATAAGTCGCCAGTAATGAAACTGGATGTCAAAAGAAGAGGACAGTATGTAATGAAGAGAGAGCAGAGGGGAATGTTTAAAATAAGTTCAAGAACAAAGATAAAGCCCAAGGATGATGTTATCTGCAGGATTGAAGAAAGCATTTCAGTAACAGAATGGTCCCAATCACTTAATCAGCCAGACTCCACCCGGCACCGTCCCTGTCTTCCATCATATGCTATTTCCCCTGCTCCAAACAGTCAATTTTGCGTGTGTGTGGGCAACTTCTGAGTAAAAGGGTTATAGAAAGCGTTGATGGCTCTGTCATAGTGGAGGGTGGCCTTGCATTAACAAAGCACTTCAGTAAATACAGAAAAGACCAAAGGATGAAACTATATAGGTTGTATAAAAGACGGATTTATAAATGCTTGTTTGTAGTCTGATTTCCAGTCGTTTGGAGACATATGCTTGAAGGGTCTTCTTTAAAATCAACAAAGGGAGAGGGCACATGAAATTCTCTTGTAAGTCCTCAAGTTTTTTTTTTTTGTGTGTGTGTGTGTTAATATGAAATGTGAAAGATGGAACATGAAAAGACTCGAGTACAAAGACTGAGATTTCCATGTATCATATGAACTGAACAGGCATGTCATGGTCTGAACGTATGGAGCTGAACTTATCAAGGTGTCAGACGTACAGAACTAACTGATAAAACAGCTACATGTGTCCAATGTCTGAGACTCCCTGTAAACCAGGGGTGTCAAACATATGGACCATGGGCCAAAACTGGCCCGCCAAGGGGTCCAATCCGGCCTGTGAAATGCAAAAAATTACACAGAAGATGTTAACAGTCAAGGATGTTCAGTTCTGTTTTATTTAAAGAGCCCAATATCACAACAAAGTCGCCTCACAGGGCTTTACAGAAATTGTAGAAGTGATAAAAAAAGAAAAAAAACAACACATACACACAATAAACATAAACAGTCAAATAATCGGTTAGTTACAACGGCGTATTAGGGCCACATAAGAAAATAAAAAACGTTTGCCGGTACGAGAATAAAGTTGTAATATTTGAAGAATAAAGTCATAATGTAATGAGAATAAAGTTGTAGTTTTAAGAAACTCATTATTTAATGAAAACAATATCGTATTTTTATGAGATTAAATACGTAATATTTCAGACTAAAGTCATAATATAATGAGAATAAACTCATAGCTTTAAAAAACTCATTATTTTATGAACATAATGTCCTACTTTTATGAGATTAAAGTCGTTATATCTCGAGAATAAAGTCATAATATAATGAGAATAAAGTCGTAGTTTTAAAAATCTCATTATTTAACAAAAACAATGTCGTACTTTTATGAGATTAAAGTCGTAATATTTCGGGAATAAAGTCATGATATAATGAAAATAAAGTCTTGTTTTAAAAATCTCTTTATTTAACAAAAATAATGTCGGACTTTTATGAGATTAAAGTCGTAATATTTCGAGAATAAAGTCATAATATAATGAGAATAAAGTCGTAGTTTTAAAAAGCTCACTTAATGAAAATAATGTCGTACTTTTATGAGATTCAAATCGCAATATTTCGAGAATACTCGGAAACGCACTGGAAACTCTGTTGAATTTATTTTCAAGATGTTCCAACTTTAATCTCATAAAAGTACAACTTTATTTTTGTTAAATAATGAGTTAAACTATGACTTTATTCTCATCATATTATGACTTTATTCTCGAAATATTACGACTTTATTCTCGTAGTGACAAACGTTTTTATTTTCTTTTATGGCCCTAATACGCTGTCGTAGTTAGGTAAACAGTCGGTGAAGCAAGTGGATCAATGTCCCAGGCCTCTCCTGTCCTTAGACCCTCCTTCTTGGCATCAAAAAACTCCAAAAAACCTAGTGGGAAATAAAGAAACCTCAGGGAGAACCACAGTGAAGGAGAGATCCACTCCCATGGACAGACAGACTGTAGATGAGACCAGGACTGACGGACATCCATTTGCTGATGTAATTCCAGTCTGTATGAATGCAGTAGGATGTAGTAACCATTTTAGTTCAGGTTCCACGTACAGACCAATATGATCTGGAGTCAGACCAGTAAAATAACATCATAATGATCAATAAATAATGTCAAGAATGTTTTCTCTGTTTTAATGTAAAAAAAGAAAAGCAAAATTACTCAAAAATGTTCACATTTACAAACTATTGTTTCACAAAACATGTGAACAACCTCAACAAATATGAACAACCTGAAATGTCTTAAGGGAAGTTAGTCCAATTTCAACAATATTCTGCCTGTTACTAAATGTTTTGTGTATTTGTAGATCCACTGTGATCTGTAAGTTGTAATGCATGTGTAAATGATAAACTGAGGCACAATATTGTTCAAATTGCACATATTTTTAAAAGAAATGTCAAATTGTTCATATTATTCACATTTTTGAAGGATATTTTGTATTTGTACACATATACATAATGTAATTTTACTTGTTCACTCTAAAAACATGGAAAAAAGCTTGGAGTTGACATTATTTACAGGTTTTTTGTTATTATGTTCCAGGTTTGGCCCATTTTAGATCATATTGTGCTGTATGTGGCCCCTGACCTAGGATGAGTTTGACAACTCTGCCCTTTTGAATAGAAAAAAAAAAGTAAAATTACACAAAAATGTTTACATTTACAAACTATTGTTTCACAGAACATGTGAATAACTTGAGCAGATATGAACAACCTGAAATGTCTTAAGGGAAATAAGTACAATTTTAACAATATTCTGCCTGTTACTAAATGTTTTGTGTATTTGTAGATCCACTGTGATCTGTAAGTTGTACTGCACATGTGTAAATGATAAACTGAGGCAGAATATTGTTCAAATTGCACAGATTTTTCTGAAGAAATTTCAAATTGTTCATATTATTCACATTTTTAAAGGATAGTCTTTATTTGTACACATATACATAATGTAATTTTACTTTTTCACCTTAAAAACATAGAGAAAAGCTTGGA
This sequence comes from Sphaeramia orbicularis, assembly GCF_902148855.1. Lineage (NCBI taxonomy): Eukaryota > Metazoa > Chordata > Actinopteri > Kurtiformes > Apogonidae > Sphaeramia > Sphaeramia orbicularis. Next base: position 8,233,722 of record NC_043972.1, read on the forward strand.
GTTGACATTATTTACAGGTTTTTATGTTATTACTTTCTAGGTCCAGCCCATTTTAGATCATATTGTGCTGTATGTGGCCCCTGAACTAGGATGAGTTTGACACCCCGGCTGTTTTAATGGAAAAAAAAGTAAAATTACACAAAAATGTTTACATTTACAAACTATTGTTTCACAGAACATGTGAGTAACCTGAACAAATATGAACAACCTGAAATGTCTTAAGGGAGATAAGTACAATTTCAACAATATTCTGCCTGTTACTAAATGTTTTGTGTATTTGTAGATCCACTGTGATCTGTAAGTTGTACTGCACATGTGTAAATGATAAACTGAGGCAGAATATTGTTCAAATTGCACAGATTTTTCTAAAGAAATTTTGGGTTGTTCATGTTTTTAAAGGATAATTAGTATTTGTACACATATACATAATGTAATTTTACTTTTTCCGCTCTAAATACATAGAGACATTTCTGGAATATATAATATTTACAGGTTTTTATGTTATTATTTTCCAGGTCCGGCCCATTTTAGATCATATTGAGCTGTATGTGGCCCCTGAACTAGGATGAGTTTGACACCCCTGCTGTAAACTTTGCCTTCATTCGCGGCGAACCACAGCTGTACTGTACACTACCATCTCCCCGACAAGCTTATTTCTAAAAGCTGCCGAAGCTCTACTCAAATCCTCTAGATCCTGGTCCCTGCTGGGGCTGGACCGCTGGCCAAACTGAGATCCTCAGACAAAGACTGGCCCGAAACTCCACTTAATTTGGACGGGCATCCGGTTGCTGCTTTCTGCAAACACCATAACACCATCTCTGCGCTCATTTGCGAGGCCTTTAGCTGTTCATGACTTCGCGATTAGCAGCACTTTGGTTTGATGGCAGCTCACCAGTTGTAAAAGTCGGCATGGACAGAGCCCCCCCTCTGAGAGCTCTTGGTAACTTGGCCTCTAATGCGCCGACCCCACATGTATCAGACAGGAAAGGTCCAACCGCGGCTCCAGAACCAGCACAATAACGCTGCTTAACAAGCATTTTGAAAGATAATGACACCACAGGCTGCACAAATGTTGGAAAGCAATGTAAACATGGGACCAGAATGGAAGATAAGACGGCATCTGCAGCTGATACCTGCATTGTTTTATGAAACCAAAAATCTAAATCACTTTCAAATGTCAGCTCTGCTTTTTCTTCCTGAGAAATAATTTAGTTTGTGAAAATCCTTTTTTTTGGTCGCTTGAACTTGGGCAGATAATGCATGTTGTTTGCTTGTTGGTTTAACATTGGCAGTGTAACTGACTAAGGCTACGTTCAGACTGAAGCCAAATGTGGCCCAAATCTGATTTTTTTGCTCATATGTGACCTGTATTCGATCTGTTAACCCTATAATGCCGAATATATCATATTCGATACATGAGTTTTGAATCCCTCTACATGATCAGTGTGATTTTTTTTTTTCTTGAAAAACCTGATGAATACAATTAGATACATGTAATACACGGATGATCCACCAGGGGGGAGGAATTTGTTCACCGGAGACACGGCAAGACTGTCATTAATGAGGAAGGAGGCAGAACTTTGCTGATTTTGAAAAGGAATTACCAATTTGTTTGACATGTTTGTGTTCTATATATTTTTTCCAACTTTATATTTTTATTGAATACTGCCACAGAAAAATACATTTTCCAGTTGTTACATTTGTTTTTGTTTTTTTACATTCTACTGGATCATAAGACGAAGAAAAAGAAACAATTTTTCACAGTTCCTAGTGTAACAGGGCCAATTATTTCACAGCAATGTGGGTATGTAGATGATATTGTGTATTGTTTGTTATAATTACACAAAATCCGTTCATTTTATTTTCATTTCTTTTGGTTACTACCTGACATTACGGGCCTCCAAGTCGGTATGTGGAACTTTTAATTTGAGTGCATTCCCCAACGAGCTATTTACAGTGTGACACTTCCTGCTATAACTACAGTTTTCGCGCCTTTACCTCTTCCCTTTTTTTCCGGATCTCTATGGGAGAGGTAAGCAGCCGTGCAGTCGGAGAAAATTTTTGGTTTAGCCTCTGCTAATTTAATCTTTAAATGAACTGGCTTGTTAAAACTGTATGAGGTGCTTATGATGGGCTGAAACACATTTCTGTATCATTTGGTTTGTGCAGGGGCATGTTTTATGGGGGTCGCTGACCAGAGGTTTTTGTGTTTCATGCCACTTTTGTCTGGAATGAAAAAAACAATAAACAGAGACTGCCTCCAAAGTCGTACATGCGGGTCTCATCCTTAAAAACTGCCCTGTATCAAATGTCGGAGGATCTTTTTTAAGCCAGTTAAGAGTAATTGCCTTCCCATCTGCTGTAAGTAGTATATGCAATAGATATGTCTTTTTCTTGCTCATCTTTGTTTCAGGGATGACCCCAAGGATGGCCAGCAGTGGGTTCCTGGGCAGCTGAGAGGCAAAAATTTTGTCCAATGTTTGTGTTATATTAGGTTTTTGTTTGTTAAAAAAAAAAAATATTTGAGCACTGAGACCCAATGTATCAAATATGATACAAAAATATGAAAAAAAAAAAAAAAGTTTTTGGTTGTTCACAAAGACCAATAAAGGCTCCACTTTCAAAGAACTGGAATTTTCTGTCAGTTATTTAATTGTTCAGGCTTTACGGGGTTAAAAACATTTTGAACAGCTCAAATCTGATTTTTCCAAATCCAGCCCAGGCCACTTTCATATGTGGTTCTAAATCTGATATGTATCTGATGTTTGCAATGCGACTTCAGTCTGAATGGCCAGGGCACATTTATCCAACCTTTACGTCACTGAAATGCGACAAACGTCACAATTCTGGGTCTCAGGGGGAGGAGTGGTGGGAAAAGCGTATTTACTTCTGTAAACACAGTGCATGTCTGTGTGGTCACGTATTACATCAGGACCTCTTTTGTAAATGTGGGTCATTGCAGGGTTGCATTCAGTTCTTACTCTAAACTGATAGAAGTTGCATTTAACGTGTAATATGAATGAGCACTGAAAAAAATCAGATTTCACCAAAAATTCAGAAATGTGCATTAAGACCTGCTGTCTGACTGTAGCCTAAAAGGAGAACAATTACAGCAACATTATATACAGGTGCTTCTATGAAACTGGGTTTATTTTGGTATCTGGCAGTTTGCCAGCTTTTTAGACCCAATAATAAAAGAGAAATTTAGACACTCCCCCCCCAGGATGTACCTAATGGTGACCTCAGATAAATGCATAAAAATTACATTCTCACTTTGAGCCATCCCAAAATTAATGAATTTTTAATCAAATATTTGGGCCAAAGTAGGACCAAAATTGGGACATGAAACACTACCTAGGTGTCAGTTCATCTTATTTTGAAAACAGCTGTAAATGGTCTTATATAGCGCTATAAATAAAGACATTGTGTTAAATTTGAAGATTCTAGTGTTTTTTTCTAATCCAGACGTGGGTTTTTCATGAATCTCAGTCTCATTCCAGGTTTTGTATGTAACCCATTGTGTCCACTTGCGTTACATACAGAACCTGCCCAGTTAAACACGTATAAATCACAAATGATTTTGCAACAGCGGCCATTTTTGTGAAACACTCTGCCTTGCATAATTAGTTCAATTCCCAAAATGTACCTGTGAGAGAATAAAGAAATAGGTGAAAAAATAGTAGTGTGTAATTTTTGTGTCCTTTTAACAATGTTACATGCAGATTTTTGTATTAAATATAATGTAAAATAATATAAACATGTGTTTCATCTGAAAAATAGTTTTTCTTTTATCTCACTAAGTATTTCTTTTTAAAATAGACCCAAAGTGCTTCCAAACTTGCTTCATAACATTAGTCTACACCTGGTTTGAATTTTTACCCCCCCATGTCCTGGTTTTAGGACCAGTTTCATAGATATACCCATATAAAAAAAAAAAAAAAAAGGTTAATTTAACTTTTAAAAATAACTGATGAAAAACTTATGGTTAATTACAGACATAGGATAATTATGAAGAATAAAGATACAGGAAAAAAAAAATGCTGTCTACTCTTATCTGCTTTTCTTGGGTTTTGTACATTTATATAAAACATACCTTTCCTGCAGAAAAGGACCCTGCATTTCAATTTAAAAAATAATTAAAGTGTTTGATAGAAAAAGTGTATAGGAGAAAATTGCAGATGGTGGCGGTAAGATGAACAGTGACAAAGAGAAAGAGATTTGAGAGTTCACTGGCTGGACAAACCCTTAATGGCACTGTGCTGTGTGGGCTGGAGTGGACCAAACACAGTAGATCATGGTGTTTACAGCCGGTTAACAACCTGGACTCAGTGTGTCAGCTGTGGTGGAAGGATCGCCACCGGGACAACAGGCTGAAGGTGCTCAGTTGCTTTCAATATGCCTGCATGATATATGAAAAATGTTGATGAAGGGTTAGTAGCAGCCCAGTTTTCTGCTGCAACAGTGAAAAAGAATAAAAACATATGCCTTTCAAGATCTACAGCTGCAGGTTTAGTGGAATTTTAGTGCACATTTCTGTTGGCTTCAGTGCATAGAAATACTGTAATTCTGTATCCTTATTTTTTTCTGCTGCTCGGAAAAGAGGCTGCTGATTATACGAACGCTGCCCGATAGATCTTCAGAGCTCGGCCTAGTGGAATGTCTCCCCTCCTCTGTTTAAACAAAGCCCGAGATAAGATTTAAGGAGAATCCTTAAGGTGATCCAGCTGCCCTCCTCCAAGCTGCAGCCGGCACAGAGCCATAATGAAGACTGAGGAAAAAGGCTCAGAGACCCACCTCCAGAAGGCAGGGCTGCAGATGAATACATTCACTCTCACATTTCCTTACAGCTTATCCCCTCTCCAGAAAAAGGGAAAGCAAAAGGGAGATGAGAGGAAGAGGGATGACTCTGTTTTTAGTTTTGTCACACTCCTTACTATCTTTTCCTGGTTTGTTTCTGAATAGCCACTGCTGTTGTTGACCGTTAATCACAAGTCCCTGTCATTTCTCTGGCATTTTCTGTTTTCGGATTTACATGTGAATTACTTGGAGAGCAAATCATTTATGTGCCACATCCATTCCTTACAGCACATTTTAATGATAGCTGTATGTTTGAATTTTCTCAATTATTCCATGTCCCCGTCTCTTCCCCCTCACTCTGGGCAGGCAAATGCATTTTCTCTTTTAATTGCATTCAAAACTGAAACTGGAAAAAAAAACAACAACTGCCCAATTGCATAAAAAAGCCAGAGGATGCATATAAATGCATTTTTGTCACATGCGTGATTACATTACATCAAAAGAATGTTTAACATTTTGTCACATCAAGCTGTAATTAATGCAAAACATATTTGCAAGAACAACACATTTTATTTAAAAAAAAATATATAATAATAATTCGGCCTAATGCTGTGTGTTGCTCAGGATAATCCAGAGAGAGAGAGAGAGAGAGAGAGAGAGAGAGAGAGAGAGAGAGGGAGGGAGAGAGAGGGAAGAAATAATTAGCAGAGAGAAGCGATTGCACTAATGAGAGGAGAATTTGACTAGGATACTTTACTTGACCCCCAGTGTTCCTTGGCTGTCCAAGAAAAAAAGGCTGATTTATAATTATACTCTGCAATGCACCATGAAATTGTTATTGTGGAATACCTTTTTGAAAATGTTATCAAACAATTACTTTAATTTTTCCCCCTGGAAACTGTTGCACATGTCTACCAAAATGAGATGGTGGAGCAGAGTCTCCTGCCTGTCATCCACTGCTGTTCATGCAGATGAGCTTTTTTTTTTTTTTTTTCTTTTTTCTTCCTCCCTTCCCCAGAGTCTCTGTTCCGAGGGATGCTGTGGCAAATAAAATAATACTCTGATAAAACTGAAATATTTTATGACAGAATGATAATCATTGCAAGCATACGTGCCACTGATATGGGGCTGTTGCGGTTGGGAGAGGAGAGGAAATAATCCTTTTTGTGGGCTTTAAAAAATGAATCTCAGTTGAATCACATCAGAGAAAAAAAACTCAAAGACAGTTCCAAGATGAGCCAACTCCAGGAGAAAATGACCTCCTCGTTTTGGTGATAAAGTTCTAGCCAAAATATGATATCAGCCTGCGACGTGACTCATTAGAAATGTGTGTATGGCGTGGAGGCAGCTCTCCCTATCTGCCAGTGCCTGGCTTGCCGACTGATAAGAGGCAAATGCAAATGTCCTGATAAGAACTGAATGCAAATATTTATGATATGATATTCCCTGGGAATTATGTGTGGATAAAACAAAGTGTATTATTTCCCTGTAATTCTTTCAGGTTTGCCAAAATGTCCTTTTTTTGCTTTCAGAATTTGCATTTCTTCAAAATTGATTGGGCCTGCGTATTATGTTAAGCTATTTGTTTGCTGAGGATGGTAATTAGTTACTGTAATTACAGCGATGACAGTTGCTAAATTGTTTTTAAAGCATTACAGTGTGTCTGTGCCAGAAGATTGCAGTACTTATTTTAGGATTTAAGCATTTGCTGGAAACACTCCCACTCTAAGGCCAAAGTGGGAATTTTTTGAACTACAAAGCAGCCATTTTCTAAGCAAAGACATTTTTGAAAATGTCTGTTAATTTGCACTAATTGCTGGTTTGACTATGTTGTGCAGTTTCTTCTCCGATCAGGGACTTGTTACTGATAGGATGTCTTGAGGGATCAAAATGGGCTTGAAATAGTTTAAATACATGTGTTTGGTAGCTTTGTACGCTCATTTAAGTCAGACTTTTAATGTTCTCTGTCACCCAAGAAACAAATTGTTGTTGAAGGCACATTTGTAATTATGGTTCCCAGTGTAGCCTATACAGGCTTTCAAGTTTAGTAAACATTAATTAGTGTGGACACAGACAGTTGGGTGTTTTAGAGGGCGTTTCATGTACAGCATAAACAGCAAATGTCTGAATCACATGGATCAGGACTGTTGGTGCTGCTTGTACATATTTCTAACGTGGAAATACAGAAACAGAAGCAAAGCACAACATACTGTCGACCAGAATGAGGAGATATAAATAGATTGCAAAGATATTTTTGTCAAATCATCCTCATCAGCACAACCTGCTGTAGGTTGTAAGTGTTTATAGTGCAGCAAATACATTAACATTTCCTTGATTTTAGTGAAGACATACATCAGGCTTCATACCCTTCTGAATGTTTTGATTAATACCTTTAAAGTACAGGTGTTAAATATACGGCCTGGGGGCCAAATCCGGCCCGCCAAAGGATCCAGTCTGGCCTGTGGGATGAATATGTGAAACACAAAAATTACACTGAAGATATTAACAATCGCAGATGTCAAAATTATTTTAATTCAGATTCCGCATACAGACCAATTAGATATCAAGTAGGTCAGACCAGTAAAATACTATCATATTAAACCTATAAATAATGAAAACAACACATTTTCTCTTTGTTTTAGTGTAAAAAAAGTAAAATTACATGAAAATGTTTATATCAAAAAACTGTTATTCTACAAAAAATGTGAATAACCTGAAATGTCTTAAGATAAGTAAATGTAATTTTACCAATATTCTGCCTGTTATTAAATCTTTTGTGTATTTGTAACTGTAATATAAGTTATAATGCACATGTGTAAATGATACACTGATAATCTGAGGCAGAATATTGTTAAAATTGCAGTTGTTTTTTGTTAGGTGTTTCCAGTTGTTCATGTTATTCCGATTTTTGTAGATGTTAACATTATCATAATTTAATTTTACTTTTTTCACTGTTATTATTTTACTGGTCCGGCCCACTTGAGATCATACTGGGCTGAATGCGGCCCCTGAACTAAAATGAATTTGACACCCCTGCTTTAAAGTATATTGATATGGTTTATGCAATGACACATAGTTTCAAGCACAAACTATGTAGAGAAAATTAAATAAAAGTATTGATTCCAAATAAAATGCTCTGTGATTCCACTTTTTGAGGGCCCAGGGGCAACAAGCCCAGTTTCCTTCTAAAGTATTATGCTATAAGTGCATAATTGGATTTACTATTAACATAATCGGACAGCGTGCATGTTGACTCAGATATTCCCTCATGAGATGCACTGCTCCTCTAAACCTTATAGAAGGAGACGGTGAACGCACATCCAGGTCCCATGAGCTGCTCTTTGTTTCTCTAACATCATATCTAATGTTGGATGAGCCTGTTTCCTTACAAGGGTGTAAAAGTGGAAGGAACATTTTATAATCAGACGCGTCGTAGACATGCTTACTAATTACTGTTGGACACTTTTGTCAGTGCTCGAGTTTACTTTTAAATTTTGAGAAGCAAATCTTTTGTTCTTTATTTCTGTGAGACAAAAAAAAAAAAAAAAAGCAGAATAGAAAGCTCTGGTAAGTGCAGAAAAGATGATGCTTCAAGCCTTTTTTATTTAACCCTTTATCAGGCAGGTGACTTTTTTGGGTAATTTCTGCATACATTACAAGACAATGACAGTTACGGTGAGGACAGGGAGTCAACAGTCTCAGGGCTTATGTGGTCCACAGGGTCTATAACAGGGGTGTCAAACTCATTTTCTTTCAGGGGCCACATTCAGCCCAGTTTGATCTCCAGTGGGCCGGACCAGTCAAATAATAGCAGAATAACCTATAAATAATGACAACTCCAAATTTTTTGTACGCAAAAAATAACATTAAATTATGAAAAAATATTTACATTTTACAAACTAGCCAAACAAAAAAGATGTGAATAGCCTGAAAAAAACGTAAATTTGTGATGAAAAATAAGAAGAAATTATAAGAAAAATTTGATCATTCTCATGCCTCAACTTATGATTTCTACATGTGCATCACAGATCAGATCTACCAAGACACAAAACAGGCCGAATATTGTTAAAATTACACTTATTTTTTTTTACACATTTCAGGTTGTTCATATTTGTTCTGGTTATTGACGTTTTATTATTAAAAGATATCAGAGTTTAATGTTCTTTGCACTAAATCAAAGACAAAAAACTGGTGTTGCCATTATTTATAGGCATAATGTCATAATACTTTTTTCACAGTAAACCAAGAAGAACATTTGGAGTCATTATTTCTAGGTTACTATGCTATTATTTTCAAGTTTGACGCCCTTGACTGTTAATATATTCTACACTTTGCAAATTCATCCCGCCGGCCAGATTGGAATCTTTGGTGGGCCGGTTTTGGCCCCCGGACCGCATGTTTGACACCTGTGGTCTATAAGGTCCACCTCTGCATGAACAGTGAGTGTACCTGCTTTGTTAGGTACCATGAAGTAATGGTACTAATGTAAGGAATGATGTTCAGAGGGTTAATGTGGATGTTGATCAGCACTTATGTTGGTCTAATGTTCTAAAATACATGTTCTTTTCATCTTACATGTGTTTTTCTTGTATTTATAATATATCCTTCTTTGATTTTATTTTTCTCTGCCACCTACAGGTAAGGAACCAAATATGGTAACTTCACCAACCTCGATTTTCTACATAACGATGAAAAAAATTAAAAAATAAAAGTAATACAGTGCCCAATAAAGGGTTAACAAAAACAAACAAACAAAACCCCTGCTTTATTAGGTACCACGAAGTAATGGTACAAATGTAAGGAATGATGTTTAAAGGGAAAATGTGGAAGTTGATCAGCAATTATGTTGTTCTAATGTTCTAAAACACACTTTCCTTTCAGCCTACATGTGTTTTTCTTGTATTTTTTATATAAACTTCTTTGATTTTTTGTTTTTCTTGGCCACTTACAGATAAGAAACCAAAAATGGTAACTTCATTGACCTTGATTTTCTACATAACAATGAAAAAGTAAATAAAAGTAATCCACTCTCGTTATGTCCTCCAGTATCACACTAAGGTTGGAATTTTGAATTTCACAGTATTTCTATGGGTGTCCTACAAAGCAGTGTTTCCCTTGTTGAGCCGCAGCACATATTTAACATTAGAAAAATTACAAGGCACACCATCAGAGACAAATTCCAACAAAAGTATGTGAATTGAAATATAATGCAAATATTGTCTCAGTTTACTTACTGTGTGAAACCTGGGCCTGTTAAGTTGAACACAAAGTTAATATTCTTGCAGGAATTGAAGAAAGACGCGGGGCGTTTGGAACGACAAAGCTGAGAGGGGTGTGTCAGCGACCCCTTGGATTGACCCCCAGTTTACGGATTGAGATCCATATTATAGAGGCATACCCCCCCCCCCCCCTCTCCACGGGTATCCCGCTGATCCGTACATCACTAGTGAGGGGGGCTTTATCAATAGAATACACCGCATCAGTGTCGGTTCACTTTCATTTTCACTTTGCAAAGGGAAACTGTTGTTGTAGAGTGGATCATTGGCGTGTGCAGTCATACCTATCTATACGACGCCGCTTGCTTATTTATTTATTCATTTATGTATTTATTAGGGACCAATCCAATCCAACTTTATTTATAAAGCACTTTAAAACAACCACAGTGGACCAAAGTGCTTTACAGACAAATAAAAGCACAATATAAATTAATAAAAGCATTAAAACAAACATTAAAATCAAATCAAATCAAATAAAACAAGTTAAAATATAAAAACAGAAACAAAATGTCCACATTGCATGAGTGTTAAAAGGCCAAGGAGACAGTGCATATTAATGAACATCTACAACAATGGCAGCTGTAAATATGCCAGATTGTAGCAGCAGTGCTAGTTTCCATCTGTAGTCCATTGGCAGGTGACAAGAAAAACAGTTGACAAAAGACCAAACATCATAAAAACACACAGAACAGCACAGTGAGGCTTAGAGCTTAGGGCAGTGGTTTCCAACCTTTTTTGTCTCATGACCCCATTTTAACATCACAAATGTTAAAATGTCTGGCGACCCCAGACATTCAAAACGGAGACTTTTTCTTTGCTGAAATTAATTTGTTTTTGATCATGTAATAGTTTACTATACTATGTGTCAAATAAACATTCATTTTAGATGACATTTAGTCTATATAATGTATATTATTATGGACGGAGGCAGAAAAGCCAGGTGTAGATTACTGCACAAAGGGAGAATTTTGTTTTCCTACAGTCAGTCCAACTTGGATTTACAAGGCTGACAATTAATACTGAACAAACCAGAACTCAAACTATGAATTATGAAAGAGCTGCAGCATCTGAAACCGACCACAATGAACATTTGACAGATAAACAGAACCACAGTGCTTCAGTTTCAGACTCAGAGTTTGTCATGTCTTTTATGTATTGGGATTGTCTCTCTCAAATCACCATATCTTTTTTTATCAGTAATTTTATTTTTATCAATTGCTACAAATTTCAGGCGACCCCATTTGAATTCCAGGTGACCCCACGTGGGGTCCCGACCCCAGGGTTGAAAAACACTGGCTTAGGGCCTAGAGTACCAATCAGGTGAAAGTGGATAATCTTCCACAGCACACTTGATGATTTCTCAGTGCACACTTATGTGGTTGGGAAACACTGCTATAAAGGGTTAAGTGTATGCAGTAGTTGCCTTTTAATTTGCAACCATAAGAAAGAAAAATCAATCATATCATTGCAAAAGGTAAAAAACAAACAAACCACACACTCACAAAAAAACACATTCAACCATGAGCAAGGAATCAGTAACAGCATCAGGACCCTGTTTCTTATTGCCCGGAGCAAAATGGAAACTTTACCTGAAAGATACACATTTAAGAGAGCCTACAGAATAAAGCAGTGGAAGAGGAAGAGGAGGAGGCTGCAGATAGAAACGCACAACTCCACACACAGCTCTATCAGTGAAAGAGCTGAAATAACCCGCTACTGGAGCTGAAATGTGGCCTTGGTGTGTGGGGTGAATTCCCATGTTGTGTTTCTGTTGCGTAAATACCCAGCACCCCATGAGCCAAGCCTAAATCCACGCCTGCTCCGACACACACACACATACACACAGCATCCATATTAGATGCACCCGCTAGTTACTTCTTAATTAACACCTACTGCAGCCATAATAATAGAATCACTTTTCCCCCTTTCTGAAATCCCTTTGAAATTACGCAGGATTAAGGAAAGTTGGTTGCTAAATTGGTGTGTGCATCTGTAATTTAATTGCATCTGAGGCCATTAATTAATAAGGTGCCTCCTTTAATAGTTAATGTATAATTGCTATTAATTAACAGCCGGTCTTGATAAAGTGTCACCAAAATCAAACAAAAACAATTAGCTTTTTGAGGTAAGTGTCTTTTAAAAGCCTCATTATTAGCACTAGAGGTAATATACAGTAGTTAGAATGATAAAGAAGCCAGTGTAGATTTTAATTTGGATGAGGAGAGATGGGAAAAAAAAAAAAAAAAAAAAACACAGTTGACATCCATGAGGGAATTACCATGCAGTAATTATGGGATAAGCTTATTGTAACATGATAAATAATGCTGTGAATCTGTCCCCTCCAGTTAGGTTGTCTCCTCTTTTTATTAGGACAGACTATAATTCCACATCTTGTGTTGCTCGAGCACAAAATTTAGTCCTGTTTAGTTCCTCATCAGCGTTTTGCAGATCAAATACAAATATAGCAAGAGTGATTGTGAGACAAGTGCAGGCCACCTATAGTTTTTATGGCCAATTCCTGTGTTCGTGACTCAGGTTTATGCATCTGAAGACATATTACTGCTCTAAATCTCTGCTGCTCTCACTTCCAAGTTAAAGAGTTCCATTCCCTGATGAAAGCAGCTGTGTGAAGTCCTCGTGTTTGTTTGGGTCTCCCTTGATTGCGGTGTCACATGGAGTAAATATAACAAGTAATAACTTAGACAACAGCGTGACCACTCTTTTACAAACTTGGTGCGAATAGCAGCTTTTGCGTTTGATCTCACGCAACCTGAGGCTCATATAAGGAGAAACAGCGTCGAAACAATATGTGAGCTTTGTTCCTGTTATCTGGAATAAATCAAGAGGTTGTGGTTTTTAGCTGAGATTTACATGTGCGGCAGCCGTCGGTACAAAAATGAATTGGGTGCCGGGTTAAGAAGCATAAACATACATCTGGAGCGTGGAACTTTAAACAAACCCAACTATTATTTGCAGTGCTGTATTACCATGAATACAAATGACAGCATGACCTCAATTTTCTGCACTGTGTGAGAGAGTGGAGGAAAAACCAATGGTTTAAGTGCTATTCCTTTCCAAAGTGCTTGTTTGGTCTCAGATTCACTCCTATCACAGAGTCAACAATCATACTGTTTAGTATTGAATTGGCCAAAATTATATTCAGTCTGCCTGTCCACAGGCGACTATTGCTGCATTCCAGGCAACCCGTAACTTATGTTTTTCCAACCTTCTACCGGTGAAAATGCACTGGAATCGCAGTCAAACCTGTGATTTCCCGCCCGTGATCACTTGCACTAGATCGATGTACTTCCAGTTCCGAGTTCTGACGTCACGTAGCAATGGCGGCCCCCATGGATGAGGTGTTTATGCAGATTGTGTATTAAAACAAGGTATATATATTATGATATATATATATATATATATATATATATATATATATATATATATATATATATATATATATATATGATATTATTTATCTGCAAATGTTCTGCATAATCAGCAGCTACTCTAACATTAGCTAGTTTTCAGTCCATTGAGTGCAAGAATAAATTAATGCCAAATACATATCCAAATATACAAATGACATAACATAAAAGGTATAAGAGCTTCTCTTGCCTTATGTGCTGTTTTTACTCCTCTGCTACCCTCAGATAAGCAAAGAGCAAACACATCTGGGCGGGGGCATAGAATTGCATATGGACGCTAGAACATGTCCCTGCCAATATCCAGTCACTACTGTGTAGTCACTATCAATACAACTGCTGTCCAGTAGTGTTTAGGCAGTGATTCTGGCACACAAAGGGTTAATAGTTGGTCTCTGCTTGAAGTCCCGCCTCTAACGTAAATATCGCTCTCTGATTGGCTCTTCGGTTTTGCTAACGTACATGTGATTGGCCGACCCCGCTATCACTCCATCTACTTGTAAAAGGAACCTGCTAGTTGGACCGCTAACGTAAGTTGACAGTATGTTTGGCATTTGTTCTGCCTGGGTCACGTTAGCTAGATGGATTTGAATATCAGTGGTGTCGTTTACATGTACATTTCAGTGGCAGCTGCTTTTCCTTCAGACAGGGGAAGCTCATTGTCGGCTTACATCAAAAAAATTGTCAAGTTATTCAAACATACATTCAGCCCTCCGTTCCTTTTTAAGAAAATGCTCAGTGACCTTATTGTACCCAGTAGGCGTCTTTTCCAGGGACTGGACCAGTGTCCTCTCAATGTACAGCAGAGCTTGGCTGCTTTGACGGCCTTGGCCCATTGTGTTACGAGTGTAAGATTTCAGCCTTTTTAAACAAGAGATGCTCCTTTCACTCCAACCTAGCCGACAGTTTGATTGATTTAACTACTTACAAAACGATATTAAACTCGAACAAGAAATGATTAAATTATGGAACTGAAACAAGAAAACATTGAAATTATGTTAAATTGAAACAAGGAAGTACAATGAGTGTGTTTTATTTACAGTGCAAGAAATGACTGAGTTATTTCATAGTGGTTTATCTCTCAATTTCACAGCAGAATGTGTGACTGTGTTAAACTGAACTGTGTCAGTGAAGGAGTAGATCTCAAACTAGCTGTCAATCAAATGGGATTCAGCCTTTCGACTGATCCTCCAATCAGCACGTGGAAGCCCAGTGTCCAGCCCGGCCGAGCTCCGCCCACAGCTCCATTCACCCCCAGAGACGCCGGGCGTTCGGGGGCGGGACAACATTGTGGCATTTATCCAATTACTGTCCAGTTTTGAGGCAATGAAAACAACTGTTCCACTCAGTCCCATTGAAGTGCATGGACGCTGAGCGTCTACGGACAAATGCACTGAGCAGAGATTGAATGAGCAAACAGAGACACGGGAATGGATGAGAAGTAAACAACGTCGAGTCTGTTGATTTGTGATAAAGCTGATTCTGAACGAACTCATCTGTGAGATGAACGTGTTCTAACACATTTGTAGTCAATGAAATGTCAACACAACCGTACATATTTAACCATTTAATTTTCGTCATTTTAGGGAAAGCCAGGCTTCCCTTGCAGTCTATGAGAAATCGCCTCTGGTACATTTGTACATGTGTTTGTTTGCGTGCGTGTGTGTGAGTGCGTGCCCGTGCGCGTGTGCTCGGTAATTAGGATGTAAAGGATGTCAAAGAAAAGAAAACTGGTCAGAAGACATTTGTTTAGGAGTCAAAGTGTAAGTTAGTTCAAGGGTATAGAAGTGTAGAGGCTCAACACAGATATTGAATAAAAGACACTATTTAACACCAGACAGATGCACTTTTTAAAGTTATTTTTACTTATTATTTTCATGTGTTTCTATGGAAGAGAGCAACTGTTTAAAAAAACACAACTAAAGAAAATTTGTGGGGGAAAATACAATAAAAACTCAGATTATAAATTCTAGATGTGATTTTATCCATATTTTTGGGGAATAAATTACATGTAATAATTGAGAGTACAAGCCTTTTTTGCTCAGGCAGTAACTGTACCATCAAACTGTATGATCAGTGTATCCAGAATCTGATCATATGTTATGCATCAACATATTTATGTCAGATGACAGACAGTAGAGAGGAGGGAGGAGGAAGAGGAGGAAATTCACAGTTGAGTTTAAATAATAATGGATATATTAGTCATGAGAATAACTTTGCAGAAGGCATTAAATTCTTGTACTGTCCTTAGATATTCAGATATGCATTATAAACATGTCAGTTACTGATTTTTTTGTTTTTTTCTGACTATGATTGTTTGCTTGTTTAATCAGCTCTATTTGATGGGAAATTATGAAAATGCTAAAAAACACATCATATTTCAGGTGTGCTTCCTTGTCTTTCTGACTTTTGTGTCCCCACCAGTGTCAGTATCAAACCTACTCCCTTGCCTCTGGGATAGAAATGACTGTAAATGAACAAAACGTATGGTCCGCCATGCTGGTTTGTTTACATCTAACTCCCACAATTCCTTGCACTCTGGCAGTTTAGTGTGACTTGCCTGGAACGTTACAAAGTCATGAGTCGTGGTTTGAAGTCGTGACTTACACGCTCACAAAACGGCCTGGAACGCAGTGTATTACAACAGCCCATTTTTCCCTTGCTCTATGGTTCCCAGATAGAAATATACATATATATACATATATACATATACACTGCAATTTTAGCCTGTTTTAGCCTTTATTTAATGAGGCATCAGGTATAGTAAAGAACCTAAACACTTAGCCTCATAAGTCGTTTTCACCTTGGTTCAGTGTAGAGAGAAGCTCCAAGCCACTCGCTAAACAATTACAGCATATTAGCTACTTGTCAGTCAGACCTTTTGGAGACGATACATCTCCATTTATTTCCTCGCTACATTTTCTTCCCCTGCTCACTCGCTCGCTCGCCTACTCTGCTCTGCTCTCCCCAGACAGGCAGGGATGTGCGGGGAGTCCATAGGGAACTGTGGAATATTTCACTCCGCCAGTGAGGCACCCAGTGGGAATAGGGGTTGAAACTGTGCGAGTATGTATCTCATTAGTTCAGTTATGTAATTTGGAGCACTGATAATCCTCCAGGACTGCCAAGTTGCGCACCTCAGAAACAAGAGTTAGAGTCGTCGTCAACACGCAGCCAAGTACAATCTACGCTGCTAATTGCCTGGTGTGGTAATGTGACTGGTAATGTAAGCTCCAGTCCCCTTCTGCACCCAAGGTAAACACTGTAGTGGCAATGGAGAATGAAACGCCTAGTGTTATTTTTATTATTAATCTTCAAAGAAAGTTCTAAAACCATTCATAAAATACAAAACTAAAAACACAGTCAATAATTTAAAAGGTACTAAAACAATGTTCCTTAAAAGCAAAGCAGAACCAGATTCAATCAATTAGAAAAACATCTACATCTGGATGTAAAAGGTAGAATTTCATCTCCTTAAAGCTGTGATCAATGATTTTATAGAAAGATAAATACTGTAGCACAAATGGAGAATGAAACACTTATTGTTATTTTTATTATTAACCTTTAAAGTCAGTTCTAAAACCATTCATAAAATACAAAACTAAAAACACCATCAATAATTTAAAAGGTACTAAAACAATGTTCCTTAAAAGCAAAGCAGAACCAGATTCAGCTATTAGAAAAAACATTTACATCTGGATTTATCCTTTCCCCATTCATTTAGCTTAAGTAACTGATAACAAATAACATGAGATAAAGCAGTTACTGTAAACGTTTATTACACGTTTATTAATATTTCCTCTTCTTAAAGCTGCAATCAATGATTTTATAGAAAGTTAAACACAGTAAAAATCAGTTCTAAAACCATTCATAAAATACAAAACTAAAAACACCATCAATAATTTAAAAGCTACTAAAACAATGTTCCTTAAAAGCAAAGCAGAACCAGATTTAATCAATTAGAAAAACATCTGCATCTGGATGTAAAAGGTAGAATTTCATCTCCTTAAAGCTGCGATCAGTGATTTTATAGAAAGGTAAATACTGTAGCACAAATGGAGAATGAAACACTTATTATTATTATTTTATTATCAACCTTTAAAGTCAGTTATAAACCATTCATAAAACACTGAACTAAAAACACCATCAATGGTTTAAATAATACTAAAAGAATACAATAATGTTCCTTAAAAGCAAAGTAGAACCAGATTCAACTATTCGAAAAACATTTACATCTGGATTTATCCTTTCCCCATTCATTAGTAACTGGTAACAAATACCATAAGATAAAGCAGTTACTATAAACGTTTATTACACGTTTATTAATATTTCATCTTCTTAAATCTGCGATCAGTGATTTTATAGAAAGTTAAACACAGTAAAAATCAGTTCTAAAACCATTCATAAAACATTAAACAAAAAACACCATCAACAATTTAAAAGCTACTAAAAGAATGTTCCTTAAAAGCAAAGCAGAACCAGATTTAATCAATTAGAAAAACATCTGCATCTGGATGTAAAAGGTAGAATTCTGCATTGAAACTTACAACAAAAACACATTTATTAATATTTCATCTCCTTAAAGTGACCAATAATTTTATGGAAAGTTAAACACTGTAGTACAAATGGAGAATGAAACACTTACTGTTATCTTTATTATTAACCTTTAAAAACACATAGCAGTTCCAAAACCATTCGTAAAACACTGAACTAAAAACACCATTAATAATTTAAAAGATACTAAAACAGTGTTCCTTAAAACTAAAGCAGAACCAGATTCAATCAGTTAGAAAAATATTTACATCTGGGTTTATTCTTTTCACATTCATGTAGCGGGTAACAAATTCTTTAATTCATAGAAAGGTAAAAACTGTAGTACAAATGGAGAATGAAATGCATTTTATTATTATTATTATTATTATTATTATTATTATATTATTAAGCTTTAAAAACACATAGTTAAAAACCATTCATTAAACACTAAACTAAAAACATCATCAATAATTTAAAAGGCACTAAAAGTATACAGCAATGTTCATTAAAAGCAAAGCAGAACCAGATTCAGTCAGTTAGAAAAATTTATCCTTTTCACATTCATTTAGCTTAAGTAACAGGTAAGTTAATGCAGTTAAATGCTAGTGTTTGCACCATAATCTATCTGCTTTAATTAAAAGGACAATGTTGCTCTTTAGGTTAGAATTCTGCATTGAAACTTACAACAAGAACAAGTTTATTAATATTTCATCTCCTTAAAGCTGTGATCAGTGATTAAATACAAAGTTAAACACTCTAGTACAAATGGAGAATGAAACACTTACTATTATTTTTATTATTAACCTTTAAAAACACATAGTAAAGGCCAGTTCTAAAACCATTCATAAAATACTAAACTAAAAACACCATCAATAATTTAAAAGCTATTAAAACAATGTTCCTTAAAAGCAAAGCAGAACCAGATTCAATTAGAAAAACATCCACATCTGGATGTTAAAGGTAGTATTTCATCTCCTTAAAGCTGCGATCAATGATTTTATAGAACGGTAAATACTGAAGCACAAATGGAGAATGAAACACGTATTGTTATTTTTATTATTAACCTTTAAAGTCAGTTCTAAAACCATTCATAAAATACAAAACTAAAAACACCATCAATAATTTAAAAGCTACTAAAACAATGTTCCTTAAAAGCAAAGCAGAACCAGATTCACATTCATTCTTTTCACATTCATTTATCTTAAATAACAGGTGAAGCAGTTAAATGCTAATGTTTGCACCATAATCTATCCACTTTAATTAAAGGGACAGTTTTGCTGTAAAAGTTAAAATTCTGCATTGAAACTTGACAATGATTTTATGGAAAGGTAAACACTTTTGTTCAAATGGGGAGTGAATGGGGAGAGATTTTCTTTTTTTTTAGGTTTTTAAAAACAATTAGTAAAAGTCAGTTCTAAAACCATAGGTAAAACACTCAATTAAAAACACCATCAATAATTTAAAACGTACTAAATGTTCCTTAAAATCATCTCAAACCAGAACAGAACCAATTACAAAAACATCTACATCTGGATTTATTCTTTTCCCATTCATTTAACAGCGAACAAATTCTTTAATTCACAGAAAGGTAAACACTGTAGTACAAATGAAGAATGAAACGCATTTTATCTTTAATTACAAACCTTTATTTAACCAAGAAAAAAGACAATAGAGACAGAAAATAGAGATTTCATCCACACATCCACACTACAAATGTGCATAAAACACATAGAAAAACTCAGTTCTGAACATAAAACACTCAATTAAAAACCTAGACCTACATATAAAACACCATCAATAATTTAAAAGGTACTTAAAGTATACAGCAATGTTCCTTGAAAGCATCTCAAAGCAGAACACAATCAATCAAAGTTAGAATTCAGCACTGAAACTTACAATAACAACACTTTTATTAATATTTCATCTCCTTAAAGCTGCACAAATCAGTGATTTTATAGAAAGGTTAACACTGTAGTACAAATGGAGAATGAAACACTTATAATTTTTTCTTATAATTAACCTTTATAAATCATTCATTCTAAAACCATACATAAAACACTAAACTCAAAACACTCTCAATAATTTAAAAGCTACTTAAAGTATACAACAATGGTCCTTAAAAGGATCTCGAAGCAGAACAGAATCAAGCAATTACAAATATATCTACATCCAGATTTCTCCTTTTCACATTCATTTAGCTTAAATAACAGGTAAAGCAGCTAAATGCTAATGTTTGCGCCATAATCTATCCACTTTAATTAAAGGGACAGTTTTGCTGTAAAAGTTAAAATTCTGCATTGAAACTTGACAATGATTTTATGGAAAGGTAAACACTTTTGTTCAAATGGGGAGTGAATGGGGAGAGATTTTCTTTTTTTTTAGGTTTTTAAAAACAATTAGTAAAAGTCAGTTCTAAAACCATAGGTAAAACACTCAATTAAAAACACCATCAATAATTTAAAACGTACTAAATGTTCCTTAAAATCATCTCAAACCAGAACAGAACCAATTAGAAAAACATCTACATCTGGATTTATTCTTTTCCCATTCATTTAACAGCGAACAAATTCTTTAATTCACAGAAAGGTAAACACTGTAGTACAAATGAAGAATGAAACGCATTTTATCTTTAATTACAAACCTTTATTTAACCAAGAAAAAAGACAATAGAGACAGAAAATAGAGATTTCATCCACACATCCACACTACAAATGTACATAAAACACACAGAAAAACTCAGTTCTGAACATAAAACACTCAATTAAAAACCTAGACCTACATATAAAACACCATCAATAATTTAAAAGGTACTTAAAGTATACAGCAATGTTCCTTGAAAGCATCTCAAAGCAGAACACAATCAATCAAAGTTAGAATTCAGCATTGAGACTTACAATAACAACACTTTTATTAATATTTCATCTCCTTAAAGCTGCACAAATCAATGATTTTATAGAAAAGTTAACACTGTAGTACAAATGGAGAATGAAACACTTATAATTTTTCTTATAATTAACCTTTATAAATCATTCATTCTAAAACCATACATAAAACACTAAACTCAAAACACTCTCAATAATTTAAAAGCTACTTAAAATATACAACAATGGCCCTTAAAAGGATCTCGAAGCAGAACAGAATCAAGCAATTACAAATATATCTACATCCAGATTTCTCCTTTTCACATTCATTTAGCTTAAAAAACAGGTAAAGCAGCTAAATGCTAATGTTTGCACCATAATCTATTCGCTCTAATTAAAAGGACAATGTTGCTGTGAAGGTTAGAATTCAGCACTGAAACTTACAACAAGAACACGTTTACTAATATTTAATCTCCTTAAAACTGCACTAATCAATGATTTTGTAGAAAGGTAAACACTTGTACAAATGGAGAATGAAACACTTATTTTCTTTTTTTATTAACCTTTAAAAACACGTAGTAGATGTCAGTTCTAAAACCATACGTAAAACACTAAACTAAAAACACCATTAATAACACTGGTCGACAACAAATTTATTGTTTAAGTTTTTTGAGCTGATTTAGGATAATTTTGGTGTGCTGAATCCAAAAATCACATGAATTTTGCTCAATCAGGTCAACTTTCTGAACTATGCTACATATTGGCTTTTTAACATTTTTGCTTACATTTATGGGCATTTTCACATCATTTGATACAAAATTCTTTCATATTTCTTGCAATAAACGAGTTCTGAAGATTTTACTTTTGCCAATTTATGATTGTTTTTTTTAATATTACAGGTGAATGAAATGGCTTCGACTAGAAGATCTTGCAAAAATAAGCCTGACGTATTCTGCTACATCTGCGGTGAATACACCATTGTACCTAACAGGAATCAAGTCACAAGTTTTATAAAGTGTGCTTACCAATCTTATTTTGGTATTAAACTTGGTGACCAAGATAAAGTTGCAAAAATGTAATCAATTTTGTGAGAAGATCAAATTTTTCAAAATCAAATTAGCAAAAAAACCTGACCTGATTGAGAAAAACAGATGTCATTTTTGGATTTATCGGTGCAAAACAGTCCTAATTCAGCTGAAAAAACCTAGACAACTTGCAAAAAATATTTTTTTGTAACCCAGTGTAATTTAAAAGTTACTAAAACAATGTTGCTTTAAAGCAAAGCAGAACCAGATTCAATCAATTAGAAAAACATCTACATCCAAATGTATCCTTTTCACATTCATTTAGCTTAAATAACAGGTAAAAAAAACATAAATTAAAACAGTTAAATGCTAATTTTTTTTCACTGTAATGTATTCTCTTTAATTAAAAGGACTATGTTGCTGTAAAAGTTAGAATTCTGCATTGAAACTTACAACAAGAACATTTTTATTAATATTTAATCTCCTTAAACCTGCGCTAATCAATGATTTTATAAAAACAAAAGGGTGCTCGTGATATCCATAGTAAAATATCACCACCACTGATTCCCTAAAAGAGCCGTTTAACTTCCTTCAGATCATAGTTTTGGTTTTAGAATCCACAACTTCACTGTTCTGGTTCCATCCATCACTCGCATCAGCCATGTTTTCCATTAAAGATGGAAGGAAAGTGATTATTTTCTGCATTTTCTGCAACTTATTAAACTGTATTATGCTGTATTAAGATGATGATGATCTGCAGTGTAAATTATTTAGGTTGTGTGTATATATATATATGTATATATATATATATATATATATATATATATATATATATATATATATATATATATATATATATACACACACACACATATATATATATACATACATATATACATATATACATACATACATATATATATATATATATATATATATATATATATATATATATATATATATACATACATACATACATATATATATATATATATATGTTATTTTATTTTATTTTTTTTATTTATTTATTTTTTTTGTCCATCATCATGTGTTGTTGAGGCTTGAATTACACTGGGTTACAAAAAATTGTTTTTTGAAAGTTGTCTAGGTTTTTTCAACTGAATTAGGACCATTTTGCACCGCTAAATCCAAAAATGACATCTGTTTTTCTCAATCAGGTCAGGTTTTTTTGCTAATTTGATTTGGAAAAATTTGATCTTCTCACAAAATTGATTACATTTTTGTGACTTTATCAGTTGATTTTTTTATATAGTTCTCACCCAAAATAGGTTTTAAGAGAAAAAAAATCATTTTCTAACAGGATTCCTGTTAGGTACAATGGTGTATTCACCGCAGATGTAGCAGAATACGTCAGGCTTATTTTTGCCAGATCTTCTAGTCGAAGCCAATTCATTCACCAGTAATATTAAAAAACAACATTAATCATAAATTGGCAAAAGTAAAATCGTCAGAACTCGTTTATTGCAAGAAATATGAAAGAATTTTGTATCAAATGATGTGAAAATGCCCATAAATGTAAGCAAAAATGTTAAAAAGCCAATATGTAGCATAGTTCAGAAAGTTGACCTGATTGAGCAAAATTCATGTGATTTTTGGATTCAGCACACCAAAATTATCCTAAATCAACTCAAAAAACTTAAACAATAAATTTGTTGTTGACCAGCGTTATCCAAACCACACTGAATAAAATAACATTTCTGCTGCAGTAGAAGTGCATTATGGATAAAAAGTGAACCTTTAAAGCACTTTTCTTCACAGATCGTGACCGAGACTCATTGTTTTGTTGCACCTTCTTTTCTTGTCAGATTTTGATCAGCCTGTTGCTCCGCCCACCGTCGGTCCAAGCGTAATCAGCCTGAATTAGAACCACCTGTGTGGACGTGCAGGAGCCCTAATCAGTCAACTTTAACCCTTCGGTTCTTGATCTTTGTCGACTGCACCCAGAGGAGCTGCTGACCTGCTGATCAGTGAGTCATGTGCAGATGGAGCGACAGATGAGTGTGGTTAATGTTATGGTAGAACCTGGACCGTACCCAGACCATAATGACACCATTAGAACCACTACAGTATGGGTCCGGCTTTTAGAAGAACAGCATATATTAACCCTGAAACATGTATTTTACACTATTTATTATTGTCTTTTGCATTTGCTGTTTCAATGAAAAGCAGGTATTCTCCAGTAGATGTTCATAAAAGTCAAAATCAAAGAAAGATTTTTCAGTAAAATATGTCATTAACCTTTTCATGCATGAATTATGAGAGCCTTGATCTAGATTTTTTTTCCCTTAGTGTTTTTATTCCTCTTTAGGCATGAAAAAAAAAACAAAAAAAAAAAAAACAATGCGATTGAATTTTTTAACCCTTTCATGCATGAATTATGAGTTCATAAAAGTCAAAATCAAAAAAAGATTTTTCAGTTAAATATGTCATTAACCCTTTCCTGCATGAATTATGAGAGCCTTAATCTAGATTTTTTTCCCCCAAGTGTTTTTATTCCTCTTTAGGCATGAAAAAAAAACAAAAAAAAAATGCGATTGATTTTTTTTTTTTTAACCCTTTCATGCATGAATTATGAGTCAATATTTTTTCCTTGAGTGTTTTTGTTCCTCTTTAGGCATTAAAAAAACAATGCAATTGTTTTTTTTTTTGTTTGTTTGTTTTGTTTTATGAACCTCTTTTTCGTGGAGTTACAAAAATGTCCACTCAGCTGGACACCATGTGTTTAAGTTTTGAAGCAAAGAAACATTTATTTAAAAATCATCATCAGAAAGTGATATACTGTGTGAAAACTATGAAATAAAAACATTTTTAATGCCGCTAATTCCTAAATTGCTACTGTTTTCTCACATTTTATCATACTCTAATATTAGTTATTACTCATTTCATGGAGATAAAATCCTCCTGAGACCCAGGAAATTGACAGTTTTAGCTTTTTTACATTTAAAAATTGTCTTGATTGGAAACTGCAAAATACAACAGTTTTTTCAGATACATTTTCAAAATTATTTTAATTTATTGATTGATTTTTTTAATGGAATGTCCTTTGCAATGCATAGCAACTTCTGTCCCCTACAGAGGACAAAATGCATTGCTGGGTCTCAGGAAGATTTGAAAAAAAAAACCCCAAAACAAAACAAAAAAACTTTTGTTAATTGCAGTCTTATAACAATTAGCAACTGATTCACACTAAAACATGTTACTACAGATCAGGTTTATCAAGAGCAGTAAAGTTACAGTAATTGTATGAATTGCAGTGTTTGGGATGATGCATAAGAGTACACTGTGTTGGCTGATATGGAACTAAAACTACAAAACCCATGAATAAACAACAGAACAGCTGGAGAAGAACTGTCCACTGAAGTGACCACTATGCATGAAAGGGTTAAATATTATTTTATTTTTCTTATACTTATTTCTTATTCTTATTTTATTTTTTTTTATATTTTATTTTTCATGGAGTTGCAAAAATGTCCACTCGGCTGGACACCACACCATGCATTTCATTTTTGAAGCAAAGAAACATGTTTACTGATATACTGTGTGAAACCTATGACATAAAAACGATTTTAATGCTGCTAATCTGATGTTATCTCACATTTTGACATACTGTAATACTAGTTATTACTCACTTTATGGAGATAATATGAAAAAAAAAACTTTTTGATTTAAAAAACAAACAATTTGTTAATTACAGTCTAATAACAATAACAATGACAAGGTCGAGGTTTATTTATGTAGCACACTTAAAAACAGACACTACTGTCCCAAATT
Organism: Sphaeramia orbicularis; assembly: GCF_902148855.1. Lineage (NCBI taxonomy): Eukaryota > Metazoa > Chordata > Actinopteri > Kurtiformes > Apogonidae > Sphaeramia > Sphaeramia orbicularis. The sequence continues at coordinate 8,259,431 of NC_043972.1, forward strand.
GCTGTATATATAATAATGAAACAGAATAGGAGTAAAAGACAATACATAGAATGAAACAAGACTGGCATATAGTTCATGCATTCAAAACAAGCAACTGATTTACACTCAAACATGTTAGTGCAGATCAGGTTAATCAAAAACAGCGAAGTTCTAGTAATTGTATGAATGTCAGTGTATGGGATGATGCATGGGCGTCCACTGTGTCGGCTGATATGGAACTAAAACAGCAAAACCCATGACTATACAAGAGAACAGCAGGAGAAAAACTGTCCACTCTAGTGACCACAATGCAACGGAAAATAAGAACAACCATCTACAACCAGGGTGTCAAACATATGGCCCGTGGGCCAATCAGCCTGCCAAAGGGTCCAATCTGGTCCATGAGATGAATTTGCAGTCTAGGATGTCAAAATCATTTTAGTTCCAAACGCCAATCTCCAAAATTTTAACAATATTATGCCTGTTACTAAGTCTTTTGTGCATTTGTAGATCCACTATAATCTGTAATGCAATGCAACTGAGGTAGAATATTGTTAAACGGTACTTTTTTCTGAGGTATTTCAAGTAGTTGACATTTTTATAAAATGTATAAAAAGTATCAGCGAATCAAAAGTTATTAAACATTTTCGATCAGTGGATGATATACAGTTGAGGAAAAAAAATTATTAGCCCACTCCTGTTTTCTTCAATTTCTTGTTGATTTTAATGCCTGGTAAAACTAAAGATGCATTTGTTTGGACAAATATAATGATAACAACAAAAATAGCTCATCGTAGTTTAATTTCAGAGCTGATATCTGTCCATTTTCCATGTTTTCTTGATAATAACCAAAATCACTTCAGTTCTTACATCAATATCTATGGCATCGTACTGACAAAAACAGTGCTTTTAGGCATTCCATGTTTTCTTTTGTCTGTTTTAGTCACATGATACACACAGGAGTTAGTACTGGATTGCATAACCACTGTTTTTGATGACTTTTGATGGTCTAATAATTTTTTCTGCGACTGTATCTCTGTATTTTATACTGCTCTACAATTTCTTAGAAAATATCTGCTTCAGATATTAAGTGGACGAAATCTTACATATTACAAATTACAAAAGTGCTGGTTAGCTCATGTTTTCAATATATATGATGATGTGTTTATGTTATTACACATATATGCTTTTTTATTACATTTATACAATAGATTTATAAATGTTCCACTAGAAAGAACCTGTAAAGTGAATGTATTGCAATGTGCAGACACTGTTTTGAGGTAGATCTGGTAGCTCTGAGACAAACATTCCTTTTGAGTAAAACCCATTCTCTGATTAATTCTCAGAATTTCACATTCACAGGAGTTAGTACTTTATTGCATAACCATTGTTTTTGATGACTTTTGATGGTCTAATAATTTTTTCCGCAACTGTTTCTGTTTATTCCCATTTTATTCCAATTCAAAATATTACCATTCACATTATACACTGTAAAAAAAAAAAAAAATCCTGTTGTTTTTACAGAAAAAAACTGGCAGCTGTGGTTCCCAGAACAATACTGTAAAAAACACATCCAACTGTAAACATTTACGGGGTAACATGTAGATTTAACATTTTAAACATGTAGATTTAACATTGGATTTAAATGGTAAATGGATTGCACTTATTTAGCACATTTTCTACACCTTCATGGTGTCCAAAGCACTTTCCAAAACCACCAGGTCCAACTGGGAACAATTTAAGGTTCAATGTCTTCAATGGACATATGGACAGTCGGAGCCAGGATTGGAACTACCAACCCTTTGGTTATTGGACGAGCTGCTCTACCAACTCTACAAAGCCATTATTTTACAAATTTAAAATGCTACTTTGTTAAATGTTTACTTTTTTATAACTTTTCTATACATACATATATATATATATATATATATATATATATATATATATATATATATATATATATATATATATATATATATATATATATATAAAAGCAAATACGCATTTCAACATTATGGTCTTGCAATTTAAACGGCACCACATTGTTTTTCAATTTATGGTTTTATTTTCTAAAAACAATAGAAATACATAATTTCTACATACAAATCTGGTTTTGTTCACATACTCTTCCTGTAAAAACTACAGATATATTTAAGTTAATTGTTAACACAAAAATCTTTTCAAATAAACAACTTTGCATTGTATTGACACTTACAGTTTTTTTATGTTGCAATTTTACAACTTTTTGGTGTTCATTCTACAGTCATTTTTTACAGTGTACATAATTTTTAAAATCAACTTTTTTTTTTCTTAGTTTCATATTTGGTCAAATAAGTGTTTCTGATTCAGGAGTTGTACACGTATGTCTCCTCATAACACATCCCACAGTAAAGACTTTTAGCAGCTACTAAATAATTTTCAGGGTGTTAACTGTCGACTCTTAATTAATTAAAGAGCCCATGAAGCGCTCACAGATATATAGTCGTTCTGTATACATTAGGTAATTCCAATTATATTTATTGGACCTTTAAGCTGCACTCTGGACAAATGACTTTGGTCAGCGGTGACGGTTCACTTGCTGAGTTAGCTCAAGGCTTCCAGCTTTTGACCCTCTCTTCTCGGGATCATCGAGGGGCCTCAGCCTCAACCCAACCTGCTGCAGGGGAAAGAGAAAGGGCAGGAAAAAAAAAAAGGTGTCAGTATCATGTAGTGTGACATGCCCTGTCCAATAACAACGAACAACATAACATCATTTAACCTTTACAACACATGTATTGATCCATCTGGTTGTTATCACGCGGCGATCGCAGCTCAGGGCTCGGCTCAGCTCAGCTTCAGGGGCTGCTTGAATCCACCCTGCAATATTACCGGGAGACAAAGAGATCTAGACCTTTTTTTTTTTTTAACCCTGTCCTTGGATCATCCTTTTCCCCAGACCACTTTGTCTGTGGAACAGTGGGAAGATGTGTCACCGCTGTTTCCTTGCGATGACTAAATATACAATGGGAGGTATGAGATATAATCTTGGCACAGTGGAGAAGAATGATTAAGAAAAAACGCCCACACAATCCCCCTGATGATTTTCCAGTGATGCAATTGGGGGGGGGGGGTCCTATACTCATTTTGAACATGCAAAAGATGTGTGTTTTATTTATGGAAAGATATGATTCAGAATAACTTAATCAAGTGCCTTTTTTTTTTCTCCTCGTTATTAACATACTCTCATAATAGATGCAGGATTTGAGCACACATTAATGAACTTGCTCATTGAAATTCGTTCTTTTTACCTGTTAAAATAAATCAAAGATGCATTCCGAATTTAAAGCAGAGTGAAATTGTAATACTTTGAAGAAGTACAGCGTCCTAATATGAGCTACAGTTGTGAGAAGTTGCCTCCCTCCCTCAGGAGACGTGCACCCAGATGGATTCACATACACCCAGATGGCCTGATTTGTCAGTCTGTTCCATGTAATGCTGTAAAGATGTAAAAAGCTCAGATCTATACGACATAAATGCTTTGTTAATGGTCACATGTTAGCTTATTTTAATAAATGAAATCTCGTATAATGAAAAGTCGGCTAAGAAAAATGAAAAGCACTTACTGTAAATACATAAACCATGTACGCTAATGTCATAGGGCAGTTATGGGAGCAACTACTGTAGGGTAACATTTGGTAAAGCGTATGTTTTGATGAAGGAAAGCTTTATTCACCAGGAAAAAAAAAAAAAAAAAAACACTAAAGGGAAGCGTTCCAAAGCAAGAAGAATATGTCAAAGCAGCTTCTTGTAGGCTATAGTCAAACATCTTCCAATTAATAAGAGGAAGAGACCAATGAGCACAATGACACAGCCAGAGCCACAGTTATCAAATTTACCGTGAAAGCTGATAATAGATATGTATGCTAAGGAAAATGGTGCTTTAATAGAGTTTTTAACTGTAGATCTAGAATAGAAAATTGGACATACATTCTAATTGAATACCTGGTTGAAAATGCACCCGGCACACCGTTATAAATCATCTGGAATCAGTTTTCTCGAACTCCTCTCTCCCTCTCACCCACTTTACAAACACAGAGCAAGGCTTTTTCAGCCTCTGATAAGTGTTAATAAATTACCTGAATTTGAAAATTAATGGCTAGCCGCCTGCTTCAGGGAGATATCATTGTGTTTCATGAATATTTTGATTTTGTGATTAGATCAAAATGCTGTGAATTCCTAAACAGCCCTATGCCCAAGCTCCACTGATCATAAACTCTCCCCTCTTTAAAAAAAAAAAAAAAATCCATTCCATGCAAATGTGCTGATATGGAATAATTAGAATGAGTTTTGCCAGTATTTTTCTGCTCTAACATTTGCATGACTTTAGATCTCGCCCGACTGATCTCCTCCAAGCAGAAGGAAAATGTATGTTTTGTGTGGCTCCCCCCAAAATTTACCTTGCCAGGCAAGATAATGGCTTATATTGTGATGTTAAAGAGGCTTGTATTTACAAAAAGAAACAAAGGCGAGGCGGTTGCCAGTCCTGGAGGACATTGATTAGGCTCTTCCTGTCATTTCCTATTCACACTGTATCAGTGGCATTCCAGCTCATCTGCTTTTGTGCGTGATAGGGATCAAATAGATTTCCACACATTGTCACAACATTTACAGGTAGGGGAATGTGAGGAAGGGAGAGTCTGAATAGCAGAGCAAACTTTGACTTAATAACATATTCTTGCACTGTCTCCATTTCTACACAAAGTCTCTCAGTGTGTTTGCAGGGCTCTCTCTCACACTCACACTGACATCGTTACTGCTCAGAAACATGAAAACACACGCACACAGTCATATACCAGGACACACACAGGCAGAAGGTATACGATTAAATAATTTATCTCACATCTCTGCAAAAAAACAAAAAAAAAAAAAACAGGAATGCAGCAGTTGTATTACGCTACAATGAAAGCATTATGTGCAGCATTCGCATTTTGTTTGGATACATTTTTTTCCTCTGCTGTTGGCACTTTAACGTTCTCTAGTTGGCACGCAGGAATGTGTGTGGTGTAAGAAAATAACAGATACTCTATGTGAAGTTGTGCGACTTCAGATCTTAGTTAGCCAAAGCCTGCTTTCAAACGTAGAGGGATGCTGGTGGCTGTATGCATTTGTGTGTATGTGTTTGTGAGTGCGCGCATACACATGTGTGTGTGTGTGCCCGGCAGCTGCACGGGGCCCCAGGGACAGGCCTGTGTAGATTGGGTCTACTCAGCCCACAGCTCATTAGTGGAGAGTGAAAGGAATCCACACAGATGGCTGTCAACGTTCAAAAAAGTCGGCTGCGTGAGACATGTCAATTGAGGTTTAAGTTCCTTCTGCTCATTTCTGTGACATTGCAGTATTCAAGCAATATTTGTTTATTCTACCCAAAAAGTACAAAAACACAGAAGCCTGGTGACATCTGAAAATGTGTTTTCTAATGAGCGCTCAGACTACTGAACAGGAGCCTGCACTTGTCATTCATCACCACAAATTACTCGTTCTAACTTGACATGTTTTCAGTGCTACAGATGACGGGCTTGTCTGTTCTGCAAACACTGAGAATGGTCGGCGTTTAAACTGGAAATATGGCATTGAACAGTCCGGCAAGACGCCATGGAAAATCAATTAGATTGTTTACCTGTCAAAGTTGGAATGGAGGCCACGCCACTGTAACAGTCGCTCATCATTTTCACTCCAGCACTGTCACCTGCTCTCCTCCTGTTATTCAATTAATGCAATTGAATACACAGTTGTGATATAGCGCTTTCTACAGCAGGGGAGTTTATTTGACCGTGCTCAGTCTCATGCTAGATATGATATTCAGTAACCGTATAGGAAACTTGTTCTTGAACCAAATGAAAGTAAAAAGGTTTGAACTAGCGAGATAAAAGCGCTTTGGAAAACGGTGTGATACGTTGTGCTGTGACCACAGGCTGGCGGTAAACAGAAACTACAGAGGACTTTGAAAGAAAAACCCCTGCATAGTTTACCTCAGATATGACCTGTAGCTCAAATTAACCTCACACAACAGCGTTTCTCTGTAATTCAGGCGTATGTTCTGTGCAGAAAAAGGGTTGAATATACACGTTTTGACTAGACGCTGTTGTAAATGCATGCTCTCCATTAGCTCTAACAAGATAGTTGAGAGAAACATACTGCACCTAAAGGAAACTATTAGATCTGTTCTATGAAATCTGTTTCCAGCAGGAAGGAGGAATTCACAGCAGCTGTTTTTTGACACGACAACTCATAGGTGCACCAACAACACCAACATGTAGAACAAACTGTCGCGGATTAAAGAAGATTTTTTTTTTTTTCTATTTGTATTTTTTTTTTAAAAGTTGGTGAGGGAGAAGTTGACTTGGTTCATTCACTTGAGTGTGGATTAAAAGTTGCTCTGGACCAGAGATGCTACTTTTCAGTAATTGTACATAACAGCAATCTGAACACCACATGAGCTGACCTACTTATGGGGCTCAGAAACTTTTTATCCTGCAGCCAAGTCTAAAAATAACCCTGTGGCCAGTTTTAGATTCATCTCAATGGTAACCCTGACAGTTTTACAGAGTGCCAGTGACAGAGTCCTGTTAAGCAGCAGCAGTCGGCAACAGCTTAAACACTGTTCCACGCATCAATGGACTTTTCCCTCCTCTGCTCAACAAATCTCATTGCTCTGCTTGGAAATTAGCGCACAATTAAACCGTGTGAATTGCACAAAAAAAAAAAAAAAATTACAGGCAAAGTGCAAGATCACAGTTTTACCCCAGATGATGCAACGGCAAATACTATGTGCAACAAAAATCAAAGCCGTGCAACTCCCAGCGCTAAATGTTTGCATTCCCTTGTTTAGTTAGTTGCTTGTTGAGCTCTGTGTAAGAGATCACTGAGAAGTAGCTCCCCTTTAATCATTTACTGTGAATGGCAGTAAAATGATTCTCTGAACAAATTGGTTTCATGTCCGGGCGAAATCACATGGAGTTTTTTTGTGCTCTCTTTTCTTTCCTTCCTTTTCTTTTTTTTTTTTTTGTGTCATTGTACAGACATTCTCTCTTGCTGTACACATCGCTCCTTTAAGATGATTTGGAATTAGAGGCTTTTCATACAGCACATATTATGTAGCTTGGTGGGACTCCATTAGTCTGAATCAAAGAGGACAGCAGCCTGCGTGGAGCCACACAATAATGTGGCAGCCTGTGTTTCAGCAAATAAATAACAAATCCGCCGCTTACTGTACCAGCCAATGCAAACTAACTAATTAAAAGATGAAAGGGGGATGTCTTCCTTGCAGTTTGATGATGCATTTTTGTTGAATGCTAACACTGGAGTCTTGAATACTTGGCCAAAATGACTGTGACGCTAATAAGGATCTTGAGTGGCTAACAGGGCGAACAGGGGGCGCCCAAACCCTAATCTGCAGTTGGAACCAGTACAATTAGGGCCAAAATGTTGTCCCTGGACTGACACCGGCCTATGGGAACACTGAAATCACTTCTTTTACTTGAATCTGTGGTCTCCGCCCCCCCCCCCCCCCTTGCCACCTCCTCTCCTCCAGAACTCCTTCTCTCCTCTTGGAGCATCTTGGGAGCGTTGAGCTCAGACAGCAGGATTAGTCAAGGATCCATCTTGAGACGCAGATAATGTTTAGCGCGCAGACTCCCCTGCTCTCCGCTGGCTTCTGCTTCACTGATTAGAACTCAAACTCCACCAGAAATGGCTATTTGTTCTTAAGCTGTTTTTTCCCTTCCCTTTGTTGAGCTGTTTTTGTCAGCCATCCCTCTAATTCAGCGCAATAACGAGTCACAAGTAGGTCAAGACAATGCGGCGAGCAGCAGCATCTCGGTCTGAGAGCGGACTGACAGCAACATGGAAGAGCCACGGGGCTGTTTAAATATGCCCTCTGGTCTTTCCTCTCACACTGCCTAAATGGCTAAAAGTGGGTGGCGCTGCGACAAGTTTTCTTCCTCCACAATGCAAACCAATTTCAGGGTTTGTTTGAGTAGCAGCGCCTTTACCTAACATGACCAACTTATTTTTTTTTCTTTCCCTTCCTTTTCCTAACAGTCTGAGAAGCATAAGTTCAGTGCACAGTTCCCTTATGGCGTTTGAGTAACACACACCTTAACAATTGTGCACTTGTAGTTGATGTGAGGGGGAGTGTGTGTGTGTGTGTGTGTGTGTGTGTGTGTGTGTGTGTGTGCTGGCTGCTTCACCTGCCTGTCATTGTGAGTGACAAGAGAAGAGGCGGAGGGGGGTGTTCATGAGCCCGGCAGCTGGCTTCACACCTGCACAATCGCACACGCACCTCCACCGGGGACCATCGCATTCCCTCCTTCTTTGTTAGCATGCAGTGACGCCTTACAAATAATTTATTTGTTCGCTCTTGTTGTGCCTTTTCTTTCTTGCAATTTGTCATGAAAATAATTTATATCCGAAACAGCCCAGGTAGACGTCTTATAAAAAATAAATAAATTAATTTTAAAAAAAGTCTAGCATGACAAGCGTGTTGTGTCTTAGTAAAGCAGTTAAAATAAAGTACATTACACAGACACTCAAAGAGGCCTGGACTGGCCTGCTCTGACATCCCTGTTCACTCTCCACTTAAACTTCACAATTATTTAAATCAAGCAAGTTGACATTTTAATATTAATAGTCTCCACTTGCGCACATGAAACAATTACATGTTTTGTGTGATTGTCAAGAGGGGTGAAAAAGAGCCTCAGTTCTGGCTGTTACACACACACATATACACACACACAGACTCACACACACACACACGCACACACGCACACACGCACACACGCACACACACATCCACAGTGCTGAGGCAGGGCCCGAGCAAATTTAATTTGGAGACATTCTCTCTTTCCCTCCACATCCTGGGCTTTTAAGACACTGAAGTGACTGTTCTTCGCCCGTGTAAAAGAACCCCATTATCAAAGCATTAAGATATGATTAAACTGACATTTTCTTAAGAAAACGAAAAGAGTTGGGAATAAAGGGAAGGAGAGAACTACATACTCGAGATCTTATCAGGAGGGAGGTGGGGGGTGTACATACTGATCTTTGAAGGAGCTTATTACAGAGCAAGCTAAGAAGACAAGCACAGTGGTGTACTGATCAGAGGTATGCAAGCCAAATGCACCTGCTAGATTTCACTATCATTCACTGGGTGTCAGTCAGTGCTGAGGCCCCAGACTGACGCTGGTGCAACCTGAACATTACTGAGGGCACGCTGCAAACTATATCCAGCTTAAGCAGCCACTTGGTCCAGTATTAAGGCTGGGAAAGTAGCTGAGGAAGTCTCCCATTTGGATTTATAATTGAACATGTTATAAACCCTTTCTTTTTTTTGCTTGTCTTTGATTTCTCACACTGGTAATTGTAAAATATTTTCATTTTCTGGAGCGTTTACAAATGTGTTTTCATCAGCCTTCATAGGGAAAAGACAGGGGAACGTCACTATTAAAGATGTCACGAAAAACTCCTATTTTAAAATCAAGACTAAATGACTTGTTAAGACGGATATTTTTTGCAGAGCTGACCAGGCAGAGGAGTCGGCACCCCCTTCTATTTGTCTTTCATCGTCCCCACAGACAAAATAAAGCCTACAGTAGATACGAGGCTTGGGGGTTGGTGTGCATGAATGTCAGGATTTTCTTCTGAGGCTTCCAACTGAAGCCGAGGTATGCTCAGCATGTGATGTGAAATCTGTGTAATTTTTTGAAAGGCATCACATAATCAGGAGGAGTCAAAAGCTTTCTGGCAGTAATTGCCTTTTGGCCACAGAAAGAATGTACAACACTTTGCAATCTCTCCCTGCAGAGATTTCTAACAAATAAAACCCAAGAATGAACTCTGTTCTCCGCTGCTGCAATTTGCATCCATCTCTCTATATTTAACTGAGTCACTGATTTGCGGAATCTAAACCAATATTTTTAACTAATAAACTATTTGTCGGGTTTCTTCCTAATTTTTTGCGTCAAAGTTAAGAACGAGCCATCTGCAAGAAGAAAAGATTTTTTAAAAAGTTTTTCCCAGTAAAGTCTTGATTGAATTGGACAGGCAAGATAACATTTGTGTTTTAGATTTCAGCATCTAAGACGGGATTGAAAATGGAATCTTTATTTACTGTACATCTATCCACTTGATGTGGAGCCAGCTGCCATGTTGCAAGAGGAAAACAAGCAATATACTGTCAAAAGATCTGAACCAAGATATAACTGAGACATTTTGATTTACAGTCTGATCAGTTCTCTTCTGTGTGAGCTGCATGCTACTCCGTCACTCACTTTCCTTTAATTATCCCATCATTTTCCTTCTCAGAGCCCACTTTCATTTTTTTTCTTCTTTTCATGCAACCCTTATTTCTTTTTATTTCTCATTTTTTCCACTCCTCCTCTTCCTCCTCCTCCTCCTCCTCCTCCTTCTCCTCCTCCTCTTGCCACACCCCACCATCCTAAAGCCCCCGGACCCATCGGGGGTCTGGTGTAGGCTGTATCATCATTGAAGGATTGGGGAAAAAGAAGGAGGGGGTTGTAGAAAAGACAGCATCAAAAAACTAATCAAAAGGAATCAGTGAGCAACATAACATAAAACAAAACTCCCCCTACCCAACCCAAGACTCCTTCCCTCCACTCCCATGTTTCTCAGTTTTGGCAGGAAGGGAGGGGGAGGTGTGTGTGAGTGTGTGTGTGTGTGTGTGTGTGGGGGGGGTATAAAATGTGCATTGGTGTGTTAAGTGGCACAATGTGTAGCGTTGTTGCTGATTTCCACAGCTTCACTCAACATACTCCTGCTGAGTTAATAAATCTGACCTCTGCTTAATTAAAATAACAGACCATCCTCCAGTGAGAAAAAAAAGAGAAGCAGTTTGAGAATTATTCTAACTAATCGCTAATTAAGATTTAGCAAAAAACAACAAAAAAACGGTCAAGGAAGATGTATCTATTTTTAGAGCAGATTCTGCAGAAGGAGCAGCTGTGTATGGACACTCAGTCGGACCCGAAATGAAGAAATATTACTGCTGCTTTAATAAAGAAATTTAGTCCAAGTGAATCTGTACATCTCGACAATACAGCATAGAAACCGAAGAAACAAATCCCTTAAAAAAAGACCAACCCAACAAGAAAATAATCCCATTTACAAGTGCTTATTTAGGATCTGTGGATAATGCACCCTTTCCTGAACAAACAGTCCCTTGCATTGCTTCATTAATTGCTAATTTTGTAGTGTTGCTCTTTTGACCGACTAAGGTGAACGGGGCCACAAATACAGTCCCAACATAATGATTGTGCTGTAATAACTGCTTCTTCTCTCTAGTCTTGAATCTTGGCCCCTGCTGCCGCGAGGGCTGTAATTCTGCAGCAAGGAGTGTTAAGAGGATATCATTATCATGTGTTTTCTGAGTAAGCTGCAGATTTGGTTAAATATAGTAGTGTTTTTTTGTTTCCTCTCCTTTTCAGTTTTGCATAAAAGCTGGGTCAAGCCGACCCCTCCCATGGCGATTCTTTCAAACGGAGCTGCCAAAGCGCCTCCTCTGCCACAAATGTAGCCAATATCGATGCCATGCTCAAAAACTGATTGAAAAGAGACTTACATGTTTCAAAGCATGCTGGGAGCTGGGGGCCAGGCGAAAGTCCAAAGTATTAAAGCTGAGATAGTCACCAGTATGCTATAAAAAGGCAGCATATGCCCATAAGTCCGACAGTGGACCAACCAGTGGATGTAGAGTGAGATTTGTTTTGTGTTTTCTATTTTTTTTTTTTGCAGAAGGTCGGATGTTTTTCATGCTTTTATTTTGTTAGAAAATTAACATGCTTTGTCTGAGATACTTGGAAAAAATATGAACATAGAAATGACATTTTTATCAAATAAAAATGAAGAAAAATAATAATTTACTGAACTGAATTAAAAGGAACATGAGGTCAGTTGCGATGAGCTGACAAATTGAATATGTCTTTCTTCTGAATGAAGGTTTCACATTGTTAATCATCTAATTTTACAGCTTGTGTTATTCCCTTTTTTTCTTTCAATTCCTCCAAAACCTCACAGGTAATAAGGTCACAGCAATGAAAATGTCTGTGATGCAATCACTTCCTGCAATAAAATAGATTTTGAAGGACACAGCAGAGCTGGTGAAAGAGTAAAAGACATGACACCACTGACTAAGTTAATTAATCAGTGATTTCATGAATCCCATTTTATTCTGTTAAAGATCTCTTCAGAAAATATCAACAGCAGATTTGTGAAAAGAGACTTTTAATTAGTCTAAGTGAATGAGTAAGAAGTGTCTCGATTTTTTAGCTGATATCTGTAGTTTATCAGAAGATAATGAAAAAGAAAACCCCATTCATCCAAATCCCCAAAGAGTGCCATTGTTATCTCAATATACTGTTCGTCTAAATCTGAAAGCATAATAGAAATTCTGTGGTGAAGTGTGGAGCTGCGCACTACGTTTGCATATTTATTCAGCTGTCATATCTATCTGAGCAGATCATCAGAAGAGATAAACTAAAGAGATGAGGGAATAATGGCTCTTGCTGAGAGGCTGCCGAATGATACAAGCATATTCCAGAAAACACCAGGAACTGGGTAAACAAAAATGTACTCCACAAAGCCATGCAATTCAAAATAAGCAGCGGTTAATGATGGTGATGATGGTAATCATAATGATGATGAAGATGCTGTGAACAAAATTTGAATGACGGAAAGTTTGGAGGATACGAACAAAGTGGTGCGGCAAACTTTTTTTCTCCTCCTGTTTCTTGAATATAGTTACTTCAACAAAAGAAAAAGCGTGGGTTTTTATGGCAACATTCTTGAACATGACAACGAGAGAGCACATCATATACCTAATTATTTTACAGACAGAAACACTGACCTGCCTTGCATCCAGCAGCCATTGTTAGAATTTATTCCAACATAAAGCCAATGTTATAATGCAAAAAAAAAAAAAAAAAAAAAAAAAAAAACAGGCTCAAAGGTGCTCTAAATACAGGGCAACCTTTGTGGAAGATGTTCCTGAAAAGAACACAGACACTGACATTTAGTGAAAGAAGCCTCTAAGGTCACGCTGTTGATACCTCTTGTGAAAAACCAAATTAAACATTATCAGGTGAGCGACGAGACATGCAGGAAATGTTCCCTTTGATTCATACCAGATACATGCAAATATCACTTTTTAACCAGGATGCATGTTGCACTTGTTGAAAACACTGACCTTTTGTTGCATCGCTGCAACACTTAATAAATGTTGATCTATGAGTGAGGGTATCGGGGGGCTCTCGGGTCATCCATCCTTCAGTGCATATATGTACGCCCACTCAATGAGGACAGTATAGGACAGTTAATTGAACAGTATCTGGGAAGTGACAAGAGGACAAGCGAGGGGAAACTCTGCTCAATGGTGCCATCTAGTGCCTGGTCACGTCCACCCAGGATGAGCTCCACAGTCACACAGCTCTCCCCTGCTGCTGCTGCTGCTGCTGCTGCTGAGGAAGTTTGGATAACAATTATCTGTTGTATTTGCATTAATGTGATTGCTTTGTCTGCAGACTCATCTGACTGCAATTATAAAGAGTAGCATTAAAACACTAATTAATTAACTCAATTGTGGGTAGATTGATTAATTCTAAACAAACATGAGATCGCAGCAAGCAAATGAGCTCTGGAGTGCCGATGCATCTGGGAGTGCTGCTGCAGAAGACATTTTGATTATCTGCAGACACATGTAGTTGCAAATCTTTTAATTAACACAAATAGATAGTGGGAGTAAGTCGGTTGTGCAACTATCCTGCTTGTTACTTGTAATCATAATTTGGTCAGTTTAAAAGAATGAGGGGTGTGAATGTGGACTGTGGGTTTCAGTTGATCGAGAAGCAGCTTAATTATTCCAAAAGTTGTGTTGCCCATGCGCGTACGGTGTGTGTGCATATGTGTGTGTGTACGTAACCAAATGGGTCTTGACATCTAAAGTCATCACACAAAAAGAGATAATCAAATTATGATCAAAATAAAACAGATGGTCACATAAATCATCCATTCACATGTTGGACTAGTGCCTCTGCAGCAGAACAATGAATCACTGCCTATCAATGCTAGAATCAAAACATAAGGGCAGCTATGAATACCAAAGACTCCTCCTGTTATTATTACATCCTGCACTACAACCACTTTGAGCAATATCTTAAATATTTACTGTTTTTAGGATGAAATATACCTGGAAAAACTGCAAATCTAAACTTAATTGTACAAAAATGTCTTAAAATGTGGAGCATGTTTTATGATTAACATAAAACTGGTTTTCCATTTCAATACTCCAACTTCTGATTGTTTTTTTTTGTTTTTTTAAATAAAAATTACCGTTCTTAATTAGGAATTTCAGTGAAAATCGGTGCCTGTACCTTCAGTCTCCATCGAAATCCTCAAGTAGATTTACCAGGGAGCAGTCAGTCAGAGCTCCCCTTTCTCAGTGTTCTGTCAGCATCTGCACATGCAGAAAAGCCTAATCAGAGAGATACCAGTAAAGTGCATGTAATACTTTAGAGATTTAATGCAATTTTTAATTGGATAGAGGCCCATTATTTTTCAATACAGAAGGAGCACTGAGGCACATAAAGCTCTTGAATATTTTTGCAAATCGTGTTCAACAGCATAATGATTAACCATGGCACTAAATTTGCCTCACAAAATGAAAAGCAAACTTCATGCAAGGCGTAATTTAATTGTTTCCCTTCACATTTTCTGCCTCCCATTGTTGGAAGCTTAACATTTTTAGAGTCTGCTTAACAGCTGCCTTGTGATGCTTGAGCTGCAACAATGTGACTGACAAATGTTTTGAAGTAGCTGCAGACTTCCTAGTGTCTTTTCGTAACCAAAGTGTCAGGGAATCTTACATCACTTTATGTCACATTTGTGGCCTTATTACGTGGATGTTCATAATTAAATTTAAAGCTGCATATTACCGCTAAATACATCATTCAATACTATAATTCTTCGTTAATGCTGTATTTTGGGAAATTTGGTGATCATCACTCCTAACACAAACCTGCCTGCAGTTTCCAACCACAACAGTATTTAAATATCAAAGATATTCTTAATAGAAAATGACAAATAAATCTCACAAAGAACCACATACATATATTATTTTCTAACTCACATTTGATCAAAAACAAAAAAGCTGCCTCATTCTGAACAGGTTTTTCATCACTATATTATTGTTTTTCTTGTGTGTGAGTGTTTTGTTTTTCTTCAGAGATAGAAGAGAGAGAGAGAAAAAAAAAAGATTTTTGCAGACAGAACTGCAGGTCACATTTCCATTCCAACCTGAGGAGAACACTGCCATCTGGGCTGCAATTAGTGGTAATGCAATCCCCAAGCATTCATTTGTGTGCATGAATATTCACAGGGACAATCTGAATTCATGTATTAGACTTTTTCATTGGATTGTGTACAGTGGAAATCAAACATACAATAGACTGGTAAATAATAATAATGGCAATAATAACAATAATATGAAGAAATAGGCATAGAAATGAAGCATATAATGAGCAATAATGCAAATAATCACATTGGATTTACAGCAAACATAGTATGGCAAGTTTAGTTTTAGAGCATATTTCATACGTAAATGCATTTCAGTGTGTTTCACTGTTGTATAAGTCTAAAATATATAAAAACATAGAAGAAAAGACAGATTTTTATATAAAGTTGTGGAAAAAATTATTAGACCACCTTTGTTTTCTTTAATTTCTTGTTCATTTTACAACTAAAGGTACATTTCTTTGGACAAATATGATAATAACAACAAAAATAGCTCATAGCAGTTTAATTTCAGAGCTGATATTATGCATTTTCCATGTTTTCATGATAATAACCAAAATGACTTCAGTTCTTACATCGATATCTATGACATTGTGCTGCCAAAACAGTGCTTTTAGATGTTCCATGTTTTCTTTTCTGTCTGTTTTAGTCACATGACACACACAGAAGTTAGTACTTGATTGCGTAACCATTGGATTTGATGATTTTTGATGGTCTAATAATTTTTTTCGTGACTGTTAAACAATTATGGGCGGGCATAGCAATAAGACTTGAATGTAGGTTGCTGTTGTTCATTCATGCACAACTTTACAACTGTATTTATTTATTTGATATCTGCCTGTGTGAGTGTGTAAGTGAGTGTGTGTATGTGTGTGTGTTTGTGGGAGTGATTGACCAGCGAAGAGCTTTTAACCCTTTCATGCATAGTGGTCACTACAGTGGACAGCTATTCTGCAATGTAACTTAACCTGAACTTCTATAACAGTACCTGCATAATATCTGCATGAGTGAATATAAAGGCAAGGAAATAAAATGTTATTAATATTTAACCCATAAAGACCCAGCGCTTCTTTGATGGCAGTTCCCAAATGATTTTTTCTCTCTATTTAACCTTTCTTAAGTATTTATCATCATTTATTATTATATTATCCTCAGTATTTAGCATTTTTTCAGCATAAAGTAGGTATTTTATTATATTTAATCTGTTGATCATGTTGATGTGTATTAAAACTCACAGTAAATTCAAAAGTTATTAAATCAGAAACATGGAAAACAGGGGAAAAAAAGTGACTTTTTCAGCAAATCTATCATTAATTAAGTGTCTCTATCCACTGTCATTCATCCAACTCCATGGGTTTTACTGGTGAATCAATGTTGTAGAAGATGGAGGTGTTTCCACTTTGACTACAGAGCCTCTGAACGTCCAAATGGGTCATATCTGATGACCATGAAAAGATGACAAACTGTTTTTTACACGAATTATTTACATTTTCATGGAGTTAAAAAATGTTCAGCTGAGTGGACTTTTTTTTTTAACTCTATGAAAAATGGGTTCATCAAATAAAATTTCAATTGCATTGTTTTTTTTCATGCCTAAAGAGGAATAAAATCACTCAAGACAAAAAAAAAAAAAATTGACTAGGTTCTCATAATTCATACATGAAAGGGTTAAATTTCGTTGTATTGTACAATGCAATGACAATAAGTGATTCTATTCTATTCTATTCTATTCTAAAAAAAAATGCATCAATGTGATTAAAAAATATATATATTTTCTGCGAATCTAAGCTCTATTGGTTGTTTGATTCATTTGTTTGCAACATAACAGGTAAAAGCTGTTAAATTATGTTCAGTTTAGGCTCTGGGCTTGACTATTTGACCTGAGTCAGAAGAAATACGAGTCTAGAATCAAGAAGAATAAGGTCAGGATAATGTAAGAGTTGCATATGGAGGTTTAGAGAGTGTTTTCATACCTGTAACATAAGATTATTATTATAATTCAGATGTGAAAATGGATGCTATTGCAGAGGTATTTGCACATACAAATATACAGCCTCTATCGTATCCTGTGTGGGTTTTATAAATAGGGAAACGACATATGGATGGGCTTTGTTAAATATGTTTACAGTGAGTGTTTGTGTAACTGCAGTATTTGTAATTGTGCAGTAATGGCATGAAAATGACAAAGAAGCAGCTGTGAGGCGTTGGCATGGCTGAGTGAACTGGAAGTGGAACCAGTGATTTGCTTCTGTGAGGACAAAGATCAGATCAGGTGAGTCGCAGGTGTGTCTGTGCAGGTTTTCTATGCCTTTACCAGCCTCCTGCAGGTGTACATGTCTTCAACAAGTACTGGACTCTTTTCAGAAACCCTTGATTTTCAGATGTGATGTGCATAAGAGAAGACTCGGTATCGAACGGTAAGACAGGAGCTTAGGGAAATATATCTCATTCTGGGCCTTGTGATGAAAGGCAATGTCAGTTTTCAAGTAAAGATTGTAGATTTAATAAAAAAAAAACAAAAAAAAACCCCACAGGTGTTAGCCAGGACTGACCTTTGCATGTGACGATGGAGGACAATGACAGACGACGCCAACCTTTGCTTCCTCTGTTTTTATAAAGTGCTGGTTTTAGGTATTTCCACCTTCACTGACAGTGGTGGATAGCGGAGGCAAGGCAAGTTTATTTGTATCGCACATTTCAGCAACAAGGCAATTCAAAGTGCTTCACACAGGACATTGAAATACAGGGTGACACAAAAAAACGGGAACTTTTTAACAATTTAATAAAACCAAGAGTGATGGAAGAAAAATATTTTATTCATAGTAATTGAAACCTTAAAACATGCCATTTAAGAAACAATGATGGAATTTTCATTTTTTTTTAAATTACAGGGTGACCCAAAAAAACGGGAATTTTTGAAGTGCGTATTGGCAGACATGAGCAGTGGCAGCACTGCGAGACAGTGACCTTGAGCAAGTAAACACACCCCCATTTTAGTAACCATTGGCAGCTGTGCGAGAATTGTTCGGTAACCGTGTGATCTCAAGATTCGGTAACGTTCCCTGGCCCCCTAGATCGCCAGATTTGTCCGTTTGTGATTTTTTCTTGTGGGGCTATCTCAAGAGTAAAGTGTACACGACTCGACCAAGAACTCTGGATGAGTTAAAACAGAGAATTCAGGATGAAATTCACAGTATCCCAGCTGAGATGTTGCAGCGGTCAATGAGGAATCTCAACAGCAGATTTCAAGAATGCATTCGTACAGGAGGACGCCATCTACAGGAAGTAATTTTTAAAAAATGAAAATTCCATCATTGTTTCTTAAATGGCATGTTTTAAGGTTTCAATTACTATGAATAAAATATTTTTCTTCCATCACTCTTGGTTTTATTGGATTGTTAAAAAGTTCCCGTTTTTTTGTGTCACCCTGTACAACGACAGGGAAAAAGAAACACATTTAAAACATTATAAAAGAAACATGTGAAAGATGATTAAAAACAGCAAGTAAGAAAACGAGACATAAAATTAAAAAAATAAATAAAATAAAAACACACACATTAAAGTAAGAATTGCAGCGCAGAGTTTCGAAAGAGAATATAATATTTAAAAAGTCAAAAGCCTTTTAGTCAAAGGCGGCAGTGAACAGGTGAGTCTTTAACCTGGACTTAAAAGAACTCAGACTCTCAGCAGACCTGATATTTTCTGGTAGTTTGTTCCAGATATACGGAGCATAGAAACTGAACGCTGATTCTCCATGTTTAGTTCTGACTTTGGGAACACAGAGCAGACCTGCACCAGATGACCTGAGTGGTCTGGATGGTTCATACTGGACTAGAAGGTCTCTGATGGATTTTGGGCCTAAATCATTCAGTGCTTATATGCTAACAAGAGAATTTTAACCCTTTCATGCATACTGGTCACTACAGTGGACAGCTATTCTGCAGCTGTTCTCTTGTATATTCATGGATTTTGTTGTTTTGTTTTTTTTGCACATATCTTTATTAAAATTTTAAGACACTACATATCTTTTCTGACATGAATTGGTAACATTGTGCAGGTCTCCCCTAAGCGTAATAGTTATAGTTTTTACACAATTTATCAGTAAATACATGTTTGTTCGCTTCAAAAATTAAATGCATGGTGTCCAGCTGAGTGGACATTTTTGCAAGTTCATGAAAAATAGGTTAATAATTTTTTTTTTAATGTATTTTTTTTTTTTTTTTTACATTTTTTATTTATTTATTTATGTTTAAAGAGAAATGAAAACACTCAGCAAAAAAAACCCAAAACAAAACCTTGATTAAGGTTCTCATAATTTGTGCATGAAAGGGTTAAAGTCTATTATCTGAGAGCCAGGGAGCCAGTGTAGAGACCTCAGAACTGGACTGATGTGGTCCACTCTCTCGGTCTTAGTGAGGACTCGAGCAACAGCATTCTGGATCAGCTGCAGTTGTCGGATAGACTGAGGCAGGAAACATAAAAAAAAGTTGTTAACACAAAGAAGTGCTAACCTCTAAGATCATGGGTGTCATACTCATTTTAACCCATAAACACCCAGTGCTACTTTTGTGTCAGTTCCCAAATGACATTTTCTGTATTTGGGTGCTTCTATGAAACTGGTCCTAAAAACAGGACATGGGGGCTAAAAATTCAAACCAGATGTAGACTAATGTTATGAAGCAAGTTTGGAAGCACTTTGGGTCTGTTTTAAAAATAAATATTTACTGAGATAAAAGAGAAACTATTTTTCAGATAAAACACATTTTTATACTATTTTACATTAAATTTAATACGACAATCTGTATGTAACACGGTCAAAAGGACACGAAAATTGCGCGCTACAATTTTTTTTGAATATCTTTTTAGTCTGTCATAGGTACATTTTGGGAATTGAACTAATTATGCGTTCCACAAAAATGACCGCTGTTTCAAAATCATTTGCGATTTATATGCGAGCCTGCCCGCGGGCCGAAAAATTTATTTTTATTTTATTTATATTTTTTAAATTTATATATTTATATAAAGCACTCATATTTAACGTTTCTTAAGTGATTTATCATTTATTTATCATCATTTATATAATATTATCTTCTGTATTTTGCATTTTATCAGTGTAAATCAGGTATTTTTCTTATATTTAATTTACTGATCATGCAGATGTTCATTAAAGCTCAGATTAAAGTTGAGGGTTATTATATCAGAAACAGAGAAAACTGAGGGAAAAACGGACTTTTTCAGGTAAATATATCATTAACTGAGCATAAACCAAGCATTTCCATCCACTGTCATTGGTTTTATTGGTGAATCAGTCTTGTAGAAGATGACAGTGTTTCCATGGTAACTACAGAGCCTCTGAACATCCAAATGGGTCATATCTGTTGACCATGAAAAGATGACAAACTGTATTTTACACCAATTATTTACATGTATTGATAGGATTAGTGGATCAACACTTATTAAACAGTTTACATCAGTAGATACATTTGGTCATAGATGGATGTTTGGGTCTTTATGGGTTAATTCAGCCCAATTTGATCTTAAGCGAGCAATAAAATAAGAGAATAATAACCTATAAATAATGTCAACTCCAAATTTTTCTGTATGTTTTTGAGTGCAATAAGTAAAATTACATTATCAAAATATTTACATCTACAAAGTATGCTTCAAAAAATGTTAATAACATGAACAACCATAAACAACCTGAAATTTTTATGAAAAATAAGTATAATTTTAACTATATTCTGCTTCAGTTTGTCATTTACACATGTGCATTCCAACTTACAGATCACAGTCGATCTACAAATACACAAAACATTTAATAACAGGCAGAATATTGGTAAAGTTTTGGAGCGACACTCTTCACTGTTTATATTGTTACGCCCCGGCCTAGGGGTTCACCAGGGCTAACATAATAGGCTCAACTTTTGTCCCCTCCCAGCTCCCAAGCACACATGTCAGTCAAAAACTAAGATTCACAATATTTATTATCAGTATTTTGTTCAACTAAGGAAGGGTTAGGGGAGGGAGCGGCTAAAACAACAAACAAAATATCTTCTTTTACAATTTACTAACTTACCTAACCAAAATAAATGCAGGAAATAAAATACAGAAAACTTACCTAACTACCTAACAAAAACAGGAGAAAAGGTGAAAACAAAAGAGCCGACCTCCCCTACCAGAAAAAGGTTCAATTTAACAAAACTATTTACAACTACAAACAATCGGAGTTTTCCACGAGCAGGAAGACTGACGGTCACACACACGAACACAGGGTTGGGAGCTGACAGGAGGCAAGAGCGAGCGAGGACAGAAGTTCCAGGGCCATTTTTAAAGGGCTGGGCAATCATGATCCACCAATCAGCAACCTGCAATAGACAGACACAAAAGGGCACAGCACACCTACAGGACGGGGGAGAACACACACACTAAACAGAAAACACATACATATACATATAAATAGATAAATTATGACCCAGGGTCATAACAATATCTCCAGTGTAATTTTTGCACAATTTTATCCCACGGGCCGGATTGGACTCTTTGGTGGGCCTGGTTTGGCCCACGTGCCGTATGTTTCACACCTCTGTCTAAGATCAAGACCATCATCTGCGAATTAAATGGCTATTTTTCTAAATGATTCAACTATTTTTGAGCCACTAATCCAGATGTATGCCTTTGAAAAGTGAATTAAAGTGAAGTTCTTCAACTTTCCACTAATATTAGATGTTATTTGTTCGTGTAGAGGCTTCATAGTCAATGTGTTTAGACCCTAACCTTGTGCACCACTGATTCATCAGACTTACCTATTTGGAGTCAGTGAATGAATCTAATTTGGAAATTTAGAACAGACAATAATTTATTTGAAAGTCTAACACATCTACATTCAGTTTTCTTAATAAACTGCAGTAATTTTTGTCTGAGTTACTCATGATTCACATGATGTTTGACGTCTGACTCTATAGACAGAAACTACTAGAAAAATTCAATAAACTAATAGAAGTCAGGTTCCACAAAAGCAGTTATTTCTCTCAGTTAAAGAATCCGCCTCAGAATAGATGTGATTTTCAGTTTTTTGCTGCTTCACATCTTTTACAGCGATGACTGTACACTGTACATTAGCCCTGTAAAGTCTGAACCATTAACAGAAAATTCCATTTCTTTGAAACCAGAGCCTTTATTGGTAACTCTGAACAACCCCCCCCCCCCCTTTTTTTTTTCCAAGTGTCAGTTTCCGTGTATGATTTTCAATTTTGTATCACATTTGATACATCAGGTCTCAATGCTCAAATGTTATTAGTGTTTTTTTTTTTTTTATTCAAATTTTTATTCAGAACAGTCTCATAACATATTACACAGGACATCACTGGAACAAAGTACACCATTCTCTTTTCTTTTTAAAAAGAAAAAAAGAAAGGGTGTCAATATTGCTCGCTGAAAGGAAAAAAAGGTGTAATATAAATAAAGTAAATAAGTAGGTAAATGGATAGTAATAATAATGGTAATAAAAAGCTTGTACATATAGCCAACCACACTTCAAGGAAATACGACAAAAAAAAAGAGATAGATAGATAGATAGATAGATAGATAGATAGATAGATAGATAGATAGATAGATAGATAGATAGATAGATAGATAGATAGATAGATAGATAGATAGATAGATAGATAGATAGATAGATAGATAGATAGATAGATAGATAGATAGATAGATAGAAAATACATATCTATGTGTAAGGCTCAGAACTTCTTAAAGTAATTTATGTTGAAGAAATGTAAGGTTTAACTGTGAAATAAATTACAGGGAATAAGTTAATTCATGTATTTGTCAAACATATATTGACAGTGTTTACCCAATTAACCATTTACATTTATGTTTGCAGAATTATTATTTACACATTTAATTATTCTAATTTGTTGTATACAAGCAGCTAAGATAATCTGTGGACTCTGCCTTTCTAAATCGCTGACATTTACCGATTTAAGTACTGCTAGTTCCTGATTGGTTAGTTCAGTCATGTGAGGAGATGTGTCAGGAAGTGTTGTGGCGGTAGTTGTCGTGTGAAAAGTAAAGCACTGCTCAAGAAGAAATTTGTCTCCGTCCTGCAGTCTCATTTTATAAAGAATGAACCATTAACCACCAACATGACATATGTAAACACACACAGTAGTATTAATAATCGTAATACAAAAAAAAAGAAAGGGGGAAATATTATTTTTGAACGAACAAAAACATACACACAAACATGTCTAACAAATTGGTAATTCCTTTTTCAAAATTGGCAAAGTTCTGCCTCCTGGGTGTGAAATTATGGAATGGACCTTATGATGCATTTAAGTTAGTCACGCCTTTGGCAAAGTAAAAAAAAAAAAAAAAAAAAAAAAGTGCCTTAAGTTTAAAATTATTCAGAAATACTGAATTGACATGGTAGATATGTTTTTGTTGTTGATTTTTTTTTTTTTTTTTTTAGAAATTTTTTATTATTTTGGTGTGAATGCTCGATGCTGTACACATTTAAGTTGATGCAAGCAGTGTATTAGGTGAAAAGGATTGACGTAAAAATAAGCTTTTGCTTCTAGGCTATTCTTTTTTTGGTTTTTATGTTTATTACGATTAATGTACTATGTACAATGATTGATGTAAAACAAAAATAAATCATTCTTTCCTTCCTTCCTTCCTTCCTTCCTTCCTTCATTCATTCATTCATTCATTCATTCATTCATTCTTGTAGTGACACGGAGAAGCTGCGTTCAGCTTCTATGCTCCACATGTCTGGAACAAACTTCCAGAAAACCTCAGATCAGCTGAAACACACAGTTTATTTAAATCCAGGTTACAGACCCACCTGTTCTCAGCTGCATTTGAATAGAGTTTATATTCATCAGTTCAGATCTGCACTGTTCCTTTTAAGCTAAAAGTTTTTATCTGTTTTATCTGTTTATCTGTTTTTATCTATTTATCTGATTTTTTTTTCTAATGCCCATACTTTTTATTGCTTCCATGCTGTAATGCTTTTAATGTTTTATGTAAAGTACTTTGAATTGTCTTGTACATGAAATGTGCTATAGAAATAAACCTGCCTTGCCTTGCCTAGAGTCACTGGAAAGGCCACTGGTGAATAAATTCCTCCCCCCTGGTGGATATTGTATGTATCTAATTGTGTACATCAGGTTTTTCAAGACAAAAATTATCACACTGATCATGTAGAGGGCTTCAAAACTCATGTCACGTTCGGCGTTATAGGGTTAGAATGACAAGACTGTAGTTACGTCACTAAAGTGGATAAAAGAGGAAAAATAATAAAATAAACAACGGAGCCTGGAAAAGCAGGCGTACAGTGGATAGTATTACATTTCCTGATCTGTTGTCTCCTCGGTGCACATGTACTGTCGCTGCATTACCATGTGTGAAGTTCCCTCTAACACAGTAAACAAGCCTCTTTCTGCCTGAGCAGAGAGCGCTGATAATCTGCCTGAGCATTATCTTATGTCACTTTTTGTGCATGCTCTGCCCCTCTAAAGCCACAGTTTTACCATGTCAACACTCGGCGCTGCGCTCGCTGAATTTCAATTCAGTGGAAAAGGAAACTGACATCTGTGTTGGTTTGTAGTGCGGGTAGAGGAAATAAAATGATAACAACAGCCTTCCTCTAAATCCAGCGGAATGGCAACTTTCCTCATTCAGCAACGCAAAGACTTTTGAGGAGATGCCATTGCTGCCTCATTGGTTTTTCACTCCCTCTGATTACTCCTCTCATCTTATGTAAATCCTCTTAAGTCACATGTTATTGTTTATTGCAACTGTGAAGGTTAGGTGTTCCTAAGCCCTGTGCGTGTGCTTATCTCACCAGCGCATGCATCTTTGTCTCTCCAATGTGTCTTGTTTTCATAATACACTAATGGATGAGGAAAGTTGTCTGGACTGATGCGGCGCAGACAACCAATCCACTGCAGTAAAATGCTAATCTCTCCCAGTGGCTAACAACTCCTCATGAAAGAGAGGCAGTTGCATGCTCCAGGGATATCACAGCATTATCAAATGCCTGCTATATTTTGGGTCTTTTTTTTTTTTTTTTTTAACTCAATGTAAACAATGAAACACAGTCACATAGTTGAGCTTCGGGGGTGAACTAAGGGCTGCAGTCACAGGATTTCTAAAAGATGACCAGTCCAAGATTAAAAAATAAGACTAATGTTCCTGTATGTCAGCGTCATGTTCTGTCAAAAATCAATACCAAGTTGAATTTGTGAGGTTGTCAGGTTCTGTTTCTGTGTTAGAATCCTGTGGTCTGGATAGAGGAGATCAATCTGCCAGTAGAAGTGGGTGGTACTTTCACTGGAGGAGAACTGAACTCATTCAGTCAAAGTCCATATATGACTTCTATCAGTGATCAATAGTAGTGATGTTGATATCTCTAATCATTTACAACAGGGATGTCAAACTCCTTTTAGTTCGGGAGCCACATTCAGGTAAATTTGATCTGAAGTGGGCCGGACCAGTGAAATAACATAACATATATAACAATGTAACAATATGATATATACTGAACAACAAAAGAAACGCAAGTATGTTTCGGTATTGGTTTATATGGGAGTTTTATTATGAATATTGGTTTCATATGAGATATTTATATCCAGCTGTAAAATTTACAGTAGGTCTCTCTTGCTGTCCTTGTAGCACTGAGTTGACGGTCACGGAGATGGGCCAAGCGAATATGGCGATCCTGATTATGGGTGGTCACACGTGGTCTTCCGGATCTTGGTCTGTCCCGAGTGGTCCCTGTGTCACGGAATCGTGTCCTCAGCCTACTGATGGTGGACTCGTGCACTTGCAGATGTCTGGCAACGTGGCGAGCCGTTAAACCAGCATCAAGCATACCAATGGCGCATTCTCTCAGATTATTGTTAAAGTGAGGCATCGTGGTAATGCAGTAACTTTTGAATCTTACCATTTCTTTTTATAGCCCCCGGACAAACAAAGGGAATTCCCACTGCCATTTGTTGCTCCCACTACCATATCACTCAAAACGTACCGCACCTCCGATACTTTGTACACATGCTCAACACCACTCGTGGTCGTGTTTGCCTGCAAACACACGCTCCGATGGTTACAACTCACTTATTGTAATGTGTATCTCAGTTGACAACTCAACAGGACAGCTGAACTCTTGCCTAAATTAACGACCAAAACTTACGTTTCTTTTGTTGTTCAGTATATAAATAATGTCAACTCCAACCTATATATATATAGAG
The DNA here is from genome assembly GCF_902148855.1 of Sphaeramia orbicularis. Lineage (NCBI taxonomy): Eukaryota > Metazoa > Chordata > Actinopteri > Kurtiformes > Apogonidae > Sphaeramia > Sphaeramia orbicularis. The sequence goes on from NC_043972.1 coordinate 8,285,998, forward strand.
AGAGATAGATAGATAGATAGATAGATAGATAGATAGATAGATAGATAGATAGATAGATAGATAGATAGATAGATAGATAGATAGATAGATAGATAGATAGATAGATAGATAGATAGATAGATAGATAGATAGATAGATATAAAATTATTATTATTTTTCATTTTAATTAATTAATTAATTTATTTATTTTTTCATACAAGACCAGAATAAATGTACAGGTTAATATATCTGTAGGAGCCATTCTTTATGTTTGTTTGTTTTCTGTCTGGTTAATTGTGGCTTTGCGGTTTGATTTAGGGGAGGGTAAACGGAAATCTATTTAGTGGGCAGGTAACTAGGTCACTGTGAAGGGACGGGGAGATCATACGTTTTTTACTGCTACCCGTTAGAAGTCAGCATCATTCAGTGCTCATGTTGTCATGTAATCTTCATGAGACGTAGATGTGACCATCTAAGAATGTTTAATAAAAGTGGGAAGCTCACCGAAGGATTCTGTCTGGACATTAATTGTTTCGAAGCACATCAAAAACGACGTCTCCACCCACACCCAGCAGTGACAGGTCAGGCGCTACAATATCAAAACAGAGAAAACTGAAGAAAAAAGTGCCTTTTTCCAACTAAATATATCATTAAATGTACATAAAACAAACCAGTACATCCACTGTCATTGATCCAATTTTAACTGATGACTTAATGCTGTAGAAGATGACGGTGTTTCCACATTCACTACGGAGCCTCTGAACGTCCAAATGGGTCATATCTGATGGGAACATACAGTATCTTTGTTCAATGGTACCATATTCCTCAGAGCCTGTGTAGCCCTAACCCTAAACTGGTGGTTCCTAGCCTTTTTTTGGCTCATGACCCCATTTTAACATCACAAATTTCTGGCGACCCCAGACATTCAAAACAGCGACTTTTTTTGTTGTTGCTAAAATTAATTTGTTTTTATCATGTAATAGTTTGCTATACTATGTTGCAAATAAACGCTAATTTTAGTGGACATTTAGTCTATATAATGTATATTATTCTGGACGGAGGCAGTAAATCCAGGTGTAGATTACTGCACAAACGGAGAATTTGATTTTCCTTGGTCAGGATATGTACAGTCAGTCCAGCTTGGATTTACAAGGCTGACAATTAATACTGAACAAACAAGAACTCAAACTATGAATTATGAAAGAGCTGCAGCATCTGAAACTGACCACAACGAACATTTGACAGATAAACAGAACCACAGTGCTGCAGTTTCAGACTCACAGTTTGTCATGTCTTTTATGGATTGGCATTGTCTCTCTCAAATCACCATATATTTTTTTTATTAGTAATTTTATTTGTATCAATTACTAGAACTTTCAGGCGACCCCATTTGAATTCCAGGTGACCCCATGTAGGGTCCCGACCCCAAGGTTGAAAAACACTGAACTAAACCCTTGGTGAAACTAGTGAAACACCACTGCCTGCAGTTGTTGTTTGTTGGCCTTCGTCTCTCCATATGGAACTACATTCCTGTCATGTACAGTCATGGAAAAAATGATTAGACCACTGCTTGTTTTCTTCAATTTCTTGTTCATTTTAATGCCTGGTACAACTAAAGGTACATTTGTTTGGACAAATATAATGATAACAACAAAAGTAGCTCATAGTAGTTTAATTTCAGAGCTGATATCTATCCATTTTTTATGTTTTTTTTTTTGATAATAACCAAAATCACTTCAGTTCTTACATCAATATCTATGGCATTGTACTGACAAAAACAGTGCTTTTAGACATTCCTTGTTTTCTTTTCTGTCTGTTTTAGTCACATGATACACACAGGAGTTAGTACTGGATTGCATAACCAATGTTTTTGATGACTTTTGATGGTCTTATAATTTTTCTGCAACTGTATACTGGGGAACATAAGGCCGACTCCACCTGATGACCATGTAAAGTTGAGAAACTGCATTTTACACCAACTATTTACATGGATTAGCGGATCAGAAATTTGTAGTATTTTAGATCAGTTGATGCGTTTTACCGAAGTGTATTGCATTCAAGGTTCTAATAGTTCTGGATTTTTCGTTATAGTTTAGTTTTATTTAGTTTTGACTTTTTTTCTCTAATTCACTTAGTTTTAATTAGTTCTTAGAGCAGGTTTGCTAGTTTTTATTAGTTTTTGTTATTTTCTAAATGCTTAGTTTTAATTTAGTTTTACTTTTTTTAATGTCTTTTTCTCTTCTCCGTCGTATTCAAATAAATCCCAGACAGGACTCTGCTATTTTTTCCCAACTTTAGTCTCCATGTTTCCAGGTAGAGTGGGGACCAGAAGACGACTGGAAACCACAAGTGACAAGAAGTGACGGACCGTTAAACATCATATGATGCCAGCAGCTAAAATTGCTTGAGGGAAATAAATCTGTTTCAAATCAATCCAACATTGACAAAGAGAAAAACGAAGGGAATTTTATCCATAATTTTTATCCGTTTTAGTTAGTTTTGTAAACACACAATACAGTTTCAGTTAGTTATTGTTTTTTCTTTTAATTAGTTTTTATTTATTTCAGTTAACAAAAATGTTTTTACAATTCTAGTTTTCGTCTTTTCGTTAGCTTCCGTTAACAATAATAACCTTGATTGCATTCACACAAAAAAATCTAATTTGACTCTGTTTTTCCAAATTAACGAGGCAGTCATCTTATAATTACGAAAAAAAAAAAAAGTTTTAAAAGAATTCATCTCTGTTTTTCTGAATTAACAAGATACTGTTTTCTGAAAAATTTAATTCGGCTTCATTAATTCAGTTTAATTCTCGTTAATCCGAATTTATTTTTTTGTGTGAATGTAATATGCTTCCGTAGCTTTTGGTCGCTGGCTGTTGTTTGGATGTTTGAGGGTTAATCTCCCATTTGAAAGATGTTTCCTTTAACTTTACCTGCTTCTTGTCATGGGGTCAGAGGTCACATTAAATAGTGGTTTTAAGCTTTACAACTCATTTAGTTCAGTTTTTGTGTGTCTTTTAAGGCTGTGCATTTATTTCCTGTATTTTCTTGCTGTATCTGAAGAAAAGTGAATGAGAAATAAAAAGAAAATTCATAAAAACCAAAGTTAAAGGTGGAATCAGACTTTTACACAGGACTGTACGTGTATTAGTAGACAATGATCAGACTGTAAAAACTTTTCACGCATTAAAGCAGGGGTGTCAAACTCATATTAGTTCAGGGGCCACATACAGCCCAAAATGACCTGAAGTGGGCCAGATCATTAAAATAATAACATAAAAATATGTAAATAATATCAATTCCAAAATGTATATGTCTAACTTCTATGTTTTAGAGTGGAAAAAAGTAAAATTATATTATCAAAATGTTTACATCTACAAATTATCCTTTAAAAAAATGAGAAATACATGACAACCGTGAACAAAATGAAATTTATTAAGGAAAAAAAAGTGAAATTTTAACAATTTATGCTATTATTTGGCCTCAGCTTCTCATTTTCACATGTACATCACAACTTACAGATCACAGTGGATCTACAAATACACAAAACACATAAGAACAGGCAGAATATTAGTGCAATTACACTTAATTCTCTTAAGACATTTCAGATTGTTCTTATTAGTTCAGGTTACTCACATTTTTTGTAAAAGGCTAGTCTGTAAATGTAAATATTTTTGTGTAATTTTACTTTTTTTACAATAAAAAAAGGAGAATAATTTGTGGTTTTCATTATTAATGGGTTATTATGATAGTGTTTTACTGGTCTGACCCACTTTAGATCGAATTGACCTAAAATGATTTTAACATCCTTGATTGTGAATTTCTTCAGTGTAAGTTTTGTATTTCACTAATTCATCCCACGGGCCGGGCCGGATTGGACCCTTTGGCGGGCTGCTTTTGGCCCTTAGGCACCAAGGGGGGTATGGGGGGGGGGCAAATTCCCCCCCAGTCACAACCTTTGCCCCCCCAGTTGCCCCCCCCACCCAGATTTGGGCAAATCTTTGAGAAAATTCAGGCAATGAAGAAATATGAAAAATATGGCAATGCCTTTTGAATACACTGCATATTATAACTGCATTCTCTTCAAGAAGAGACTGAAGTGTAGGTCTAACATGCAGAGGTGGTTTCTTATGAAAAATATAGTTCTAGGTTCATAATGATATGTGTGCCTTCAGTTCTGGAATGGATTGATACCTCCGCTTGTATTGCATTCATCTTTCTTCTCCATAAGAAATGTAAAGCAAAGAATTAGCACAAGTAGCATAAGGACTAGTTTTTTATGTTTTGAACCCACCTATTAATTACAAATAGTTTTGTTAACTGTTCAGGTCTGTTTTATCACTCGATTTAAATTTCTGCAAGAAGATTATACCGGTCAGTATGAAAGTGTACCTAAGCCTACAGATGTTGTCAGTGATTCTATACATGTGCATGTAGTGGAAGCCATTGTATACATACGTTTTATTTGATTAGTTGGTTAGGCTATTAGTTTTATTTTGTTTTCAACATTTATTAACTTGCTTACATTGGCATTGCTGTTTGTTTGCTGCATGTTTTCTGATGTGTTTAGAGAAATATGTGACAGTAGATTGTACCTATTAAATAATCATAACAGAAAGTCTGAGTTGTTCATGCTGTAGTTTTTAACAAATACCTTGAATACATTAAGTATTACCTGATTTTACCTAAAATTGCCCTCTATATAAAGTGTAACGGATAGGCTATAGATAGATACAGGGTGGGGAAGCAAAATTTACAATATTTTGAGGCAGGGATTGAAAGACAGTGTTTGACCAATTAGTTTATTGAAAGTCATGAGAATTTATTTGCCACAAGAAAACTGACATAATTGAAAATGTTTTTATTCTATGTGTCCTCCTTCTTTCTCAATAACTGCCTTCACACGCTTCCTGAAACTTGCGCAAGTGTTCCTCAAATATTCCGGTGACAACTTCTCCCATTCTTCTTTAATAGTATCTTTAAGAAAGTCAACATTGCTGTGTGATGTTCTATTGGTAGCATGTTCTAAAACGCCCCAAATAGCAGAATCCAGAGGGTTTAGATCTGGACTAGAAGGCGGCCACAAACATGATTCCCAAAAATTGCTAAAGTTGGATTTGTTGCTGTTGTCAACAAGTGTTTTGGTGTTCTTGTGTAAGATTTTAACTTCAAATCATATTTTACTGCATTTCTAACGGTCTTGTTGTCTACCTCAAGTTCAATTGCCATTTTTCTCATGGATTTGGTTGGATCCTTTAGGATTTTGGATTTGAGAGCTTTAATAAAAGCTTTGGTACGTTTTTTGTCGCTTCCTCCACTTCCAGACTTTCTCGTAATAGTTTTGCTCATAGTCATTCTCTTCTTTCCATTATAAACAGTCTTTATGGACACTCCAACTATTTTTGAAATCTCCTTTGGTGTGACGAGTGCATTCAGCAAATCACACACTCTTTGACGTTTGCTTTCCTGATTACTCATATGGGCAAAAGTTTCTGAAAAGGTATGGATAATAGTGTTAGGTATGATTATGACATCAGTATATGTTTGGTTTCAAAACAATTGACGTAGTGCCTGCTGAGAAAAAACAACTAAATGTTCATTGTAAATTTTGCTTCCCCACCCTGTAGATAGATAGATAGATAGATAGATAGATAGATAGATAGATAGATAGATAGATAGATAGATAGATAGATAGATAGATAGATAGATAGATAGATAGATAGATAGAGAAGCCACTAAAGCGCGAAGTGTTACTTTGTCTGCCCCCCCCTCCAACATTTTCTTTGCCCTCCAGTTGCCCCCGCACTTTTAAAATCCTGGTCCCGCCACTGCCCCCGGGCCGCATGTTTGACACCCCTGCATTAAAGTCTGTATGCAGTGTGCTGTGGGTGGTACATTAAACATAATAAAGTCCTCATTGGTTCTTCTAACCGGGAGGAGCTGTGGATGTTGCGTAATCCTGCTCAGGGCGGTGTCTGGGATGAACCTGGTTGGACTGAATGGATCCATATCTGCTGTGAACTTTGAGCTTCTCTTTTTTTGTAAAGTTTCTAGTCATCCCTGCTCGGCTGCAGACTGAAAACAGACCCAGCTTCAACTGTCGGTCCTGGTGATCCGAACCCAGTCCTGTAGACGCGCTCCAGCAGACCCAGGTGGAATGGCACAGCCTAGTGGGATCCTCATCAAAGGAGGGAAAGTTGTGAACGAGGACTGCTCCGTGTTCGCCGACGTCTACATAGAAAATGGGAAAATCGTGGAAGTTGGACGGAACTTGCAGATCCCAGCGGGGGTGCGCGTCATCGATGCCAGCGGTAAACTGGTGATACCGGGAGGCATCGACACGCACACGCACATGGAGCTGGCCTTCATGGGCACCAAGGCTGTGGATGATTTCCACATTGGAACCAAGGTAAGGAGGTGGTTTTTACACTTCATATGTTACAGGATGCGTCACTGAGTGGATCTAAGTGCGTAAAGCTCCTTCACAATTGAATTTACTCTCTGATGTTTTCTTTCTTTCTTTCTTTCTTTTTTTTTGATATTAATATTTTAAGTTATTATTATTATTTGACTTTTCTTCTTTGTGTCTGCAAGCCTTTGTATTATGTTAATTTATTTGTTTGGATGATTTTTCCTTTTGACATCTTGATGTTTGTTCAAAATTTCTCAATTCTTTGTCTACACATATATTTTCAAATTCAAAAATAAAATAAAACAATAATAATAATGATAATAATAATAATAATTTTAAAAAAGCTCCTTCACAATAAAGGAGCTGGTGCGTCAGGAGACACCAGGAACCAAATATGATCAAATATGGACTCATTACGCACATAAATGATAAATGAAATACCAGTAATTATTAGGTGAATTTATTACATTAATCAAACTACTATGAATTCAGGCTGATTCGGAACATATTATCATCTATAATGACTGATGTCTGAATTCTACTCATGTATTTTATTCATTTAGTCACTTTGTTCACCTGTTTTAAGTTAAATACTGAGGACAATGCATGAGCCGTACACATAGGCCGTTCTATATCGAGTTTTTGTGCATATAGTCCTGTGCAAAAGCCTTATTCCACGTTTATTTATGTTGTTTTTTTCAAGGTTGAAAAGAAAAGGCATATTTATTTCTCATTCTCTTTTCTTCAGATACAAGAAAATACAGGAGGTATGTGCAGACTGTCAGCTTTAACCCATACAGACCCAGTGCTGCTTTTGTAGCAGTTCCCAAATTTGTATTTTTTTTTTTTTCTTTCTATTTTTAGACTTTCTTAAGTGATTTATCACCATTTACTCTAATATTTGGCTCAGTATTTTGCATTTTTAAGTGACTGACTGCTTCTTCTCTGAGTGTTTTGTTTCAAAAAAGAACTTTATTCAACAAGTCCTGAACAACAAGAGAACATGTGTATACAGTTTGTAAAATATGATAGGGGACAATGAAAAATAAATGGATCTAAAAATAAATAAATAAATAAATAATGATAATAATAAATAACAAAGTGTCCATTTGCCACAGTACTGTGGGACTATTTTCTCATTTGTCTGTTACCAAAGCCAATCAGCGCCCTTGTTCTATCATGTGTAGACTGATAACCTGTCACCTGTCCCCCTGCTGCCACAGTACTGTGCCATCGGCCTATACAGTTACAGGGAAAGGCTAAAGGACCAGTTACCGGAAGCTGGTTTGTGCTTATTCACACTTTCAGTTTCAACATGTAGGCAAACAACATGAAACGTGGTGACTGTTTTGCCTCATATGAGGAATTTGCCCGGGTTTTTGATGAATATAAATCAGCCACTGGAAGAATGTTCAGAGTAGGGCTGAACAATATGGACAAAATTTCATATCTTGATGTTCATGCCAGATATCTCGATATTGATACGATACGATATGACTACGGGTTCGGTGAAAACCAAGCATTTTTCAGAAAAATACAAACATCATAATACAAAAGAATGTGGAAAGTGCAGTTTTATTTATAAGAACTCTCTGCCAGTCATCAACATTAACATAAAGTACAAATAAATAAAAGTTGTTGTGACTTCCAGAGCTGTACATGCAGGGCGAGCGCGGGGGAATCTATATCGTTTATATCGTTGCTTTTTCGATATTAATATCTTGAATGTTCATATCTAGATATCGATACGATAATGATATATCTTTCAGCCCTAGTTCAGAGTGTTGAATTTGGATCATTTGATTGGCTCTGTGGTAATAGACAAACTGATATTTCATGCCACAGTACTGTAGCAGTAGCCATTGCCTAATAATAGTAATAATAATAATAATAATAATAATAATAATAATAATAATAATAATAATAATAATAATAATAACAACAACACAAATATCTCGTCAAACATTTCTTTTGTTTATACATTCTCATACAACTGTACATTCTAAGACTTTTTCTTTATATATTAATATTTACTTTTCTGAATATTAGTAAATTTTTCATAATAATCAAATTAATCACATTAAGAATAAGTATCAATCACAAACAACACATAATGTACATTTGAGATTAATATAATTAGCAATAAAAGAGGACAGTTTACTCTAGACTTGTCTTGTGTGAAGGCTAAATTAAAATAAATGTGATGTTTTCTCCACAAAAAGTAAAGTTAACTTCACTATCTTCTTTAAGTTCCAATAAAACTGAACTAAAACTGAACCGTTCTGAATGAAGAGAACCACTCTGCCTTTGTCCTTAAATGACCTTTTTTTTTCTTTCTTTTGGTCAGAGGTCAGTGTTACATAAGGGACTCTGTCGCCTTCTTATGCTCATTCAGCTGCAAATAAAACAACCACAGCTGCTCTGGTGTCATTTAACTGTGTATTTGTTCTGAGTAACCTGTGCTGATAAAAGCTCCTGTATTATGTGAATCATTATAAAATAATTATTGAATAAATCTCCTGTTCTTTTCTCTTCGCCTCTTTATCCTTTTTTTCCCACTTATTTTATTCTTATTGATTTAAAAGTGATTATTTTATGTGTATTCGGTCCTGATTTTGACCCGGTCATATGTTAATCTTCAACTTGTGTGTGTGTTTCCCTGTCCAGGCGGCTCTGGCAGGAGGAACCACAATGATCCTGGACTTTGTCATCCCTCAGAAGGGTAAATCCCTTCTAGAGGCCTATGACTGCTGGCGGAGGACGGCTGACCCCAAAGTCTGCTGCGACTACTCTTTGCATGTTGCCGTCACATGGTGGAGCGACGAGGTGAAAGGGGCCAACACAAATATACAGGGGGTCCATAAAGGGTCTTTACAATTTAACACATTTAGTACAAAAGCAAATGAACAAACAAATCTGTGGAAACTATTACAAAATGAAAAGTAGATGTTGAAGCTTTTGCCTTATTTAATACACCTCTATTTGGACACAATTAATAGTAGACTCATCAGTGGTGTCGGTGGCATCAGTTTATTTATTTATTCATTTTTATCAGGGACAGTGCATATTAATGAACATCTACAACAACTGCAGCTGTAAATATACCAGACTGTAGCAACAGTGCTAAGGCCGTTGCTTCAGGTCGTTGATGTCCTGTATCTCTTTTTTTTTAATATAAATATTTTTATTGGAAAATATGGCACATCAAAGACAGAAAATTAATATTTCAGTAAATAAAAATTTGACAAACAGATAAATGTCATAGTTATTGTTTTTGCATCACACTGTTCTGGAGCCAAAAAACAGGTAAGAAAGTAAAAATTTTGATCACAAATATTTTTTGGAGTGTCCATTGTGTTGTAGATACAATTGTTTCACTAAATAAGCTCAAGTAGGAGTTTCTCAGGTTTAATTTGATGTGTTGCATTAGTGCTAGCTTTGAAGCTAATTGCTAAAAAGTGTTAGCCTTCTAATGACTGCCTGGCACGGGGAGGGTCGTAACTGTTCTTACAAAGTGTAAACAAATGTATTATGCCTTAAGTTGTTTGCTTACTTAATATTACTTACTAAGTACTTCTGCACCTTAAAGACACACTGTTCAAAGGTGTTTGTTTATTGTTCAGTAGACAGTTCAACTGTTCAAATGACTTTTAGTACTTACTAAGTAAGAACACTGTTCAAAAGTGGTTTTGTTGATCGTTCCACTGATGTTCACATTAACCTGTTTCATTCTACAAACATACACACACCACTTATACTTTATTATTCTTTATTTTATTAATTTTATGTTATATTTATTTATTTATTTATTTTATTGTATTTATTTTTATTGCATTTAACTTACACTTTTTATTTATTTTATTATTTTTTTTTATTATTTTTGTAGTCTTACAAGTTTATGGGTCCTTCTTTATTATTCATTAAAGTGCTTCCACATATTTATTAGTGTGGATCTTTTCTAAGCATAATAATTTAATCGTTACATCCATTCTGAAGTAGTGTTACACTCCCCACAGTACTTGGGTAGGTTCTAACAACATACCTCTTTGTATTTGACATTAATTTACATAATCTGTGATGGTGTGGTAGAAGTCCACGTGTATGGTAGTTAGTTTAGTTTTATTTCGAGCACATAAAATCATCAGATAACAAAGAACCATACAACGTGTCAAACTAAATTTTCAGCTTTCAAAGAGGAGTGGGAAGAAGTATAACTTATAGTCTCCCACCCCCTTTTTTACAAACTAATATATGTCATTTATAGCAGACAAATACGGGTACCAAATGTCAAAATTTTTGATCTCTAGCACAAAGAACCACTGAGTTATACTTGCTCAAACAAAAAGTGTTACTATCATCCCCGGTCTCCCCTATTATGACATTAGTCATTATTGTTTTGTATCGCAGACCCCTGTTAGAAAAGAAACACCTGAATTCAACGTGTCCACATACTTTTGTCCATTTGTGTATAAGTTAGGCAGTTATGAGGCTAACAGTATCAAAAGATCAAGGTAAACATTTACACTAATTGATCTGTCATTGAAGAAAAATGGACCGATGATTCGATTGCACATGATCCCACAATGTAATTAAAAACTGATAACCATTAAGTATGAATAAATGAATGAATGAAATCTTTATTTCGAACATGCAGACAGTGAAATCAAAATAAAAATCAACCAACAAAATATAACTGCTGGTACATAAATGATTGATAAGCAAACAAACAACAAAAAATAAATTAATAAATAATAATAGTAATAAATAATGATAATAAGAAGAAGAAGAAGAAAAAGAAAAAGAAGAAGAAGATAAATAAAACAAATGAAATTAAATTACTCATGCTCGAAAAGGAGTAGGAAGAAGTAAATACTTAAAAGTACATAAATAAGTACATAGAATAGATCTGATGAACATATCTCATCAGTTGCTTTTGTAATAATTATTTTTTTAAATTGTAAAGAGACTTTGTGGACACCCTGTATAAACAGCTTTTCTGTGATGATGAAGTCTCTAATGCTCCAGTTACTTTGTTCAGGTCAAGAAGGAGATGGAGACTCTGACCAAAGAAAAGGGGGTGAACTCCTTTAAGATGTTCATGGCCTACAAAGATGTGTTCATGCTGCACGACTCTGAGTTATACGCTGCGTTCTCCCAGTGTAAGGAGGTTGGAGCCATAGCTCAGGTGCATGCAGAGAATGGAGACCTGATTGCAGAGGTTGGTATGAGACAACTATGTGGACTTTTGCATTTAGTCCAGTGAGTTCAACCAAATGAGTCAGTAATGGGAATACTAAGCTTTGTGTTTAACCCTCAAAGACCCAAACAGCCCCTGGAAACCAAAAGCATCTACTGATCTAAAATGTTTAATACCTATTGATCCACTAATCCTCTCAAAACATGTAAATAATTGGTGTAAAATACAGTTTGTCATCTTTTCACGGTCATCAGATTTGACCCATTTGGACGTTCAGAGGCTCCGTAGTTACCGTGGTAACACAATGTTCAGACAAAATGACATTCATGGCATTAATCCTTTCATGCATACTGGTCACTTCAGTGGACAGTTATTCTACGGCTGTTCTGTTGTTTATTCATGGGTTTTGTTGTTTTAGTTCCATATCAGGACTCTTATGCATCATCCAAAACACTGCAATTCATATAATTACTGTAACTTTGCTGTTCTTGATAAACCTGATCTGCAGTAACATGTTTTAGTGTAAATCAATCGCTAACTGGTATTAGACTGTAATTAACAAACAAATTTTTTTTTTGCATATCCTCCTGAGACCCAGCAATGCATGCATGAATTATGAGAACCTTAATCAAGATTTTTTTTCCTGAGTGTTTTTAGTCCTCTTTAGGTATGAAAAAAACAATGTCATTGATTTTTTTTTTTTTTTTTTAAATTAACCTTTTTTTCATGGAGTTACGAAAATGTCCACTCAGCTGAACATCATGCGTTAAATTTTTGAAGCAAAGAAACATGTATTTACTGACATACTATGTGAAAACTATGAAATAAAAACATTTTTATCCTCCTGACACCCAGCAATGCATTTTTGTCCTCTGTAGGGGATAAAAGTTTGACAGTTTTACTTTAAAAATGCTGTCCATTACAAAGGACATTCCATTAAAAAAAAAAATTTAAAAAAATCAATAAATAAAAATAGTTTTAAAAATGTATCTGAAAAAAACTGTTGCATTATGCAGTTTCCAATCAAGACAATTTTTTTAATGTAAAAAAGCTAAAACTGTCCATTTCCTAGGTCTCAGGAGGATATTATCTCCATGAAATGAGTAATAACCAACATTAGAGTTTGATCAAATGTGAGAAAACAGTAGCAATTTAGCAATTAGAGGCATTAAAAATGCTTTCATTTCATAGTTTTCACAGTATATCACTTTCTGATGATGATTTTTATATAAATGTTTCTTTGTTTCAAAACTTAAATGCACGGTGTCTAGCTGAGTGGACATTTTTGTAATTCCATGAAAAATACGTTCATAAAAAAAAAAAAAAAAAAAATGAATTGCATTGTTTTTTTCATGCCTAAAGAGGAATAAAAACACTCAAGAAAAAAATATCGACTAAGGTTCTCATAATTCGTGCATGAAAGGGTTAATTTTCTGTTTCATTCAACACGTGTCAGATGTTTCTAATTGTTTGTGATGCTTCTTGTCATCAGGTCAGAGGTCACACTAATGACTTTAACCTTTACGACAAACACATTTACTTCAGTTTTTTGTGTCTTTTAACCCATAAAGACCCAAACATCCCTCAGCGACCAAAATCATCCACTGATACAAAATGTTAAATACCTGTTGATCCACTAATCCTATCAATACATGCAAATAATTGATGTAAAATACAGTTTGTCGTCTTTCCATGGTCATCGGATGGGGCCCATTAGGACATTCAGAGGCTCCGTAGTTACCATGGAAACACAGTCATCTTCTACAGTTTTTCACAAAACTAGATGTTTCTTTAATATCTTTATTCTAAACTGTAAATAATTTTATTGTAAAATTATTCTTTAAACTGACAAACATCGTAAGTGTAGATGGTGACACAATTAAAACAGGATAAAAAAAAAATCATTTATCTGTCATCACTGACTGCTGTTAAAGTTTATTCTGAATTTATTACCCATGATGCACAGCAGCAGAGGCAGGACTTCAGATCTTTATATCATATTTTATGCATATAAACTTTTTGATTTTGATAGAGGGGAAAATTAATCATTTATTATTAACGAGTCATTTAAACCATACAGATGTAAATATCCACCACCAACCAAAGCCATCTAAATCTAAAATGAATAACTACTGATCCACTAATCCTATCAATATATAAAATGCAGTTATTCATCTTTTCATGGTCATCAGATATGACCCATTTGGACGTTCTGATGTGGAAACACTGTCATCTTCTGCAGTTTTTCACAAAACTAGATGTGTCTGTAATATCTTGACTCTAAACTATAACTTTCTTGTAAAATTATCTTTTAAATTATCAAACATTGTAGGTGTAGATGGTGAGACAGATAAAACAGGATAAAAAAAGTAAAAACTAGAAGCACTCGGAGAGCGCAGACCTCCGCCAAGGTTGATCAGTGGCCCCCCCCGTGGGCCCCCCCCACCCCTGATCACCACCAAAATTTAATCATTTCTTCCTTATCCCCTTTCCAACAAACCCTGAAAATTTCATCCAAATCTGTCCATAACTTTTTGAGTTATGTTGCACACTAACGGACAGACAAACAAACAAACAAACAAACAAACAAACAGACAAACAAACAAACCCTGGCAAAAACATAACCTCCTTGGCAGAGGTAAAAATTACTTCTCATCACTGACTGTTGTTAATGTTTATTACAAAATTATTACCCATGATGCACAGTGGTAGAGGCAGGACTTCAGATCTTTACATCATATTTTATGCATCTAAAATGTTTGATTTTGATAGTGAGAGGAAAGGATTACACTCAAAAGTTCTAGTCGTTTAACCCATAAATGATGAAATTCTTTATTCCGTCATCACATAATAATACAACCAGTGTCAACAACCACAGCACTTCAAACATTACAAACATTACCAACAGGTTAATGACTGAAAAGGCAAAGGCAGAAACAAAATACTTATATTAATGCATGTCCTACATAACAAATTCAGCTACCCAGCATCCAATATAGGAAAAAGAAAAAACAAAAAAACAAACAATGTATCCAAGCAAAAAAACAAGTGAAACATAAAAAGGTGAAAATAAACCAGAGAAATAGAAAACTTAATCACCAAATTAATGGTAATTTAACCCTTTCATGCATAGTGGTCACTCCAGCGGACAGTTATTCCACAGCTGTTCTCTTGTATATCCATGGATTTTGTTGTTTTACGTGCATATCAACCAACACAGTGGATACTTATGCACCATCCCATAATACACTGCAATTCATACCGTAACTGTAACATTCCTGTTCTTTATCAACCTGATCTCCAGCAACATATTTGAGTGTAAATCAAATGCTAATTGTTATTAGACTGTAATTAACATTTTTTTTTTTTTTTAAGTTGTTGTGTTTTGTTGTTTTCTGCATATTATTTGAGTGAGTAATAACTACTATTACTATTACTATTTTTAATTTCAGAAATTCAAGCAGTTAGTTTTTTTAAAAGGTTGAGAATTTTCATATTTACCCAAGAATAACTGTCTGAGCTATTGCATATCCTATAATGACATCATCTAGACGGTTTGTTTTTTTGTTTGTTGTGGAGCTGTTTTTATTGTTTCTATTTTTATTTTATGTGTTTATTTTTTTGTTTCTGATTTTGGGTTTATTTATTCTTTTTTCTGTTGTTATTGGTATTATTATTGTAATTGTTTTGTATTGTGTGCTGTTGCTGATTTTTGGTTTTGTGTTGTTGTGTTGAGTGTATGTACATCCTGTTTGTTGAGTGAGTTGTGGGAAATTGTTGGTGCTTTGTTTTTGTGTTGTTGATGACCCCAGGAAGAGTAGCTGCTGGGGTATGCAGCAGCTAATGGGGATCAAACTAATAAACTAAACTAAACTAAACTATTGTAGTATGTTAAAATGCGAGAAAACATCAGATTAGCAACATTAAAAAAACATTTATTTCATCGTTTTCACACAGTATGACAGTAAATGCATGGGGTTTTTTTGCTTCAAAAATTAAACACATGGTGTCCAGCTGAGTGGACATTTTTGTAACTCCATGAAAAATAGATTCATAAAAAACAAAAATTTCAATCACATTATTTTTTTCATGCCTAAAGAGGAATAAAAACACTCAGGAAAAAAAAATCTTGATTAAGGTTCTCATAATTCATGCATGAAAGGGTTAATGTAGAATCAAAAATAAATTATTTACCTATTGCTTATTAGAGCTTAACAATTGTATCCTTCAAAAATTGCCTCACGTACCACTTTTTTTAAATATCAAAAATGGACCACACATTCTTAAATCTGTGCTGGACTCATTCCATAGTTTAACTCCAACAACAGATAATCATCTTTTTTTTGTCTCTTTTTTAGCTTTTTGTACAACAAATTTACAAACATCTCACAAATCATATTTAGACTCATGTGTTGAGAAGAACCTTTGTACACAGATGGGTAAAGACCCACACATCCACCACCAACCAAACCATCGACTGATCTACCATGAATAACTATTGATCCACTAATTCTATCAATACATGTAAATGATTGGTGTAAAATGCAGTTATTCATCTTTTCACGGTCATCAGATATGACCCATGTGGACGTTCAGAGGCTCTGTAGTTACCATGGAAACACTGTCATCTTCTAAAACATTGGTTCACCAGTAAAACCCATGGAGTTGGATCAATGACAGTGGATGGACACATTTGTTTTATATTATATTATATTATATTATATTATATTATATTATATTATATTACAGGGTGGGGAAGCAAAATTTACAATATTTTGAGGCAGGGATTGAAAGACAGTGTATGACCAATTAGTTTATTGAAAGTCATGAGAATTTATTTGCCACAAGAAAATGTACGTAATAGAAAATGTTTTTATTCTATGTGTCCTCCTTCTTTCTTAATAACTGCCTTCACACGCTTCCTGAAACTTGCGCAAGTGTTCCTCAAATATTCGGGTGACAACTTCTCCCATTCTTCTTTAATAGTATCTTCCAGACTTTCTGGTAATAGTTTTGCTCATAGTCATTCTCTTCTTTCCATTATAAACAGTCTTTATGGACACTCCAACTATTTTTGAAATCTCCTTTGGTGTGACGAGTGCATTCAGCAAATCACACACTCTTTGACGTTTGCTTTCCTGATTACTCATATGGGCAAAAGTTTCTGAAAAGGTATGGATAATAGTGTTAGGTATGATTATGACATCAATATATGTTTGGTTTCAAAACAATTGACGTAGTGCCTGCTGAGAAAAAAACAACTAAATATTCATTGTAAATTTTGCTTCCCCACCCTGTATATATTTTGCTGAAAAAAGTCACTTTTTCTTCAGTTTTCACTGTTTCTGATATAATAACCCTCAACTTTAATCTGAGGTTTTATGAACATCTACATGATCAGAAAATTAAATATAGGAAAACGGTTTATTTTCACTGAAAAAGCACAAAATGCAAATGATAATATTATAATAAATGGTGCTAAATCACTTAAGAAAGGTTAAAAAGTGAGAAAAATTCATTTGGGAACCATCATAAAAGTAGCACTGGGTCTTAATGGGTTAATTTTCCCAATATAAAGACAATTTGTGTCTTTTGGTGTAATCTACACATTCTATCTACACACAAAAAAATCTACACACCATCAAGAGTATGACTAATAATAAAATTAATGGTAGATCATATACCAATGAAATAAACCTTGCACAGTAGAGACAAAGGTTCCCTGTGCTGATTGGGCCATTTGAAATAAGCCATATGTAAATACCGCAGATATAACTGAGTGAATATTTAACTCTGTGGTTTCACTAATGATCAGCTCTGGTTGTGGAACATTCTGAGCAAAGGACATTTTGACAAAGTTCACCTCAAAGTTCATGGTCTGATCTGACATTTAGCAAATATTTAGAAAAAGAAAGCTGATGAAATACTAAACGCCTTATGCATCTGCCAGTAGTCGGACCCCAGATATTTCACTGTGTGTCACCAGGGAGAAAAAACAGCTGCATTTAACAACATTAACAACACATTTGACTTTTATTAATGCGGTTATTCCAAGTGTGATTCTATGTAAAGGTTTATTGGCTTTACTGCTGATGTATAAGGCACACATGGACCTTTTTATGTCTCATTTCTTGATGCTTTTTCTTGATGTACGATCATCATTACATACAAATATACAAACAAAAAAGTCACCCCACTCAGATAAAGTACGAAAATAATGAAAAGTCAATTACAGAGATGAATAATTGTATGAAATATCACAGATTCTTATGTTCTGAGCAGAAGCACTAAAGTTTTAGAGTTCACACTGTAAAATATATAGAAAAAAATGAAAGTAAAAATGTATTATAATGAGTAATTCATGCTCAATGACCTAAACAACCAGCACTGACCAAAAGCATCTACTGATTTAAAATGTTTAATAACTGTTGAACCACTAATCCTATCAATACATGGAAATAATCAGTGTAAAATACAATTTGTCATCTTTTCATGGTCATCAGATATGACATAGTGAATGTGGAAACACCGTCATCTTCTACAACAGTGATTCATTGGTTAAAACTTCGGAGTTTGATAAAAGACAAAGGATGGAGACACTTGATTTTATGTTGGGTTATTGATATATTTTACTGAAAAGGTAATTTTTTCTTCACTTTTCTCTGTTTTGATATAATAATAATTGAATTTACTCTGATTTTTTGAGAGCATCTGCATCATCAATAAAATAATAAAAGTACAAACATACCAGATTTAGATGTTTTAAGTTGGCAAATGCTAAGGCTAATGTTGTAATGAATAGTGATACATAACTTAGGGAAGATTAAATTTAGAAAAAAAATAGAAGTCACAAAAATACTTCTGTTTTTTTTTATTTTTTATTTTTTATTTTTTTTTTAATAATTAAATGATGATAATAAGACTGGTCATGCATATACTGTTCAATTGTTCATTGTTCAATAATAAATAATTTAAAAAAAAACAAAAACAAAGGATTTCTGTAAAAGTAAAGGTAAAAGCACTGTATATTTTAAGTCTAAAAGTAAAAACAGGTTTACTGCTGTAAAAAAATTTCAAAAATAAAATAAATAAGACTGGCCATGCAATAAAGGAAATAGAGAGAGACTGTATTATTGTCAGGATCTGTCTGGATATTTTAAAAAAACAAACAAACAAATATGTTAAATAAATGAAATACAAAATTGCACAAAGGCTCTTCATGAATCTTATATTTGTCAAAAGTAATGTGATGCCTTATTTTATTTTATTTTTTTAATAATGTAATTGGCCCTTTTTGCCACTAGGGGGTGTCCAATGCCTATAAACTCCTGTCCCTGCTGTTACTGAGTGTGTGTTAAGGTCACAGCTCATATTTATTCCTTGAGATGCTTCCTTTTGCAATATCCATTTTAAAGTATGAGCAGATATATTTTCTATTCATTGATTTGTTGCAGTTATTGATTTTTCTGATGTGCATGTGTTTATAAAGCTAGTTAATAGAGGTTATGAACAAATACTGTAGTGTTGCATCTTGTTCCTTTAACCTTTATCTTGCCTTGCGGTCCTTGTTTCTACTCTGACTTGACAGGGTGCCAAGAAGATGCTCTCCATGGGCATCACGGGTCCGGAGGGCCACGAGCTGTGTCGGCCAGAGGAGGTGGAGGCCGAGGCCACCCAGCGGGCCATCACCATCGCCCATTCTGTCAACTGCCCCCTGTATGTGGTCCATGTCATGAGCAAATCCGCTGCCAAGGTGGTGTCCAACGCACGCAGAGACGGTGAGTGTTGGCCTGCTGCCACCTGCTGTTACAATAGGGCAAAGCTGCAGGGCTGTGATGTGTGTTTCCCTTTGTCCGCAGGCCGGGTGGTGTTCGGGGAGCCCATCGCTGCCGGCCTGGGCACTGATGGGACTCACTACTGGAACAAAGAATGGGCTCATGCTGCCAGCTTTGTCATGGGTCCTCCTCTTAGACCCGACCCCAGTACCCCTGCCTACCTCATGGACCTTCTGGCCAAGTAAGTGGAGCAGACAGTCCAGGACATACAGGATGTGTGACCTATAAATGCTTCATTTTAACCCTTTCATGCATACTGGTCACTACAGTAGACAGTTATTCTACAGCTGTTCTCTTCTATATTCATGGATTTTGTTGTTGTTTTTGTTGTTTGGGTTTTTTTTTTTCACACATATCTTTATTAAAGTTTTAAGACACTACATATTTTTTCTGACATAAATTGGTAACATTATGTAGATCTCTCCTGAGCATAAACCCCCAGAATCACAAGCCTTCCCCATAGTTTTCACACAATTTATCAGTAAATACATGTTTCTGTGCGTCAAAAATTAAACGTGTGGTGTCCAGCTGAGTGGACATTTTTGCAACTTCATGAAAAATAGGTTCATAAGAATTTTTTTTTTTTCATTATTATTTTTTTAATGTATTTTTTACAATTTTTTAAAATTATTTTTATTTTATTTTATTTTATTTTTTTAAATTTATTTTTCAGAAGAAAATTTTCAACCGCATTGTTTTTTTCATGCCTTAAGAAGAATAAAAACACTCAGGAAAAAAATTTGATTAAGGTTCTCATAATTCGTGCATGAAAGGCTTAAACATGTACTGTAACTCAGTGATTTATTAAACATGTGCTATAACATAGTGATTTATTAACCCTTTCATGCATAGTGGTCACTCCAGTGGACAGTTATTCTACAGCTGATCTCTTGTATATTCATGACTTTTGTTGTTTTATTTGCATATCAACCGACACAGTGGACACTCATGCATCATCTCATACACTGACATTCAAACCATTTCTGTAACCTTCCTGTTCTTTTATCTAAATCAGCTGTTAATTGTTATTAGACTGTAATTAACAGTTTGTTTGTTTTTTTAACCAAAAAGTTTTTTCTTTTGTATATTATCTGAGTGAGTTATAAGTAGTATTATAGTATGTTCAAATGTGAGAAAACATCAGATTAGCAGCATTAACCTCCTGAGACCCAGGAAAATGAAAATTTTTGTTTTTTTTTCCATTAAACAATTGTCTTGATTGGAAACTGCATAATGCAACAGTTTGTTTTTTTTCAGATACATTTTTAAAATTATTTTTATTTATTTATTTATTTAATGGAATGTCTTTTGCAATGGACAGCATTTTTTAAGTGAAACTGTCCCACTTTTGTCCCCTGCAGAGGACAAAAACGCATTGCTGGGTCTCAGGAGGATAAAAATGTTTTTATTTCATAGTTTTCTCATAGTATGTCAGTAAATACATGTTTCTTTGCTTCAAAAATTAAACGCATGGTGTTCAGCTGAGTGGACATTTTCGTAATTCCATGAAAAAAAGGTTCATAAAAAAAAAAATAATAATAATAATAATAATAATAACACTGTTTTTTCATGCCTAAAGAGGAATAAAAACACTCAGGAAAAAAAATCTTGATTAAGGTTCTCATAATTCATGCATGAAAGGGTTAAAGGAGAAACACTTTTGCACTGGTATAACGAAGCTCAACAAAGCTCTTTGGTCTTAACCCATAACAACCCGGTGCTACATTTGTGGCAGTTCCTAAATGAATTTTTCTCTTTATTTAACCTTTCATCAGTGATTTATCACCATTTATTATAATATTATCCCGTGTATTGAGCATTTTTTCAATCTAAATCATGTCTTTTCCTATATTTAATTTACTGATCATAGAGATATTCATATAAACTCAGATTAAAGTTGATGATTATCA